>NC_142698.1:24362943-24962943 GCF_029339155.1 Prunus mume
TTCCTTTGGAAGGCGAAGAGCAGAAGAAAACCATAGAGATTCCTCAACTGTAACTTGAGGAGAATGTATGTCATTTTGCTCAACATATCCTGATATCCTGGCAAAAGTGCTTTGCTCTTTTGGGTAACCAGATATCTTTATATCTCCTTCTATGTATCCACCAGTTTTCCTACCGGCAAGGACGTCCATCAAAGTGGTTTTGCCAGCTCCACTCGACCCAACTAAAGCAGTAAGAACCCTGGTGAGAATACTCCGCTCACACTTGACAAGAGTTGCAACCTATCTTCCGGTATACCTTGCGACTTCATTTCCTAAAAATCTCACAAAGATGTCAGTTTGCATTCATATATATATATATATATATATATATATATATATATAACTGAAGGAAATCAAAAGCACTAAGGCAACAGACCTTTGGCATGTCAACAAAGTAATTGACATTATGGAAAGTCATTGTTAATGGCTGAAATGGTAAGATCATTCCCTTTTTTGGGCTGTTATCTCCGGTTGATGTTGGATCTGATTTTTTGTTACCGTCCACTGCATAATCATATTGATTTATTAAGGATATTTCTGCGGTATTTTAATTAATACAAGCCAACTGGAGCCTCTAAATATATAGCAGATCACTTATGCAAATTTTGGTGAGTACTGACCATCTGCAGGAGGGCTCCCTTCTGTGTCGTCAACGAGAATCACTGTCTGGGCTTTCCTAAGTGCTGTGAAAAAGAATAACACAGCGATGAAATACAAATAAATATGAAGAGAGAAAGAAACTAATTACTTGAAATGTATTAAATGGACACATAAACACAACTTTTTTTCAAACTTACGATTTAGGTAGAGCAAGGCCATAGTCACAAGGCTATTGAAAAGCACTGCATAAAGCAATAAAACAGCAACTCCAATCCAATACCAATAATCTCCACTTGGTAAGCTGTGTGATTGGAGAACATTGTGCCCAATAGTGTTATCACCAATGGCAGATTTCTGCAGAGTAACAGTTTCCAGAACCAGTAGAATTAATGCATATGGTCCCGAACAAAATAAGGTACTAATGGATATTTTTATTATTTGGTGAATTATTTGTTAATCTATCCATAAGTCTGAAGTGCATACCTTCATCCACCTTGTAGCAGAAAATTCATTGACGGAAATAGCACGTTGCCCATAAGATAGTGGTGATACCCAAAAGCCCCAAACCCACCATGGCTTAATGCTTGCTGAAGAAGAAAATAAACAAGCAAATTACCAAACCTAACCTTTTAGTTTAAATTCTAATTCGAACAAGTTAAATCAGTAATAATAACTAATGTCCTAATCATAAAAAAGATTTAATACCTTTCGGAATGATGAATCCACCCAACAAAAATATAATTAGTAGTGCAGCTGATCCGAATGTATTGGCAATGACCATATCCCTTGTAATAGCTGCCATCATCCGAAAGAGACCCAAAGCCATTTGGTGCACTGAGAATAGTAAAAGCATGAAACGGAAAAACCTGAACATTGACAGAAAATAATGAGTATAGGAATAATTGTAAGAACATCTTCAAGCATATAAGTAAACTGAGGATACCTCCCAGCAGCTGGAGCAAAACCAACAGTGTAGTATACAACACAAGACCATACAACAGCTTCAATAACGGAGTATGGAACACGCAGAAGCCAACTAACTATAGACCATGCCCATGCAGGATGAAAGAAATTGTCCCTTTGCTTGTAAAAGACTGGAAGCCGCGATATCATAAGAGACAGCTCAGAAAATCCATTAAACATCATGTGCACCAACCCAAAAAACAAGCAAGAAAGATAAAGTTCGCCGTTTCCCTCATCTGTTGGGTGTAGTCTCGTTCGCGGAAACATTGTGCAAGTGACAAATCCAACAAATGCAACCTTTAACAGATATGAGATATAGACAACTATGTTAAGAACAATTTATAATGGAAATGAAAATATGAAATTGCAAATAACACTTTATATATGCCTTTTAGAGAGTGTTATATATCAAGTCAAGTCCCTATTGGAACAAAACATCTTAAATTCCAACAAATATATGACTTAGCATGTAGACAAGCAACGATATTTCTGATCAATAATTTGTAGACAAGAAAAAAGGACAGAAGTAACAGAGTAAAGCATACCTGGCATGTCCTAAATATGTAAAGAAACCTATGCCTGCTGATCAATAATATTTCTCGTGAAAAGCATGCTTTACAAAGCTCCCATCTTGTGACTGCATATTTTGATTTTGACAAAGCTGCAGGATGACTGCTAGACTTATCAAATGGATCAGAAAGCTCAGACTCCACACTCCTTCCAAATTTGGAATTTTTAAAGGCTTCAGCAATTTGTGGAACAGAAAGGTACACATATGGTTTTGATTTATCAGCCCAGTACTGAGATTGATCCTTTCTAGAAGTCACCTGGAAATAAAAAAGTTATATCAATGCAAGCAGTTAAAAAAAAAATTGAAATCATCAAAGTGTTGTTACAGGTACATATACCTCTTGAAGAAAATCTGCAACTCCCTTGCGTGGGGGTAGACGAAAGCCTAATGACTCAAAGAATTCCAATACTTGGGCTTGAGGGCCTTGATAAACCACATGCCCTTCTGATAACAGCACCAGATCATCAAACAGTTCAAATGTCTCAGGTGCAGGCTGAAGAAGAGCCATTAGTATAGTAGCATCCATTAGATGAACAAAATTCCGAAGGCATTTTACAATTTGGAATGTAGTAGAACTATCAAGTCCAGTAGAAATTTCATCCATAAATAGGGCTTTTCTTGGGCCAACAGCCATTTCTCCTGCAAATACATGGCAGAGTTTTTATAATTGATGAAGGGATGTTACATAGGCAACCCAAATCAGTCCAGAGTTTCTATAATTGCAATTAAAACATGTGAATAAAACTCAAGAAAGCCTCAAGCATTTATTGGTTCTTATGAAGGGAAAAAAAAGAGCTTTTTGATCTTGGATTTAATTAGTTAGCAATTCTCCAGGAAAGTAGTCCAATAAAATAAAATCTATCCATCCGAAGAACACTCTAGAGTTTTGGAATTTGCAACATAACTAAGCATAACACTAGATGACAATGACATGACATGCACTCAAATGGATTATTATCTTTACAAAACATTAGCATATGCAGTTGAATGAGTACTTTCATATTCATTATATATATATATATATATATATAGAGAGAGAGAGAGAGAGAGAGAGAGACCTGTGGTAACTCTTTTCTTTTGTCCACCTGATACGCCTCTTAGCATGTCGTTTCCAACAATTGTCTCTGAACATACATCAAGACCAAGCACTTTCAAAACATAATCTGTTGAAACACTGTGCTTTTTACCGCCAACAGATGATGCCTGTATGTTCAAATTCATTACAAGAACAAATCAGAAAAATAAAAGAAAACCTTGGGTATGCAAGCTAAAACATTTACAAAATCCAAGATTGAATTTTTTTCCTTTTTTCCTGGGGTACAATAACAACCTTCATATATGCATCAATTTCTGGATCTGGCCTTATGCCCCTTTCCTTCTCTGCCCGTTCCAAATCTTTCATGTATGCTACAACCAAAAACAATAGAGCAAAACAGGGGAAGAATACAGTTAGCTCTCAAATACTTCGTACTTGATTACAATACTTTAAAACTATTGCTAAATTTAAAAATATCCACATAATACATGCACTGTTACGAAATTCAAATTAATGTGAACAAACCTCCAAAACCTTCGCTTGCACCTTGACATCTAGCTGCAAAGTCCAAGGTTTCTCTTACAGTCAGCTCTGCAATGTGATTATCTGTTTGGCTGATGTAAGCAGAAGTTCTTTGAACGCAAAACTCGTTCATCTTGTGGCCATTGTAGGTAATGCTACCAGTTTTCTGAAAAACAAAAAAATTTGCCAAAACGTTAAGAAGGTGTGCGTTCTTAGAAACATACTGGGTTAACAAACGCAAAGGGTAAGTATTAACATCTTTTTTTTTGTTCAACTTAAGGTTGTAAAATGTCCTTACGATCAATCAACACAGATATTCTCAATCTCGGATATAACACAAATAGCACCAAAATCTTTTCAAAATTTAGCTGACAATTCTTTGAAACATAAAAGATTATTGTGTGTATCTGATATAGCACGTCGCATATCCGGAGACATGGCGCTCCCCTCTTTGTCAAGTACTCAAATCCAAAAGATTTTGTTTGTAAAATATGACATAATATTAAAATTACATTTTCTCAGAAATTAATAATACTGTACTCTTATTTAAGAGAATGCTCTTTGTCAACCACATTGTCAATTATTTCCTTATTTACATAACATTAGTGACAACTGTAATAAACAATCAATTAAGAAAATTAAAATAAAATAAAATAAAATTTTCACATCTACTTCCCCAACAATAACTACCTTGCATGCATAGCATGTACAGTTTCTACAATCAATATTTAATTGTAATTTGTTATATTTTTAATTTTAATATTTCTACGTGATCACATTATTAAAGCAACTTCAAGACACTGAAGGCCAACCCTTCTTCCGAGTAATTTTGTTATTAATTTTAATTAGAAACAACTGAGTAATAAAATGATATGTCATAGATGAAAAATGCGAAGTTTACAGAAACTTCTCTTCCTAATCAAACAAGATATGATGCAAAATTGCAAAGCAAACTAAAAAGGAAATATGATTCCACACTCGTGATAACTTGTGATATTCAACGAAAAATGAAGGGAAAAAAGTCACCAACTACTGACCTTTAAGTTGGGGTCAAGTTTCCCTGCAAGAGCCAAAAGCAAAGTGGATTTTCCAGAACCTGGAGGCCCTAACAGCAATGTCATCCTAGAAAAGGAAAAAAAGAAGATGTATTAAATAAAGTGAACCTGTATGCTGATTATGGTTATATCACAACAACACGTGAAAGTGATGAATTTCTGTCACACGGCACGAATCGAACTAGGCATACACCATGTAGCTCGGTGTAAAAAAGTAATTTAAAGTTACATTTGCATCCATAATAGGTAATTTTATCTATCAATAATAAATAATCAGTATGTTTAATACAAAATTAACTTCCAAATTAATTAATGAAAGTAGTTCCAATATATTATGACATAAAACCCATAATAATTCATACCTTCTTGGTTTGATAACGCCGCTAACGTCGTTCAAAATGGTTAAAGAGTGTCGTTTGGGTTGAAATATCCTCAAACCAGTCAAAACATTCTGCGTCCAAATACATAGCAATGTAAATACTTTGCAATGCAAAAATAGGATAAATCAAACCTTTTAAGCGAAGAAAGATTAAGGAAATTAATTGATTAATTAATTACACACCTCTAACAAATCACGAGTAAAATTAATGAGAGTAGGCAAAGCTCTTGATCCAGTTTGAACATTTGCCACGACTTTCAGGTTCTCAAACTGCACTTCAACCTTTGGGACTTCCAATCCGACTCTTTAATTTAAGATAACAAAGAAGAAAAAAAAAAAAAAGAGTAAACAAAATTAGTAACCATATCAAGAAAGATTCCGCAAATATATATATATATATATATATATATATATATGTATGTATGATGCATATATGAAGAAAAAAAAATTATGTATGATATATGCATATGAGCAGGAAATGTTATCAATAATTTCATATCGATTTTAAGAAGTGCATGTAATATGGGCCCCACTAACAACTACTTATTAATTACAGTCCTAGAAATCCCAATCACTTAATTATGGTCCAGTAAATTCCAAACACTTTACATGCATGCAAGGCCCGGTCATGACAGAATTGCAAATGCATTGTACATGTATATATATGTTGATAAAAAATCACATGCATGCAACAACATCAACAAAATTCATCACTTGCATAAATATCTTTTATGCAATCTAAAATTAGTAAAAATAATTATTATTATGTTTTCTAAAAATTAATTGAGCTAATAAAGAGATCAAAGAACAAACATCAAATGCGCAGAGAGATCGAGAGCGAGAGAGAGAAAATGGGCGTACGTACTTATCAAGGCGCTCTTTAATGGCGGAGAGCAAAAGAAAGTTATCCTGATCGGTGGTGGCCAAAGCCTTCTTGACGACGAGCTCGCGATTCGTCCGATCGAGCTTCCGCACGTCGACCGTCTCCGTCTTAGCGCCGCCATGCCTATCGGAGCCCTTCTTCCTCAGCAGCGCCATGTTTGATCGCTTCTGCGACGGCAATCTCGCTATCGCCGCCCACATCAGCTCGTCCTCATCCTCTGCCACCGACTCGGCGTTCGACGGCCGAGCGAATGACTCGCTCCCCGCCTCTATCTCGAAGTACTCGCTGCCGTTCGATGCGGCCGCCATTGCCACACCTCCGATGCGTATCGACCGTTCGATCTCTCTCTCTCACACTTTCTCTTTCTCTCTCTTTCTCTTTCTCTCTCTTCTCTGTAAACGAACTTTTGATTTTTGTGTGAGTTTGCTTGGTGGAGTTAAGCAGGAAGGGAAGGCTAACAGACTCTCAGAAAAAAGAGGAGCATAGCAGGTGGCATATACCGGCACAAACAAATATGAGCTCTGGGGGCTTTATGGTCATTTTCACTCTAATTTTTGGGCCTTTAGCCCCGCGAATTTTGAAGACTGTGTATTTCCGGTTTTGCCCTCTGCATTTTGGTATTTTTTCGGCTTTTGCTCCAGAAGAAAGCATGAATTGGTTGCAAAATTTCTTGGGTGTCTTTCCTCTTCAATTATTTTTTGGGTTCTTAAGACAAGGCCATGCAACTATTATTTTCTCTTTTAAAACATTCAAGAAAAAGCCCAAATTTAAAATATTTGCCTATATATCCTAAAATTATATACAAGAAACTCATGTTAATATATATATATATAAAGCAAAAGGCAAAGAATGGTGAAACATTCAAAATACCAGAAAATGTCATTAGTTAATTCAAACATTAAAAATTAAAATTATTAATTAAATGAGGATAATATAGTAAATTCACACTTTTTCATATTAAAAAAATTAAAATTAAAAGTAAAATCA
The DNA here is from genome assembly GCF_029339155.1 of Prunus mume. Classification (NCBI taxonomy): domain Eukaryota; kingdom Viridiplantae; phylum Streptophyta; class Magnoliopsida; order Rosales; family Rosaceae; genus Prunus; species Prunus mume. The sequence continues at coordinate 24,369,979 of NC_142698.1, forward strand.
GATAATAAGTCATACTTTTATGGAACATAACTATCCATGTTATCTTTTCTTAATTCTAAAAATAAATAAAAAAGAAAAAAGAAAAAAGAAAACCAATTAGCACATGTATAAACATGTGCCAAGGGGCTAGTTACAATTAAAAAATTTGTTCTAGAAACTCATGTTAATTACAATTAAATTTTGTTCTAGAAATTCATGTTAATTACAATTGGAAACATATCCTAATTTCTAGCATACTAATAATTCCACTTCTTTTTTTTGGCTGTTCATTCCTTTAATATTGTACCTACAAATTTATTAACTTAATAAGGTGGAATGAAATCATTTTCCTCAATTTTAGGAATTAAGTTTCCACCAATCCAAATCTTAATTAATTCAAATTATCCTTCTAAAGCCTTTCCATGTGTACAGGTGACATTTACCCACAGTATACCTACAAATTTACTCACCTTTAAAGGATGACAATTTACCTATCTTGTATATACCCCATACCGGATAAGTAAATTATTTTTATAATATACCTATAAATGTGCTAGTTTTAATATATCTACAATATGATTATAGGTACATTATTATTTGTAACCTATAAATATATAAAATATGGGTAGTATTTCGTAATAGGTAAATTACGAGTTATATTATTGCATAATATGAAATTATTTGAATAATAAGAAACTTTATACTAGGTAAATTTTTTTATTTTTTTGGTTACAAGGAGGAGGTAAATTTTTTTTCATAAAAAAAAAACAATAAATGGATTATTAAATTACTTTCATAAAACAAGTAATAGGTACATTAATTTTCCAAAACCAATACAGTCGATAACACAGGTACCTTAGTGTTTTTTTTTTTTCCAATTTTTTTTTTTAATCCTTTTGCCATCAAGTACATTAGTTTTCCAGAACCAATATTATAGATATATTATTGTTCACAAAAAATAATAAGTATACATTAATCTATTAGATACCTTTTTTAAAGCAAATCCCTAAGCCAATCTAAATTTGATATGCTCTGGATTTGGGATGGGATAGCCTCCTTTACCCTAAACTTTTTTTTATACAAATAAAAAAATGATTAAAAGAAGAAAAAACTTGACTTTTAAATTTGATTAAAAAGAGAAAAAAATTTACCCAAGCAAATCCCTAAATTTAAAGCACCATTTGAACTTAATGAAATGGACATTAATGGCAATTAAGTTGCAATGAATGGAGACACACAAAAAAAAAAAAAAAAAAGCAAAGACAACTCAAACTTTAAGTGGGGCTATTATAGGGATATAAAAAGTATAATAAATCAGATTTTAAGCTAGATTATGTAACTTGTTGAGTTGTATCCTAGTCATAGGATTTTATATATAAAAATTTGGTTTTCCTTATTAAAATAAAAAAAGGAGCTTTAGTTTTAAAACACAATATAGTTTACTAATTTGGAAGATATATCTAATTAGCATAAAGCCAAAACCAAAATGTAGCACCTAATTTTACAAAAATATCAAAATTACACACAATGCCACTCATTCTAAGGCAAAAATACTATGCCACATGTCCATATCTAGTCAATCGCCATCACCGCTGGACTCCCTCCGCTGGCCACCATTGGACTCCCGCCACGGCCACCTGCCACAGTATGCAAGGGACCAACTCCGTTGCCCTTTATTCACCTTTGAAAAAAAAATTGTGTCATTGAAGGGACTTGAACCTCAACCCTCAAATAAGGAAGGCTCACTCACAAATAACTACAGCAAACTTGATTTTGTAATATTTATTCAGTTATACAATATTTATATCAACAATCACCAGTTTTTAAAATTTAAAAAAAAAATCATTTCAACACATATTCACACAAAAACTGCAAATAAAAATAGAAACTTCAACAAAAATACAATGTAGATATCAACTATGTTATTTAAAAAAAAAAAGCAAGGAAAGAACACAAATCAAATTGTAATTAAATTGGTGAGGTTGAAGGCCAATGAAAGAACAAAAAATCAAATTGTAATTAAATGAAAACTGCAATGCAGTTTCCAAAAGACCAATTTTGAGTTCTTTTGTTCTTGGGTAGTTCTAATCTTCTCTTGCCCACTCAATTCCTCATTTGGGTAGCCTTTACTCTTCAAATTGGTGAGGTTGAAGGCCAAGAAAAGAACAAAAACGAAAATTAACAAAAAGACATTCGACGAGAACCGCAACTGGAGACCAACACAGTAGACTCACATAAGAAGACTGCATAAACCCTAAATATTAAACCCACATGAGAGGACTGCAGAACATCCCAACTGTCAATAGAAGCCTTCTACGAACAAAATCATAGTCCTTTGACACCCACACAAACTGCAAGGCATACGATAGCAAAAAGTATGAGAGAACGAGAAGGGGGAACACATAAATAACAGTAAAAGGACCCATGTGAAGCGCTACACTTCAACTCAGAACCTGACAAAGAAAACCTCCTATGACCAAGCATAATTCTTTGGTCGGCGCAAAGTAGAGAAGAGCACCACATCCCAACAACTACTATCAGGGTCGCTGCTACCACCCCCGTTAAAATAAAGACAAAACATCAGCCATTAGGAATCACAACTCTCCCAAAGAGAGACCCAATCCAACGTCACTATTATTGCCGCTGCCGAGACAAAGACAATATCAATCACCTAGAAAACAGCAAAAACAACCAAACAAAACAAACAGGGAATGGGAAGATGTGCGGAGGGGCGGAGGGGAGAAGGGGCAATGGCCACCTCCCTCCCTTAACTTCCTTGCGGTTGGTTGTCGGCAAGGAGAAAGTAGACTAGGGTGTGGCTAGGATTTTTTGCCAATTGTTCGACTATCATGTATTTTTGCAAATGTAGTTGTTTATGTAGTAAATTTAGCATTTCAAATTCCCCCACCCAAATGATGCATTAAACCAATCAAAATAATAAATTTAGACAAGTTATGATTTGATTAAATACAAGCGTATACATGTTATTTCAAGCATTTTTTTTTTTGGGGGGGTCAAAGTTAGGAACGGGGAGGGGAGAAAACTCACACACACATTCATAGGGACTTAAATCCAAAATCACTTGAGAACACACTAAAAATCTCAATCGATCCAACACACACCTCATTATGTCATATTTTTCTACTAAGAATGAAAACTACATATATTACACGTCAAGATTTGACTTTCGTCTTTCTCCCCTACATATGTTAATTCAAAATGTGGTTTTTCTTTTTCATTAACATCAACTAGAACTCTATGATATTATTGAAGATGATAATATCTTAGATAAATGCATGATAAATAGTAAATTAATTACAAGGGCATTCTATTGTTTATTTTGTAATTTTCTTTTTAGGAAGAGGAGGAGAAAAACTCACACACGCATGTACCATGGGAGTTCGAACTCAGTACCACTTGGGATCAAACCAAAAGCATTGGCCAATTCAACTAACACTCCATTGTTCTAAAACATTATTTTTGAACATCATCAACATATAGTCATTTTCATTTTTTTAAACTGAAGGTATCTTATCATTTTTGCATTTTTTTAATGCTTTCTTTGGGTACCACCAATAAGTAGTAAGCAAGAGTTAAAAAGCCAATGGAAATTTTTGCAGCATTTTAAAAGCTAAACCATCAATATCACCAGTCAAAAGATGACCCTTTTTTTCTATTTGAAGAAAAACCAGCCAATTTAGCAGTTCTTGGTTTGCTTGCCACAATGCAAAAGGATCTAGCGCAGCAACACAATACAACAATATATATTGTAGGTCCTCCCGAAAGAAAACATCTTGCATGGGACATGTCCTACGGCCCCCTCTCACAGTAAGGTGGGACCCGCAAACATGATCCACCTGACCGTGAGAGAGGGTCACATAAGACCTTCATGGACAAAAGAACTTCTCTCAGTCATTCACCTTCTAAGGTGTTTACAAAAGCAGTGAGATGTTAAAACACTAGTAATGCTATGTCAACGAAACACTAGGGGGGTGAACACGTTGGTATATCTGTACAGGCTTGGCGGATGAAAAACCTCAACACCACCTCAAAAACAAAATTTCTGCACCATTAGATATCATACTATGTTCTTGTGAGATCAGCGTTTAACCTTAATAGTATATTGACTTGATTTCAAAGCAGATTTTTTGGACTTTAAATTCTTGCCCTTGGGGCAGAACTTGTCATCATCAGAATCATCACTTCCGTCCCCAAGCTTCCGGTTCCGCTTCTTCTCAGCTCCAGCACAAATAACAATCTTCCCTTCATCCTTCTGTTCCACCGGCTCGCACTTCTCCTTCGGCTTCCAAATGAAAAGTGACCTGAACAAGTAACATGGTTACTGTAGGGAATTCCAAGTTTGGTAATCTACATTTTAACAGAAACTAATTTCCTATACGACCATAAAAGAAAGATCCTTGGTTGTCATACTGAACAAACTCCAAGTTATATTAGTGACGAGCGTAACAGTGCTCAGACCTTGAACTACCAGATGCCAAAACATCATCACGCGGATGTAGCTTATTCACTGGACTGATTGTAGTGATGTTTGGATCCATGACCTCAGCAACTAGTTGTCCTGTGCTGACATCTATAAAATCAATGGGATGCAAGGCAGCTCCGTCATAGTTCTCACTTATATAACGACCAATAACTGCAAGGGACTCTGACGAGTCCTGAACCAAAAGGCATATTAGATCTCCAAAACATGAAACAAAAGAACTTAGGGCAAAAGAAAAATAATTCAAGCCGAAATATGCACCCTTGGATCCCATTCAGCTTTGAAAGCAGTCAGATGGCGATTAAAGTCATGACTGTGTACAATCTCTCGGCTTGGTGAATCCATATTGCCAAATATGGAGTCCCATATACGAAGACGGTTGTCCTGTGAAGTGCTAAGAATTTTGCTGCCAGACACTGGAGAAAAATATGCAGAGTTAACAACACGGCTGTGCGCAAGGTCATAAATGGAAGAACCAGCTTCGATTCGACGAATGTCCCATATTCGAGCCTAAGGAGTAGAAACCATGTCACTTTAAGTCTAACATATTTTACCATATGGGAGAAAACAGACAGGAAACGCATGTATTTAGGCTGAAGAGAAAGCCAGACAACCAAGAAGACCATAAATAATTCAAATAATTAATTCAATCAACAAGCTTACAAAGTGATCATTTCCGCAACTCAGGAGAAGGTCTGGTTGAACAGGATTGCAGTGGAGTCCAACAACTTTGCTACCTTTCTTATGGATCAAAATTGGCTTCCCAGTTGGGTCATTAGAGCGAGTATCAACCCTAACCATAAAATAAATCAATAACCAAACAATATATCAACCAACCCCCAGAAGAAAGCAAAGGAAGCACCTCATATCTTACCAAATGATCTATGGAACGAATATAACTATTATGGTTGCTGGACAAAAAACTACAACTTCAGACAGGATGGGGAAAGAATGGAAATACATGTTAAACGATGGATCGCTGTACCAACGAACTAAACAGTTCATTGGTTGCTTTCTCTTTATTATGTGATTGTATATCTCTTTATCTTAATTAAGAACATAAGATAAACAAAAACAGTACTTACAAGTACAGAAAACCGAAGTTATCAGCAACAAGCACAGCACCTTTTTCTGCATTGATATCCATGCCATAAAGCATCCTCCAGCTGTTTCGGCCCTACAGGCAGATCACATATATAACTCATTCTACCAAATTAAATTGAAAAAATTGGTGCAAAAATAAGTTAGTCTTCCTCCTATGTTCACCAAACACAAGCTAGACCTCAATATTTTCTATTATCCTTGTAGTCTGTATAAGAAAAATAAGCTGTCGCAATACTGATAATAATAAAAATAATGATATTACTCCTACTACTACTCCTAAATAATAATAATTATTATTATAATTATAATAACGATAATAACAATAATAACAATAACAATAATAATAGCAAATACTAGCATCAACATTTGTACATGTACAAGAAATTTATCCAATTGAGCAATAGACTCAACAATCATCAAATATCAACCTCGAAGTAACAAACAATTAGCCCAAAAAAAAAACATTTACATATGGGCATGATCATTGCAGCTAAGGTAGTTAAGCACTAAGATGAACATTGGTACAACAAACTTTTCAAATCAGTCAACAGACACAAGGATGCGACAACTCGAGAAAACAAAGTTATGTATGTATATCGAAACTATTAACTACGGTAGGCATCCTTCAAACTTCTTTAGATTTCAAAAAACACCAGGTTATTGAAGCTCAGACGCTCCTCCTTGACGTACATCATTAACAGCGAGAAAAGAGTAAAAAATGATTACCTGCCATCCATCAGGGTTAAGGTTCATCAGAGATACTGAAATTCCAGTCTCCAAATCAGTGCAACTAATAGTTCCATCTGAGGATGCAGCATAGACTGTATCATCACTTGCAGGTTTAAACCTGCAAGAAGTTTAATGCAGAAATTTTTGAATAAGTAAACAATAAAATCAACATAAATTAGTATATGCATGTGCATGCAAACAGATATTCTACATTTACAAATGTGCATATATAAATTCATATCCAGGTAGAGAACTCACTTCATGTTGTTGAGTATACATGAGTGTACATTTCCATAAACAATCTTTTCGTGTACTTTGACAAAATCCCAGACTCCAAGTTGTCCTTTCTTTACAACAAAGCAAGAGGAAGGACAGAGAGATAGAGGGAGGGAGTGCCAGGGTTAACCATCATCAACCAATCACACTCTTGAGTAAAATAAACCTAAATCAAGTCACAATGAAAACTATATGCGAGACTTACCTTATCCCCAGATAAAAGAATGTTATTTTTTGTTGGATGGAACTCCAAGCTAGTTACCCGTCTACTGTGATATCTGATAACCGCACAACTTACTTGATCTGGGATTACATATGCTGGCTTGATCTATCAGAAGAAAATAGAAACTATAACAAATATACCAATGGAAACAGAGAATGTCCAAAACAAGACGGTATAGTATCCCAGAAATAAAATATATACAAATCAATGGTAGAACTTATGAGGATCCTGAAATACATCAAGGATCTATAACAATAACAAAGTGAAGAACAAAATTACTCATCTTGGAATTTAATCTCTAAATGCATAAATTTTATACACAGAAACAATGCCAAGAAACCAGGAAACTAGGGGCAATACAGAGATAACAACCACTTCAAGTTGCAAGAAAAAGTTAAATATACTAAGGAGGGAAGGGGGGTGGGGGTGGTGGGGGGGGAGATCATCAAATTTCAATAACCAAGCACCAAAATCGAATAATTAACTATAGTGTTAAATTATACAAACTTTGCCATACAATTAGTTTCCATGAAAACAAATGCAAAAACATAATATCACCAAAACATTACATGCTCACTTGCGTTTGATTCACATGATAGTAATAATTTCGCAAGTGAAACCAATAAGAAAGCACCAAGAGTTCCTTGTCATGAATTCAACCGTGCTAGTAACACCAATTGCATTTAGAGACAAGCAGTATCCAACAAAATTAAAACTACACAGTTTCCGGATCATATCCATATGCTGCAACTACAAAACCAATAAAATCTCAGCTAACACAAAACACAAGCAGATAGTTGACTTGAGGCTTACTGGAGGAACACGAGGTCTAATCTGGCGTTCAAACATATACTCCAACGCGTTCCGGGTACTTTTATGGGGTGCTGGGACGACCCCATACTCAGTAGCCACTCGGTGTGGGCATGCCACTGTAGTGTGGCCTTTAATTCACAAAACCCACATAGAAATTCAAAGAATTCAACTTTAAAAGAGGAAGAAAAAAAAAGACCAGCCCAATAAAGTAACAAATTTCTAGCAGTTATTACCAGGCATTTTACAAAGAAAGCAAGGTTTCATTGGGCAATCAATGTAAGTAGCCCCTTTGAAACCAGCTTCATGTCCAGGCTTTTTGCACACCTACATGAACCACCAAAAAAAAATTCAAAACAAACCCAAAACCCCAAAACCCAATACGGAAGTAGAAAATGTTAAAGGACCTTACTTTGCAAACTTTCTTCAGACTAATCGTAATGGGTGCTTTCCCTTTCTTCTTTTCATCCAAAGCCTCTTCGACTTTCCCTTCATTTTCGCTCTCCAACACCTCCTCTTCCTCTTGTTCTACGTCTGCTTCGTCTTCTTCGGATGAGCTTTGCTCAGAGTCCGTTTCTCTCTCAATGACCACCTTCGGGAACGCCATTCTTCTAGTTTGTGGGGGCATTTTCGGAAGTTAAGGATACTGGGGTGGAAAAAAGGGGACCAGAGGAGCAAGCACTGGAACAGAGAGTATTGAGAGAGAGAGAGAGAGAGAGAAGTTGGGGGCGAAGCAAAGGGACAGAAGCCGACCTTTAATTTCGAGAGACGGGAGAGAGTTGAATTTACCAAAGTATCCTCCATATTTTGATATTGGCGTCTCTAGTTTTGAAAGCTTTTACACTTTCGAACAGACACAACCAGGCAGGAGAATGATATGGAAATTGTATTAAAATATAAGGGTATATCCGAACTTACAGAATTAGAGCGTGGCGGGAGAAGACGTGTCTCACTATCTGCCGCTTGGTTTGTTCGCAAGTGTACTGTCATGTCATACCAGGGGATCGAGAGACCGTCTTTTTTTTTTTTTTTTTATGCGGAAAAAGAAATTACAAAACAAAGTCCTTAGGACACGAATGCCCGAAAAGGTCGAAATAAAAGGAGGAACAAATTGACAAGAGAGGACAAGGGGATTGAGGGACTGTCGTTTTCCATGTTTTGTCAAACTATTTTTTCGATGAGATTTGTCAACTATTTTTGTGTTTGGAAATAATAAGATTTTCCCCGGAATCTAATTTCTCGATTCAAAATTATCGTACACCAAATTAAGGTATTCATAAACTAATTTCAAGCTTCCCTATATCAAATTTTAGTCTTCAAGTGTTAGGACACAAGTTTTGATACAAGTTATGATTATGAAGTAAGAGTAAAGTGATTCAATATTAATTGTACTGAGGCTTTCCGAGTTACATATAAATGGGAAAATTGGGCCATATATAATGTATTGAATTTTTATGGTTTAATTTAAGATAATATCGATATTAATTTTGACTTAATAGTGAATTTCGCTAATTTGTTTAACCGTATGTTCTAAAGTGCTAATAGGGTCTAGGTAAGTGGAAAAGGATCTTGACTTGCAGTCATTGATCTCAAGTTCGAACCGGCATGACATCTTTGTGGTGCGTGTGTAAGAAATTCTCCTCCCCTTAGGCTCCATTTGGTTTATGGGAAATGACGCTTGGGGATGGAAAATTAATTGCTTTCTCATTGTTAGTAAGTCCAAACATAGGAAATGGTTGCTTGGTAGATGGGAAAGTATGGAGAAATCCTCCCCTATTGGGTATTGTTTTCCTCCTCATGAGAAAGTTTGGGAAAATGAGCTAATATTAAATGCACATTTTTCATGACCATTTTGTCCCTATTAACAATTTAGAATTACAATATAACATTAAATGCATTTTTTTGTTATTTAATTTCATATGGGTATAATTGGAATTTACATTTACACACAACCCAAACATGTGAAATGAAATAAAGTGGTATTTCCTGGTTACTTTCCCACGATTACCAAACATGAAAAATTAATCTTCCATTTTCCATCCTTTGGGAAAGACATGAAAATTTATTTTCCATCAAATCTTTTCTATGAGCCAAACGAGGCCTTATAATTTAGATTATCACTTGTGTTCAAAACCACATGTTTTAAGGTTGAACTTTAGCATAAATGAGTGCCCAATCAAATTTGAGTTAGGCTGATTTACAAAATTCAAAACTACAACCAAACCAAATCATTCCGATATGATTCGATTTTTAATTGTTTAACTTTGTTTGTAATTTAAATGAGGTTAATTTCAATTTAGTACCTCATGCATTCACTCTTAAGACATGTTTGCCCATGCACTCTCAATTTTAACAATTATGTATTATAATCTTATTAAATTTTTGCAATTTGATTCCAGCGTTAACTTCACCAGCAAAATTTTGGTTAATCGCCTACGTGACAAGCTTGTGTCCCACCTATTCGCTTCTTTCAATGTCAATTGAAGGGTATTTTCATGCAATTGATGTCAAATGAGTTCGGTGGGATTTTTTTGTGTCATATGGGTTTGGGCAAGAAGACATCAATTGTCCGAAATACCTTTCAGATGGCATCAAAAGAAGTGAATAGGCAAAACCAGGCCTATCATGACTCACGTAGCCAATTCATGAAATTTTTGATGGTTAAATTAATGGCGAAATCAAATTGCAAAAAGTTAATAATATTAAAGTACATAATTGTTAAAATTGATAGTGCAATAATAAACATATTGAAAATTCAAGGTACTAAATTGAAATGAACTTTTTAATACTGAATCAAACAGGGCACTCAAATCAGTTGGTTAGATTGGTTCAGCTGGATTGATCCACCTACAGGTTTGTGTCACACCAAATATTTTCGATTTATAGTGTCAATTTCAAATGTGTCTGCCATGTCTCTGTGGTAGTCATATATTATTGGCTCCCATTATGGCTTTTGAATATGAGCACGGGTAGGGGTGGGCATCTCATCTGAATTATTTGCGTACCGACGATTTGGTGTGATTTGGTTAAATAATTATTTTTTAATTTTAATTATTCCGGTTCGATCCGTACCGAAATGTTTGGTTTGGTTAACGGAAACAAAATTCCTAACTCGACAGAAACTCGTACCGATCCGATATTTTATACTTATTTTATAATTTAAATACAAAACAAAAAACCAAAGGTAAATACAATCAGCATTTTATATCACTCCTTTATCACAACTATATTATTTCTTTCTCACCATTGTATCATTGTTTTATCATCATTTTATCATTGCTTTATCACCACTGTATCACTTCTTTATCACCATTGTATCACTTACCCAAGTACTATAACACTTTTTGGTCATAGAGGAATTTATGAATTTCCTATGTTTTCCAGTTTCGACCTTTGTCCTTTTTTTTTATCTAGAACTTTCCAACTGTTGATCCAAATTCTATGTTCTTTATATGGTTGAATTCAATATGAAAAACTAAAGAACCCCATGCAGAACAAATGTCAAAATCATTTACATAAATGTAGAAAATTTAATAAAAAGAACACTCAAAGGTTCAAACAACAAACACAAGTGGCTCCTAATACATCTTGAGTACATATTGAATGATATAGTTACTAAGTTATTTGATTTCATACTTGGATAAATTAGACTATTGGATTTTTATATTTTACAAGGATAATTTGGTGTATTTGTTCAAGAACTTATGTTATGTGAAAGTATTATAAATTGTATTTTTATTAGTATATTTTTATTACGGTACTATTAGTGTACCGGTCAATTTGAACTGAATATTAGGTTAAGATCCGAGTCTACTGAAGTATTTGGTTTGGTTTAGAGAAAATGGTCTACTAAATTCTTTGATTTGGTTAAGAGCACTTCCACAGCCCTAGGCGTGTACTATTCACGTGAATAGTGGCTCTAGGGCAAAAAATTGTGTTTCCAGCAATGCAAGGCTTGCCATGGCAAATACTATTCATTTTTTGTTTTTTTCACAACTTTGTTTACTTCAACAATTAATTTGTATAATATTTTCGGATAAGATTTTTGGGTTCCTACGTATGAAAAATCATTTTCTCAAGATTTTTAGTGGAGGTGCAATATTGACTAAGTATGAAAAATGGTTTTTCAAAATAATCATTTTCTCAAGAAAATTTTTGCTTTTATTCCTTACACATCAAATAAGAAAACTTGATTTTATGGGATTTTAATATGAAGTATATATTGACTTAATTAGCCATCATTTTTAGCCTAAATCGTATTTTGCACTAAAAATGATTTTTCATATTTTGATTTGGTGGGAATTTGATTTTCTAGTATTTTTATTTGAATCCAAATGGGGGGTACTTCCTTATTTACATTGTAAACTTAAGTAAATGGAGTAATATAAAAATAAATAAAAGTAAAAGGACAAAGACATTTACTTAAATGTTGAAAATGGAAATAAGGTATAGAGAGAAAAAAATAAATAAAAAGAAGTAATTTTTTGGTATTTTTTTCAATTTTTTATTACAAAAATATTGGCTGCTGGTGTTAAAAGTGAAGAGTAAAAAATTTCAGTATTTTTTGGGTATTTTTTTCGATTTTTTTCATTTTTATTGGACAAAAGCACTGTAGCGCGCTGATGTCAGATTGCCCGGGCTGGCGCTCGGGCCAGCCTCCCCTTCGGGCCAGCCCAGGTAGCTGGGCCCCACTCCTTGCCCTGGCAGCTTTGTGTTGCTGGAAACAGCATTTTCCCCCAGCCCCCCCCCAGCCCTCCCCCCAGCCTGCTTGCTGGAAATGCTCTAATGGAATAGCCTTATACTGTTTCGAACCGATCCGTGCCCAGACCCATGCACGAATGTCTCTAAGGCCTGAACTGTCAAAGCCACTGCGGCGCCGACCTACATAGCCGAAGCAGCAGCAGCAGAGCATGAACTTCACAGTTTAAATCAAATCCCTAACCCAGATAATGCTTTCACTACGCTTCCCTATTTCATTCGAGAATGCTCTGATCACTCCCTTCAAACCCAGACCCTCGCGCTTCCAAACACCCACAGTCCAATCACTTCCACGCCGCTCAAGCTCATTCTCTCTTCCTCGCGCAACCACAGCTGGCGTGGTTCTCAAGGAAGAGGACAGAGAGTTATCAAATAACCGATTTGCCCCTCGAGCAGACTTCCCGCCAGACGGCGAGCCGTTGCCGGCCGGTCTCCAGCGAGAGCTGATGCCGAGGCACGTGGCGGTGATCATGGACGGTAACGTGAGGTGGGAGAGGCGGAGAGGGTTGCCGGCTGGGTCGGGTCACGAGGCTGGTGCTCGGTCGTTGAGAGAGCTAGTTGAGCTGTGCTGGAAATGGGGGATTAGGGTTCTTACTGTTTTTGCGTTTTCGTATGATAATTGGGTTCGGCCCCAGGTCAGTCGTCCAAGAGCGAAAAAAAGAGTACTTTCTATAGTTCGAAAAAGCCGAAAAAATGATTATAATAAAAAGTTTTTGTGGAACTGTGTAATGATTTGGTTTGGTTATAGTGTAGGTGGAGGTTGATTTTTTGATGAATTTGTTCGAGAAGATGACAAGCTCAGAAATCGACAGTTTTGCAAGGTAGCACATTTATGTTCAAATTAATTGTTGCTTGTTTAAATTCTTTATATTTCTGCTCTTGTATGTTGTAAAGGGAATTTTTTTCTCTTATGTGGAAGAGCAATCTGCATAGTTTTGTTGGGTTGTGGTGGAATTGGAAAGTTTGTGCCATTTGTGGTCAGTTATTCAACCACAGAGGAGGACATGGCTCCCTAAAGAGTTTCGAAACCATTTTTACTTCCTAGGGGATTGCAGCCAGTTGTAAGTATTAGCTCTATAGACTTCTTTTGCGCATTTACTTTGGTCAGTGGTGCGTTTCTACATGGTAAATTGTAACCTAAAACTCCTCATTCGAACTGGTTCTGGTGCCTCTATTTGTATATTTTCCGGGTGTAGGTGTTAATAGTTGATGGAAATATTTTCTGAAAATTGGCCAGCAAGGAAAGAATTGTTTCAGATTTTGATGAGTGGTTGTTGTGGGATGTGAATATTATATTTTCTTTCTTTTTGTCTCTCATCAGACTCAATGTCAATGTTATTGCAAAACATCTGATCATTACCTTTTTGTTTTGACAGGGATGGTATTCGAATTTCGGTCCTTGGGGATTTGTCAAAGCTCCCTAACTCTTTACAGAAATTGATAAGTGATGCAGAGGATAGAACGAAAGGCAACTTTAGACTCCACCTGATTGTAGCAGTGAGCTACAGTGGAAAGTACGATATTGTGCAAGCATGTAAAAGTATTTCTCAGAAGGTGAAAGATGGCCTTATTCAAGTTGACGACGTCAATGAAAGCCTCATTGAACAAGAACTGGAAACTAACTGTACTGAGTATCCATACCCTGATCTACTGATAAGAACCAGTGGAGAACTCAGAGTCAGCAACTTCTTGTTGTGGCAGTTGGCTTACACGGAATTTTTCTTCGTATCAGCTCTTTGGCCTGATTTTGGGAAAGCTGAGTTTGTTGAGGCCTTGATTTCCTTTCAGCAGCGGCAGAGGCGTTATGGTGGAAGAGATTTATAAGTGATCAAAAGTCATGAATTTAAATCGTACATTTTTTGCTGAAAGCTTGTACATATCAGCATCAAGTACTGGATGTAAATGTAATGAATAGTATTTATGCATCTAATTTCTTCTGTCCCCTACATCCGGACTTGCATAAAATATTTATGCATACACATATCATGTCCGTGTGCCTAGATGCTTGGTATATCATTGCCATCTTTGTCGAAGAATCAATTGTTCATGCTCTGTAATTTCATTATTTCTGCATTTCTTCACTCTCATCTGATTAATTTAGATTTGCAGGCACTTCTGCAATAAGGGTTTTATTAATTTTACCCTGGCTTGTCCATTTACATAGCTGATAGCACGAAGGCATATTTAACTGCGGGGGCAATAAGCATATGTGAAGCAATATCTCTCATTCAATGGTAAGAGAAAGCTCAGTGACAGTTTTCTGTACTCGCTATTCCTTTCTTGTCCATTTTACTTAATCTTAAGTTTTAAATGTAATTTTTGCTTCACATTAAAGCAAACTTGTGTGCTTCCTGTTGGATTGATTGCAAAACAGGTGCTAGTCTATCTTTGTTCACAAGAGAGATACATTCTAATTTGAACAGTTGGGCTTACCGGTTGCATAGTGCAGGTCCCCTGATGAGTGTTTATTCTGAAGGAAGTTGTGTTCTCTATTATCCAGACCGGAGCATGGATATGTAATCAGCATGGCGCCTTTGAATAGGAGCAGCTCATGCATAATGCCGTGGAGGTTCCTGTCCTGAGTATGGTATACATGGGATTATATTGCCCCACACTGTGCAGTCATTTAGGTTCAACTTCATCCTACTTGAGTGTTTCATGGTTTTCTATTGCTGCAGTCTTTGCGCTGATGCATTTAGCTAGGTTTTGCACAACCATGTTTTCAGGGCAGAATGCAGATCATGAACAAGAACAAGGTTAGTTCTGCTCCAAGGTATTTGGCTCTTGATTATGCCTTCATCTGTTGATGATGGTTTGTAGTCATATGACTGAATCTGATGGCCGCTAGATTTGGCCAAAACATTTACTCAAATATGGCAACCTTATCCGAGACGAAGATTTAGAAAATGGAAAAGAATAATGAGAAAAATGAATTGGAAGTTTAAAATTTGAACAATAATGTGGTCGATAGCAGCCCCAAATTAGGTGGGATGTTAATAATATATTAGAGTTAGTTGTTGACTTTCTATTTGATTCCTTTTGCCTGGCATGGGTTAGGTATATTGATGGTTAATTAAACATTCATTTTGCCTTGGTTTAGGCATATCCAAAGCCTGGCATGGGTTAGGTATATTGATGGTTAATTAAACATTTATTTTGCCTTGGTTTAGGCATATCCAAAGTTCTTCAAGTGAAGAACTGATTTGGTTTTGGTCATGTCCTGGCAAATTGCAGGCTTATCTCAATTCTTCAATCCACGACTGATTTGTGGTTGAAGGTTGGATGTCACAACAAGCGGCCCCAAATACTAAATTGAGCATGTGTTCAAAGGAAAACTACTTTTCAGAGATGGGCCATATTTTATTGTTGCTGTCGAAATCTTGACCTCACCAATAAAGATAGTTTTTATTTCTTCCCAAAATTGGAGACTTTTCAAGTGAGGAACGGTGAAACTCATGGGACAGAAATTCTCTTTCTTTTTTGAGAATGCTACCAACCTTATCTTTAATATTTTTTTTTAGACTTCATCCCTTCTCCTCCTGCCATGTGTTGCCTTCTTTATACTAAAATAATGTCATTAATACGTAGTTTTTGTTTTTCAAGATTATCCGTATTGAATATATTGACTTTCATATTACCTTTAATTTATCTAAATTTTTTTACAAATTGAAAAATAAAAATTGAAATTAATAAAATAATATTTTGTTTTACCCACCAGCCCCAGCTGTACGCTCCATCTCCATCTTTCAAAATATGTTGCCTCTCTTGCCAGCCACTCACCACTACGTAACATTTTCCTCCGCCCCTTGTGGCCGGGTTGTTTTTTCAATGCTTTCATATTTCCTTCTTAATGTTTTAATTATTAATATCCTAAAACTGATTTTTTAAATTGAACTTCGTATTTTTTTAAAGGAACTGAGGGGGGTATTTTATATCATTCAAAATTTGATATGCTACCAAACTACAAAAGCGTTATCCACTAATGTTTTGGAAATTCAAATTGTCAAAATTTTGTGTTTGTTAAATGATTAGATATATATATGTATACACATATATATTTTTAAATAACATTTATTATTATTTTTAATAGTAATTCAAAAGAAAGTTAATACATTCAATAAGGGTAACTTTGGAAATCAAAAGTTATGCATTAACGACATTATTTTAAGCGTAAAGAAAGTGACTCTTAGCATAAGAAAAAGAGAGAAGGTTCCTAACATTCCCTTATTAGAAAAGTGAGTTGTATAATTATTTTGTTTTTAAAGAAATGCTAAAGAATCTTTTTTTTTTCTTTCTGTCTTTATAATGGTTTTTGTTGTTGTTGTAAAGTTAATAAAACTTTATACGGCTTCTTGTTTATCCACCAAATATATGTAATAATGGTAGTGATCTCTCTCAATTATTCAATGTGGGCCAGTAAAGGAAGGACAAGGTGACATGTATATCCCTTATCCAAAATCCAGCTATACACCATAATTACTTATATAGAAACTGAAAATGAGTTTTTTTTTTTTTTAAATTTAAATTTTTTGAGTAGTTTTTCTATTCTTATGAAGAGAGACGATAATATATTAAATTCACACACGTAATACATATTAGGACTTGAACCAAGACATTTTTTGAAAAAGCAACTGCTCCAAATCACTATACTAGCCAATGGTAAATCAGTTTTAACATTTCATTATCCCTTAAGACGTATTAATCATATAAAAGTCATCAAGCTAATCATAATTAATAAATTACACGTCATGGTTGGCCTTGGACAAATCGTCCTTTTTTTCGTAGTTTTGTCAAATCCCCCACCCGCTGCGCCTACTGGTTTTGGCTCCCTTTACTGTGTTCACTGCAAGTTTCTCAAACCACCAATTAAATCCTGCCACGTTACGACACTAAACCACTTCAAATTTTCATCTCTCCCCATAAAACCACGTGCCTTATGATTATTCGCCACTGCACAGGCAAAGGCAAAGTCTTCTCAGGAGAGAGAATCATAAATTCATAATCCGTATTAGATGATAAAGAATTTAAAAATCAGCCCCTTCGTTTGTTTAAGGAGTTGGAGCTTACAGTGCAGTGGTGGTCTGAGCTCGTCTCTGGTTTTGGATAAAGGTTGAGACTTTAGGGTTTTTTAAAACTGTTTTTTTCTCTGTTTTTCTGTTCGGTGAACGGGAATTTTTTTTCCCGGAAAGTGCCGGCCATGGGAAAATCGTTCAAGGACTCTCTTAAAGCGCTTGAAGCTGATATTCAGCACGCCAATACTGTGTAAGTCTCCGTATTTTTCTTTATTCAGCTATCAACTCCTCTGTGTAAATTTAGGATTTTAAAAAAAAAATTCCCAACTTTTTTGTTTATGCTCTCTAAAACTTTGTAATTTTTGTTTTCTGGAACCGTCTAGTGTTTTTGGGACCAACCCAAGAAGAGAGAGAAAAAAAAAATATTGAAAGAAGCCAAACTATAATTGGGGAACCTCTACAGTAGCTTGAGTTGAATGCCCCTGTTTGGGTACTTGTGAATGAATTTGGAAAGATCAACAAATAAAATTGTGCTTGAGCTGGTGCTACGAAAATCACAGTTATTGGCATTAAAAGAAAAAAAGAAAAAGAAAAAAGAAGAGCCATTGCAATTTTGCAGAGGCCACATCTCATAATTAAACTCTAGTAACTACACTTTTGGTTTGGTTATTATATTTCTTTGACAGTGTCTGCTGGCCACCCAATATTTTGGGCAATTGGGTCTTCCCTAATCCATTAGATTGGTACTAAATACTCAAAATGTGCAATAACTTGATTTGTACCATGTATAAATGCTGTAGATTTTATTTATTGTGTGCAATTATGTCACTTTGGTGATATAATAATTGTTGAATGCTTGTTAATCAAATGCTTTGCTGGGCCATTGTTTTGTTTAGGGCTTTAGATTATCCAAGGGAGAAAGATGGAGCACGTCTCCAGATGAGACTATCCTACTGTCCGGCGGCAAACTTTTTTCTCTTTCTTGTCCAGTGGACTGACTGTCACCTTGCTGGGGCCCTTGGTTTGCTCAGAATTCTTATTTATATGGTATATTTCTGTTTTTTTTATAAAAGAATTTGAGTTTTATAGCTTATGTCAATGCTCGTTTCGGTTTTTGTTTTTGTAATTAGAGATATAGAGCCAAGAGAGGAGAAGGAGATGAGAAAGCCGAGCGAAAGATAATTTAAAAAGTTGAAATAGTTTTTAGTTTTTAGATTAGCACATGCTGTCTATTTCTTCCTCTCTTGCTCACCTTTTCCCACTCTATTCTCCTCCCTTCCCTACTCTATTTTTAATTATTAAAAAAACACATGTTAGCAAAAGAGCATTTTTTTCTGTGTAGGTTTCATCATTTTTAATTCATTCATATCATATGCGCCTAATATTAGATTCCATCTTCAGAAAATGTAGTGAGTTTATTATGACTTCTTATTTGGGTGTGGCAATGTGGTGGATTTGTGCAGACATATCCCGATGGAAAGACCACCATGTCAGTTTATGAAAGGAAAGCCAGCATTAGAGAATTTTATGGTGAGTGATGAAGTAAAGATGAACTTTACCAATGTAGTAACATTTGTAGGCACATGCATAATACTGAAAGTAGATCTTCTTGGGAGGCTGTGAGGGGGGAAAGGATGGGAGGCAAGGGATATATTTTTTTCCTTCATTGATATTTATGGATGTCGTTTGTGTTCACGTGTTTTTCTTTTCATGAACAGGTGTGATATTTCCTTCTTTGCTGCAACTTCAAAGAGGCATCACAGATTTAGAGGATAGGAAGCAGAAAGAGGTTTGCACTGTCAGATACAAAAGAAAGGAGGAGTTGGACAAGGGAAAACTCTCTGAAGTTGACATCGAAAGAGAAAAAGAGTGCGGAATTTGCATGGAGGTGGACAAAAAAGTTGTGTTACCTAACTGCAGTCATACATTGTGTTTGAAATGTTACCGGGACTGGTAAGCTTGAACCAACACCCCCCACCCCCCCTTTTTTGGTCTTCGTTATAGTTTTCAACTTATTCTTCACAACATATTTTGTTGTGTATAAATCGTGTTTTCTATTGTGTGCAAGAGATTTCTGCTTAATGTTTTCTGTGGAAGCCTTTGGTCATAACAATTTTATAGGTGTGGATTACATTTCTCTGTGCCCATTTATCCCCATATATGGAAAGAGCATTGTTTTCAGAAACCGTTGTACCTTCTCTGTCATTAAGTTGTTTGGTTACCCTTTTTGGCTCAGCTGTAAGATTAAAATGGCCGATGACTTAGACCTTGCTTAATTGAATGATATTTTGAGTAAAGCTGGCATTTGCATTTCAAAAGCTTCATCACTTGTTTTTTGTATTTTCTTTTTTCTTGTTAAAAAAGGTTTTTGCCAATTTTGAATATGGGATGGCACTTGATGTTATTCTGCTGTTTGTTTCAGGCGTGGGCGGTCTAAGTCGTGCCCCTTTTGCCGTGATAGCCTCAAAAGAGTCAACTCAGGCGACCTTTGGATCTACACTGAAAAATGTGATGTTATTGATTTATCCACAATATTAAGAGAGGACCGCAAGAGACTTTTTATGTACGTTGAAAGATTGCCTCTTGTTGTTCCAGACCCTGTATTTCTACCCTATGATTCTCATGTTCGGTGAGACTCATGTACAGCTTTTGGGAACTACTTGTAGATAAAAAGCCTGATTGTATTGTGTAATTCGTAATCTTTTAAAATGTAAATGCACTTTCGCCATAGTTTTGATTGCCTTAAGAGTAACTTGAAAAACTGGTTCTGCGTAACAGCATATGTTTTGTTCTTTCCTTTTGAAATGTAATGATAACTTGAAAGCAATACTTGCAAATTTGCAATACCAAGAAGCAGAGTATATATAATTTGGTGAATCAAGATCCATTGTCTTGCAAGCTCACATATTCTGCATAAAAGCGTGGATGATTTTCGTCTGAATGAACGTAGGCATGGCCTCCATGACTGGAAACATCAAGGCCTGCAACTTCTTCATCAACAGAGATCCTCAAAATCTGAAGACTGTCAAGCGCGTAGAAAAGAGGGCCCATTGTCAAGCTGACCCAGCCCGCAATGACCAAAACCTCAGTCACTTGGGCTCCGAGCAGACCCCAGCCGCCACCCATCAAGAGACCATAAGGCCGTACAGTACCCACCGTGCCGGAATTATAGGCTTGGATCACAAACTCCTCTTTTGCAAACAGCCCAGTAAATATCAATCCCCATGCACCACACCCGCCGTGCAGTTGAGTCGCTTCTAATGGGTCATCGAACTTTAGCTTTAGGGCCAAGATGTTGAGCCCAATTAAGACCCAGGCTGCGAAGAACCCACACACGACAGCAGCCCAAGGCTCGACCACAGCACATCCTGATGTAATTGCCACAAACCCACCAAGCACTCCATTGCAAACATCTAGAGCATCCCAATGGCCTACTAGTAAGCGCCGGCCGAATAGGGTTACAATTCCGGCAGTCGAACCTGCTAATGTGGTAGTAACTGCTGTTCGGCCCACCGCGGTCCAATTCCCTTGATCACTTGTGTTTGGATAGGCCACAAGAATCTTATCAAACGAGCCCGGATTAAACCCGAACCACCCGAACCATAGCAAGAAAGTCCCAAGCACCACAAGAGTTGCATTATGGCCTCTAATGGGTATGGGCTTTCCAAATGCATCGAACCGGCCCACTCTCGGACCTTCAATGAAAGAACCCCAAAGCCCAGCAACTCCACCAACCAAATGAACCACACCACTCCCAGCAAAATCAATGGCACCAGAACCCAACAACAAGTTTCTTGAATTGGGGCTGAGCCAACCACTATCAGACCAAACCCAATGAACCACCACAGGGTACACAAACCCAGATAGAAAACAAGAGAAGATAAGATATGCACTGAATTGGGTTCTCTCAGCTATGGACCCACTAGTGATGCCAGCAACCGCAATAGCAAAAGCCCATTGGAAAAGGAAGAAGCTGTAGTCATAGCCATAAGAGGAGCTGGGAATGTCTGAGAGAGCAAAGAAACTTGTACCAATAAAAGGGTTGGAATGGGCGCCTTCTCCAAATGCAAAAGCAAAGCCAAAGATGTAGAAAGAGAGGCTACCTACGACGGCGTCGACGACATTGGTGAGCATTATGTTCATGGCATTCTTGGCTCGAACGGAGCCAGCGCAGAGCATGGCAAAGCCAAGCTGCATAACGAAGACGAGGTAGGCGGAGAAGAGGAGGTAAATGGTGTTGATAGAGCATTCGACACTTTCCTCCCATGAGGCAGCCATGAGAGGGAGAGGGAGAGGGAGATGGAGATGGTTGGTGGTGAATTGAGAGAGGTGGATGATATGGGTTTTGATAGTTATGAGGCTTGAAGTTTTGAAGGGTAGATACACATTGATGGGTCGCTATATAGATATTCATGCAAGGGTAGAGTGGGGACCAACTCGGCCGTTCCCACTCAGTTGCTTGATTTTGACTCGAGTCTTGTACATGTAATTAAAGTTTATTTGTAGCTCTTTTTCCTAAGTGGGAGGAGTTTCTCTTAAAGTTGCCGACTGCAATAGCAAAACCTACAAGTCTTTTTGGCCTTTGAACCTAAACAGGTGATTACAACATTGACTAGACTGATACAAAGGCTTCCAGGATTTGACATAGAAGTCTACATATTTCAATGCCCACCTGAGTTCGAGGAGATTCTAATTGCTTAGTTCACTATTGACCCTAAAAGATTCAACCTAGTTGGATTCTGTACCAACCATTCTTCTGTGTGTGTGACATTATAATTTTGAAAAGAGAAAATACGAATTCGCCTATTTTCTTCAATTTTGGTGCCACACATAAATTATCACAAATACCAGATGGACTAACCCAACTATAAATTGCTATAATCTCTAGGCTAGCTAATAATGTACTGATAACAATTAGTTGTGGAAGGCTCCAAGCCATTTTCATACAGTTATTTACTTAAATATAACTTATACCATACACATATGGAGTTTAACTCCTATTTACAGCCGTTATTTTTGAAGTATAATCATTGAGTTTGTAGGTAGGAGGAGCCATGAGCTTGCATATTAACTCGGCTAGTGAGGGAAGGTCTCATCGTAACGATTGCAGACTCATTGGCTCCGGCTTTAAGTGCAGCTCGTCCAGCTTCCAGGAACCTCTTAACAGCATCCTCTGCATATCTGTTGGCTTCAGCCACTCTCATGCTTTCGCCGATATATGGGTAAGTGTTGAGAACATGATCACCATTGAGCTGGGATGCAAGCTGGATCAACTCAACTTGAAATTCTGAGAGGCTCACATCTTCTTGTGGTCCCCCAGGCCTCAGTGACACAGTCACCTCTGGAAGAGTTTCTGAAACCAAGGAATGTGGATTAACATTGACTGATTTGTGCAAGAAAACAAAAAAGGAAAAAACTACTCCAGAGAGAAAGTGCAGCTCTTTTTGTAATATGCAAGGGCATTACTCATCAGAGAGAAAAGAAAATATCAGAGGGATCGATGCATACCTGGACAGTCGTCACGAGGAGTACTGCGGAGGTAAAAGTAATTCTCAAAAGTACCAGCCCATGCATCTCTCTTTGTCAGGAAGTTCGATTTTAAATTGAAAAGTTTCTTTACAGTCGCAGGGATAGACGAATGCTCAAAATGCGAATCTGGTGTCGGCCCTGTTGGCTCATGGATAACTGCACCAAAATACCAAAAATCAATCAATAGGACAAAAGGCCTAAACCTGTAATGGCATGGCATAGAAGCATAACAAGTACATGCCTGCAGAATTATTCCAAGAGATTATTTGCTAAGACTTTATATCCTATATGCATCGAGAAATCACAACGAAGGGGGGAGGGGGAGGGAAGGGATTGAAAAAATTATGGTTCTGATTGGCCTCGAGGTAGATGCGTAATGCAGATTCTTCTAGTCTAGATGTAGTAAAACCCCTTTCTTTCAGGAAAATTTATGCTGTCTGAACTGAACCCCAACATTGGGATCGGTCCAGGACAGGGAACAAATTTTGGGAAAATGAGATCGATACAAAGTTTTAAGCATGGTCAGCCCATTGGAGGTTTTCACTCATTGTAATGCATAAGAGACCATTTTCCAATACATCATGTTCATGACCCAATTTTCCCTCCTTGGATGAATGGTGAATCGCAGAAAAATTGCCGCCTTTGGTGGCTTGCATCTAACACACGGACAATAGGGACAACTTGTGCAGACACCAAAGATCCTTGTCTACAAAACTTTGTTATAGAGGGGTAATAGAACCAACTCCCTTCCCTTAAACAGTAACTATTGGGCGTAGGCATGGCCACACAGAAAGCTCAAAGCATAGTCATATGAAAAAAATACTCATTGCAAACACAACCCAAAGACCAAGACTTGAAAAATTCCTTGTATATATTTCAGAAAACAGACCAATCCCACATACTTTACCAAATTCCAACTGGAAAACCAGTCAACAGACTCAAACTTGATTATTTTCCCCAATTAAGAATATCATATAAAACAATTTAAGAAAAGGGTCCATATCCAATTAAATATCAAAATTAAACCAATTTAACTCTAACATCACTCATTAATCAGCCACATTATCTATACTATCCACCACAAACCTCAACAAAAACAAAAACCCAATAATTATAAACTTATTAAACAAACCAACCAAGAAGAAGCAGAGAAAACTCACCGGTACCCTTTTCGATCCAGGGCGAGACGAGTATGGTCGGCACCCTCACACCCAACCGGTCAAACCTGAAATAAAACGGGTCGGGCCCGACAATCCCGTCCGGGCTCGGCACACCCGAAACCGGCGTAGGTACGTGGTCGTAAAACCCGCCGTGCTCATCGTATGTAATCAACAAGGCCATTTCTTTCCACTGCGGGCTCGCCCTCAGCGTCTCGTACACCTCCTTCACGAACCTCTGCCCTCGCGCCACGTCATGCGATGGGTGGTCGTCGTTGGCGGGAAGCTCCTTGACGTCGAAGTACCTCTGCTCGATCACCGCGTAGTTCGGGAGCTTCCCGCGCTTCGCGTGGAGCTTGAATTTCAGAGCATAGCTGTGGAATTTCGTCACGTGCTTCAGCTTCCTCAGGCTCCTGAAGAAGAGGGTGGCAGGGATGTTCTGGTAATAAATCCCGAAGTCGAGGGCATTTTCGTCCAGGGAGTCGAAGATCGTTTTCTGAGGGAAGCCGTGGATGAGGTCCTTGCGGACGTTGCTGGAGGCGCCGTGTGACGTAGCCGAGTGGACGTAGAACCGGTTCGGCTGAGTCGACGCGGGTACGGACGCGAACCACCGGTCGAACACGGCAAACTCGTTCGCTAACTCGGTGTAGACCGGCAAGACCTCCGGTTTGAACCCGCTCATCACCTTGCTCGACATGCCCTCGGCCATGCTCTCGGCCTGCTGAGCGAAACCGTTCATCGGAGCCGGGTCCTCGAAGCTCCGGTTGGACCCGAATATCTGCTCCCTGATCGCCTGGATCGAGTGGCCCGGGTCCGAGTCAATGAAGAAGGCGTCGCTGGAGACGGGGACCCGAAGCGAGTTGGGGTCCGATACGGAGAGCGGGTTCGACTCGTTTCCGGTGAGGCCGTCGATTTCGGGTCGGGTCGACTTCAGCCAGCCGAGCATGTGGTCGAAGGAGCGGTTTTCCATGACCAAAACGACTACTGTTTTGATGGGTCCTTGGATTTTGGGGGTTTTGCGTGCCCTAGCAGTGTGAATGGATTGGGTCGATACTAACAAGAGGTAGAGGAAGACAGTCCATATGATGGGTATTCGCCGGAAAGCCATCTCCGGTTACCAGAACTGGGAAACGCCGGTGACCCACAGAGGAAAGCGAAAGGCAAAGCCTTTCGAGCGTCAACTGTTGTATTTGTAGAGAGAAATGGTGTAAAGGTATAAGCTTTGAGAATAAAGCCTTTCTTTTAGATGGAGTTTTGTTTCTTCTACAATTCAACACCTTATCAGAAGAGACTCCACCAGATACTGATCATTCAAGAAGAAGAGAAGTCTGAAATTGGAATATTTTTTTTTTTCTGAGTTAAAAGTACTCAAACTCAGACGTGGCATTTCGAGGCCCAAGGATGTTTTTTGTTTCGCTTTTATTGAAATTCTCGTCTTTGCCGATCAAAAGAAAAATATTTAATTTATTTATATAAACGTGACGTGCCTTTCATTCTTGTCGAATGAATTACGAAGTCACTTGATTCCATTGGCTAAAAATCCAGAATGGAAGAAAACAAAATTGCCAGTCTTTTTCTAAGTGAACAGAAAATCAAGCAAACCTTCTTGTTTTGGCCAATACAATCAGATGAACAACAAAATGACATGATCAAAAGTTGGGACGTTGATTAGAAACCAAGTTAATCCCTTGGCAGCACTAGCATATCAAGAAAATTGCATCTGAGCTTAGAAAAGGTGAAGTGCCATCTTGAGCTTGTTCTGTTTCCATTTAGCAAGCTTATAGAAGTCTCTTTTGGTCATTGCAAATTGTGCTTGGAACTCTTCATCTGCTAGATATGCCTGAAACCCACCAGAAGAAGCTCATCAGTGATTGCTCACTAGTAGCTAGACTGAAGATACATTAATTTCTTGAACTTTTAGTTCCATGGTAACCGAAAAGATTTAGCAGACAATACAGAAAATCGACATAAAAGAAAGCAGTCCTAGAAATGAAGGTGACTGTCATGGCATTGACAAAAGGCAAAGAGGAAAGAATACAACACACTGAATAGATCAGGTTATCACTAGATGAGTGCAAAAGGGGGTACCTCTCTTTTGGTTATGTCGATGCCTGCTATTGGATCTTTGGAAATCACTTTTAATCGTTCATATGGGTATATTAACAAGTTTGTGCCAGCCTCACTAGGCTCATTTCCATCAGCTTGAGCGCCACCTGTAGCAGGTAATTTTGCCTCTGCTGCTGGAGAACCTGCAGATGCGAATGACACATCTGCCAAAAGAAATTAAAGATACAATGATAAAGCATGCATTCACAAACAAGAAAAGAAAGTCTCAACAGATAAAATGGTCTCATATAACTTCATGAAATTCAGGATCCTTCATTACCAGGACTACCGTTAGGAGAGGATCCTGTAAAGATTTTCCTGTTAATTGGCGTTGAGCTGAACAAGATGTAATTGTTTGAAGACGTGACGCTAGAAACCGAAACACCAGATGCAGGAGAAACACTTCTCTGGCCATTGGAACTCATGGACTTGCTTCTCAAACCATCTGGGGTCGTTTCCCTGGAGTATGCCTTCCATGAATTTCGTTTTGGTGCCTAAGTAATTCAATGAGAGACACATGAAGTCACTTACTTCTAAATGAAGACAATAGAACTTAACATAAATTTAAGCATCATGAAGTCACTTACTTCTAATTGTTGTAGTTTTCCCTTTAAAATAGCAAGCTTCCGTTCAAAAGAGTTGCCAAGCATCTACAAGGGCAGCAGTTTAGTTCAATAACCTCAGGGGGGCCACATTGTTCAATAGAAATCAAGGAAATCTTAGCTAATAATTTCTTCTAGTTTCATCTTCAAATTGTTAGATAATAAGTTGGGTCATAAGAACTTCATGAATATTTTGCGATACATAATGAAAGCACTAGCCAAAAGATACATAACGAATTCAGCAGGAGCTCAACATGCAACCATTTTAGTTGGGAAAATGATCTTACATTTGACTTTGAGGAATCCCATTCAAAGAAACGAGTGAAAAATGGTGGTTCATGCCCTTCACTAATGACATAAATAGGAGTCTCCAAAGATAGCCCTTCGACAAGTACATCTGTCTCGAGAAATTTCTGCGAGAGCCCAGAACAAATACAGTTATAGGAAAATAAGAAGAAGAAAAAAGAGAGCATCAAGTATGAAAAGATACTAAAATTTTATACGTCCAGCATTTGATTTCATTGGTGTTTTCAATAGAAGCAACAACAAAATTGTGACCATGAAACTAAAAGTTTGAATGATGAATTCATATGCAGTAAAATCAGATTACCTGAATTAGGGGCTGTTATTGTATAGTAACTTATGAAACAATCTATCCATGAACTAAACAGTTCTGATATAAAATATAATATAACTTTCATGGTGGATAATTTACCAGGCCAAGAGTAAGGGCTTGTTGCTTTGACCTAATATTTGAGTGGCATCCAATCCAAACATGAATCTCTGTGTGGCAGTCAAGGACTAACACGTCTTCAGTAGTTAAATCATCCTGTGTAAAATTGTATATCTCTTTCACCTGAAATATTCAAATTGATTCAGGTGAAGTATCTCTTAAGTTCAAAGAAACCTAAGCAAGAGTTTTAACATTTGACACTGAATACTAAATATGGAAAACATAGCAAACCTCAAATTTGAAATGAAATTCCTACAAGCATACGGTGAACATAACACTATTTGTTTTGCAAAACAAGTGAGCTTCACTGTTCAGATAATCATTTGGAACCAGGCAAAAAAAAAAAGAAAAAAAGTATGCACATTGCATTCAACAAATGGTGCCAGTAACCAGCAAAACTAATTTATAGAAAAATAGATAGCTGCATTATAAACGAAACAGTTGAGTTGGTTTTGGATCTAAGTGGTGGGGTTGGTAAGGTCCAAGGCCCATCCTTCGATCATCTTTTAGAGTGAAAATTTTTTTTAAAAAATTCTAAATATTTTAAAAAAAAATACTACAAATGTCAGAATTTAAAAAAAATAAATACTTAGTCATATTTTTCACTTCCCACACCAAAACTCTATACAAATTCCTCTCCTCATATCTCATGTGAATAGTGGTCGCCATGGCAATGGGTGGAAACACCACAAGCCTTTTGCAAGGGCTGCCACTATTCACGTGAATAGTAATAGCCCTTGCCTTCCCTTGCCTTTGCCATGGCAAATGGGTGGAAGTGCTCTTAGATCCAAAACATACTACTTGATAAATGACAAAACTGTTTTGTTTATAAAGCATAAGGAAAAGTTGGCTTTTGTCAATGTGGGACAAGTTCAATGCCATTTGCTTTCAAAACTTCCAACAAATTTCGGTTGAAACTAAGCTAGTTATCACAATAAAATGCATGAAAGTCAACATTGAACACCATGTTATTGGGCCTTCAATGCATTAAGGGGAATGAAAAGGAATTCATTTAATACTTTTTGAAAGGATTAAATGAATTGATGACTGCATTCAGCTTTCCTTATCATGAAACCTGAAACTCTCATAGTTTGATAGATTGTATGTGGAATTGTGTTCCAAATGTATGCCATATGCTGAAAGGTCGACCAACTGTTGAAATGAAAGCATGCCTATAGAAATGTATGTGAGAGTGTACCTTGAAATCACCTGAACGGGAAGTTCCGATGATCATGAAAAAGAAGCAAAACCCATCATTAGCTCAGTTTTAAGCAATGCAAAGCCAGGATGATTCTGAACAAGGCAAAAGTGTATTATCATTTAAGAGAACAATTTAGAAGAATGTGGGTATTTTGTGTACCTTCAGTTGTACTCAACATAAACAAATGCGGGTCTTCTATGTATCCTTTTATCTCTTTTGCCCTTGCATAGTCTGCCTTTCCACCAAGTGCATTCCAGAAAATATCAGATTCACTCCCTTCCCTTACTGATATTGCTTGCCATGTTGGCTGATTGCATCAAAAGAAAATAAATATGTGTCTTACAATTATGAGTGAAGTATGAGAAAAGAAAGACAGTAATCTCCAGTATGATATGTTGCTATAAATTTTATTTAGCAACTACTAAAAACTTAATGCAATACTTTGCTTAAAATTTTCTTTTCAGATTGCTTTGCTGCACATGATGTATTTACAATTCTAATAAGGAAGAGGTTGTGGTATATTATAAAAGTTTAAGGATTGAGTTACAATTATTAGTTCCAGCATTCTGTCAAGAAGGTCATGCTCTCTGGTTGAGGAGAGATTCCCAATCCAAGTGAAAGCAGATGTACCAGTTTGCAGGATGTAACAATAAGACGAGCTCAAAGAGCCCGAAACCTGCAACAGTATCAATACAGTCATGCACTTCAGATACTGGAGGACCAGAAGCCAAGAGACACACTTTCATTAGCTGAATAATATAGTGTGAACCCAATATTCTTTTCATTGTAAAGAGCCTAGCAAAAAAGAAAATGAGAGAGATAGAAGTTTCCATCATAAGATGAATTCTCCCAGACAAGATAGATTAAAGGTTTCAATATTAAAAGATCCTGGCTCTCAAGCTTACTGGATCAACTTGGATGGCCTGCATATTATTGGGACTTGTCCCTTGAACACGAAAAAGAGCTGTCTTGCTTTCATCATAAGTTTCATCCCCAATACCTCTTTCTGCTATAAACTTCTTGTATCGTGTACTCATTCCTCCCTATAAGAAAGGAAAAGCAAATATCCAGAAGATGCCTCATGATTATCATCAGATTAACTTTAAATAAAAACAATATTTGACTAGAGAAAAAAGGGACAGAGAGGTATGAACCTTGAAAATAATTAATGTCTGGAAAATTGAAAAAAACTGAGATGGCTCCTTCTTCTCCATAACTTGGGCCTGAACTTGAAAAATGTGAGATAAGTCAGAGAAAACTAATCCACCTGAGTGATGCAGTTAAGCCAAGAAGTTAGTCAACTAGATGTAAATAACATGGAAAATGTGTTCTAAACAAACTAGGGTATGCTGAGAAGGCACTACTATGTAGAATAATAGAACTACTATCTAAATCCCAGAAGTATTTCAAAAGATCATGCATAGAAGAAAGCAACATAGAACTTACCAAAACAGGGTTCCCCCTGGTGGAATCAACTATGGCATTCAAATGAGAGATAGCATCCCTCCTATCTTCCTGCATGCCGAACATATAAATCATGACAACAGATCTTCAACAAGTGCTACTAAATACCAAATGGTTGCTTCATATCCATAATGAGAGAGCCATTACGAAAAAATAAGTGAGTGCTAAATCATTTAATCAGAACAGTTTTTCAAAGTAACCAGAGCTTATCAAAGTTTTTTTTTAATCTCTTACTGTTTTACCCTCCTATAATTAGTCAAGTTGTCAACTATCATTGATCCCTTAAAGTTACCACAACCTGTTAATATAAGTCATAACAGCCACAAGTTCCAGGAAAATAAGCCATGGTTACCACTTACCATTACACTCCCACATCCAAGCCATGCATAAAATAGATTCTCACTCCTTTCATTGCCAAGATATGTATATTGCACAACATAGCAATCCCCACTGAAAATTTTTCTCTCTTCTGAAGCTGGAAGAAGGGACAATTTCTCACAATCTACGCGCCAAACCTGAAATGTTATAGATTGCATTAACTAAAGGAGCAAAGGAATCAAAAACAAACTTTAAAATAGTATAACTGCTTCCAGTAAGAAGCTACTTTCAATGTGCCTCTGCTATCTATAAATGGCTGGATATCTTCTTCATCAGGAAGCTCCTTCACCTCGTAACCCTGTTGCTTGAACATTGCTGGCAGAAAGTAAATACTATAAGAACCAAAATGTCAAAAATCTTACTTTAGCTACAGCACTAGTACTTATACTGCTACCAAGTTTGGTATTAGGTAAAGGCATTAAACCTGCTACTTTTCCTCGACCTTCTTCATACAGCTTGGTTTCCACCGTTTGAGGCCAATTATTGAAGTATGACCTAAACTTAGCAGGTTCTAATCCTTCAGTTATAAAAGTTGAATGGGTCCCAGCTGACCTGCCTTGGTTTCTGAGGAAATCCTGCAAAAGAGCAGGTGAAATCATTACTTAGAAAACAATGCCTATAGCTCAATCATGATCTTCAGTTACAGCATTTTACTTTCTTCATGTAATTAATTCTTGTATACTTCTTGCGCTTTGATTTATTCCCAAGAAATGACAGCACTGTTCCCTATACTAGAACATTCCCTTACAGTTCACACCTGAAAACTTCAACTGCCTGCCTTCCAGGGGTTTGCTCCTTTTCAAAGAGTATGAAAGAGGGGAGAGAAAAAGAATAGAGGGAGGAAAAATTCTTACTTCTGCAGCTGAGATTGACGTTTTCCTTTCTGTAACTGAGCAATGTTTTCCCATCCAAACAAAAATATCAGAATCACAGTCTACCATGTAGCACTTGTCTGTCTCAAGCATTTCTTTACTTAATGAGTCAGTTTGACATGGATGCAGTTTACCCTGAGTTGATATCCTACGAATGAAGAATATCATCAAAGAACACTTCAAGAAAAGAAAAGAGGGAAAATCAAGAGCATTGAAGTCTCAGAAGAAAAGAAAAATAGCCAAGAGCATAAATGTTTAGAAACTAATTCATACTCACCATGATAGTTTCACAAAGGGTGTGTCAGGTTGTTTTTGGACAGAGGAAGGTGGATCCTGGGGAATGGGAGCATAACCACCAAATAAGCTCCAGAATTCACCCACTTCAGGATCACCAACAAATTTTCCATCCTCTGCAGCACTTTAACAATTAACAATTGCTATGGTTTCTATAAGGGAAAGAAAGAGAGGTCAGACGATTGCCAACCTACAGTTGCCACCTCGCAGTTTGCACGATGTTTATTCTCTTTGATGTACTGAACAACCTCCAAAGCCTTAGCTCTTTCTTGTATGCTAGAGTTGCACCCACTAAAGAGGAAAATTTTGGATGCAGTATCAAGTATGAATACATCACTGTGATTCAATGATGACCGAGAAAACGGAACCTGGTAAACATGCAGAGTGCAGAGGGGTCAAAGTAAACAATTAGCCAGTAGTATAGTATAGAACTAGTAGCTGGTACTTATCAAGAAAGAGTGAAAATACAGTATCAGTAGTGGAAACTCAAGATTTTAGGCTTTCCTGAGTATAGGATTTGATTATGTGAAGTAACTCAATGGCACACATTCTTGAGATATATAAAGCATGAAAATCATAATGACTTGAAACCATTCCAAAGCACCTTAATTATTATAGCAGCAATGCATCAAATTGCAAAGAAAGCTTACTTCTTTAACATGAACAACATGGTCCCCTTTGCAAGCTAACAAGCTGACTTTATATGTTTCACCATTTAAGTGCTCTTTCTGTGATGTATATACTCCTTCAATGGGAATAATACAGGGTTTGAAGTATGATAAGAACTTCCCTGTTTCTTGGCCTTGAAGTTCCCTATATTGCACAGTGCAGGACCCTAGGGCTGCATCTAGTTCTAGTGCTTTATCTGATGCCAATGCTGAGTCCACCTGCCAATTTGGTATTAGTTTTAAACACCCTGAAATAATTTGAGTAACTTATCTTTCAAATTCTTTGTACGACGATTACTCAGAATAGAAATACAAAGATGAACATGAACATTTTCTCAAACAAAACTTGATAGTTTCCTGTCATCAATTTCCCAGGTAAAAATGTCATTATATAACAGCATTATACACAAAGATTTCCATAAGCAATTCCTTCTCCCCCTCCCCCCCCCTCCATTTCCTTTTGGCTAAAGGTAGAATTAATTGACTTTATATAAAATTCTTCTATTATCAAGCACAAATTATAATTATCTATAATCTTGCATGACATCTCACCTAAAAATCTTCAGTTCCATAAAACCATTAAATTTGTGTATTTGTATAGCTAGAATTCATGTGTAATAAGTGAAAACCTTGTTTGTATCATGTCCGAGCCAATAGTGTATGTCATGCTGAGGAAGGCCACTTTTTGGTAGAACTGTCTGTCATGATAAACAAGTGAAATAGTTAAACTCATTGCATACCCAGATAGGTAGCTCTACTAGATAGCACAGATGATCCACCAGTACAGTTGCAACTTTCTAAGAAGATTACATTGTTCTGGATCAACTTCAATTTTGAAGATATAGTATTGTGAAGAAATTCTTAGACTAATTGTCCGGAAAAGTTCAGTTGAATTTGTGCATGGCTAAAAGAAAACTAAATGCCAATAAAATGAACACAATTGCCAACAACTTACATTTAAAATTACATACGCACTTCCAGAATAGAACCTCCCATGTGAAGATTTTGGAACAGAAACCAATTTTAGATTCTCAACACACCAAATTTCCAAACCACTAGCATAAGCAGGGTAAGGATAAAGCAATGAATTTGAACACAAGATGTATGAAGATTGTATGTTTCCATTAGTTATTGCTAGCTATAAGAAAATCTACCAATTCATTAACAATTTTACTTAATTGGATACTGACAACAACATAATTTCCTATGAGGACAGTATGTATGTTCCTAGCAGCTTACGCTTTCGGGAATAGTGGTAAACCAACAAATTTCACATAAGACAAGATCTTGATTACAAGGTAAGAATGAAATAAAATCATTTATCAGGAAGGATACAGCTTTGCTCCTGCAGCCTGGAATGCTGGATCTGTGTCTTTAGCATAAATAGACATTGCCTTTCATGCCCTTGACACTCCACTAAACAACCACTAAATGCACGGTAATTTCTGCAGTCCAGTCACTGAATTTTCAGTAATTCTAAAACAGGCAATACATGAGGCACAATGTGTAAAGCAAAACATCATAACAGATGGGCTCATCCCAGATAGAAAATCAATATTGACTCTTGATATATTGCATTCATACAAAGTCACAAACACAAGATTAAAAAAATTAAGGAAAAAAAACAGAGAAAACCAAGATTGAGTGAGAAATTACTTACCTGGTTAATATTTCTGCACAATTTTGGTTTTTGGAGGATTGCGTGAAATGGGTTGTCTGTTGGATCTTATTTGCAGTGAGGGAACAGAAGAAGACAGTAGGAGTATATTCCTCCTAATGCTTTTGACCCTTTAAAAGAATGATGATTTAATAATGAAGTTGAAAACTTGGAATATAAATTAAGTGTAGAAAAGAAGTTCGGTGTGGTGGAGGTTATTGTTCATACAACAAGTGAAGAAAGAAGAAAAAGTGAGACAATGTTTGGCTTTATTATCCAGCTAAAGCTGGGCCCATATATACTCAAAAAGTTTTGGGGAAAAAAAAAGAGATGATTGCAGGGTTGGCGTGGTCTGTGTGTCGTCTTGGTGCATGGCATGTGAGATAGATAGATCAGATATGTTTCCCGCCCTTCTCCTTTAAAAGTTTATGAGTTGTGAACCTGGTTTGAGGCCATTCTTGGCATATATACGACATCAAAATCAGACAGCAAATTCGACTGTTAAATAAGGATCACATTGTTTTTTTTTTTCGACACACTTTTTACATATGCTGATCCATGATTGAGCTATGGGCATTGTTTTCTAAGTGATCATCGCCTGCTAGTGCTGTAGCTAAAGTAGGATTTTTGTCATTATAGTTCTTATAGTAACGTTCAAGCAACAGGGTTACGATGTGAAAGAGTCTACTCATAACATTCTTCACATGCAGCTTCTTCCCGTAAGATAAATTTATTCCACTCTATTTTAGAATCTTGAATTTGTCTCTCAAATGGTTTTTTGTGTGCATGAGACGTGAACTTTTAATTTTCTATTAATTTTATTATGTTTGATTTTGGTTATAGTTATCAAATTATTGTGTGTGTGTGTGCGCGCGTGTGAATAGCAGTCGACTTCAACAATTTTTTTTTTTTTTTTTGGGGGCTATATTATTGGATACTGTAATCGGCAGATGGGCTCAGATTGAGAAAGAATCCAAGCCCAATGAGACCCGCGTGGAGATCCGCTCATCTTCGAAACAGTGTAGAAGAATTTTGGCAAAACTTAGGGTTTAAGTTCAACCCAGGAGACCCCGAGAGAGAAGGGAGAAGCACAAAATTTTGTTGAACTCAAGCAATGAACCCGCTAACCCTAGTGAAACGAATTCAGAACATCAATTCCAGAGAAGCCCAATTAGGGATTTCAGAGGAAGCTTCGTGGCACGCCAAGTACAAAGACTCCGCTTACGTCTACGTCGGCGGCATTCCTTTTGAGCTCACCGAAGGTGATCTTATCGCTGTTTTCGCACAGTAAGCTCCTATTACCATACAATTAATTTGAATTTTTGATATACATATATACAATTTCTTCTTCAATTTTAATCTTGTTTGATATTTTATTCGATTTCAGATATGGAGAGGTCGTCGACGTGAACCTGGTTCGCGATAAAGGGACTGGGAAATCCAAAGGGTTCTCATTTATTGCATATGAGGACCAGAGAAGTACGGTTCTTGCTGTGGATAATCTGAATGGAGCTCAAATTTTGGGTCGAACAATTAGGGTGGATCATGTGACTAAATACAAGAAGAAGGAAGAGGAAGATGAAGAGGAAGAGCAGAGGAAGAGGGAGGAACGAGGTGTGTGCCGTGCTTTCCAGAGAGGTGAATGTACTCGCGGAGCTGGGTGCAGATTTTCTCACAATGAGCAAGTAAGGTCTCCATTATCTGATTGGTTTTAGTTTTCTGTGAACTGCACGTTAATTTTTGCAATGTTTCTTCATATTTGGGTTCTGATGATTGAGAAATTTATTGTGTATAAGTAATAATGGAGCTTGATTGTTGCTTATTGCAATGTAATGGAGTATGGATTCTTTTTGGGAGGTGTAGTTGTGGGGGGATTTTGAGTTTGTTTCCAGTATGTTAATGTAGTATGTTTCTGATTTTTGTTTTTGTTTTTAACATGCTTGAAGTTGGGTGAGTTTATGCAGAGAATCATTTATGTTGAATGTAGAGGGGGTGTTTTGTCCGTTCTTTATAAAATAAAATTTTATCTACATACATTGGTGCTCATGTGTGCTTTGTTCTATTTGTATCCAGAGAGCTGCAAACACAGGTTGGGGTGATCAAGACTCGAAATGGGGGCGTGACAGGTATGATGGCCCAAAACAGGGTGAGAAAAGATCTAACACTACTCCGTCAAATCGTGTTCCAGAGGCTGAAGTTCAAGAAGATTTACACTCCAGAGGAAAGGGATATGGGAGGGCCTTCAAAAGTCACCCTAAGCAAAGTGATGGGAGGGAGGAAACGAGATTGGGGAGACATGAGGATGATGAAAGATTTGAGCTTAGATCAAGAGATCATGGTAGGGGGGAAGAAAAGAGACCAAGAAGGCGCAGTGAGGATGACGAATTGGGGCAAAATTCAAGAGAAGACTATGGTAGGAGGGAAAAACAGAGATTAGGAAGGCAAAATGGTCATGAATTGCAGCCAAAGTCAAGAGAAGATCATGACAGAAGGGAAGATAAGAGACCCAGAAGGCAAGGTGGTGATGTTGAATTTGAGCTAAAGCTGAAGTCTAGAGACAATCATGATCGGAGGGAAGATAGGAGAACAAGAAGGCGTAGTGATGATGGTGAATTTGAGCCAAAATCTAGAGAAGATCGTGATAGGAGGGTAGATGATAGTAGGGAAGATAAGAGACTAAGAAGGCATGCTGATGATGATGAATTTGATCCAAAATCTAAGGATCATGACAGGACAGAAGAAAGGAGAATGTATGCTGATGATGAATATCAGCCGAAGTCAAGAGAAGATAGGTGGGAAGAACAGAGGTCAAGAAGACGCAATGTTGATGAATTTGAGCTGAAGTCAAGAACAGGCGAGGATAAGAGGAAAGGAGAGAGACTGAGAAGGTATGAAGATGATGAGTTTGAGCCAAAATCCAGAGAAGTTCGTCGTAGAGAGTAAAAAGGGAGTTAATGGTGTGAAGCAAATACGGATTTGCTTTGCAATTTTGATGTCTATTTCGTGCAATAACATTGTTCCTGTTGTATTTTCTAACTTTATTTTCTGTGAGATAGTTTGACATGCTTTGACCATCAATGCTTGTGCAGCTGGGCATAAAATACCAGATTTAGTTGTTTCCATCTTTTGTTGTTGTGGTCCTCTTTGTGTTTCCCTTGGGTGAGGTTTAGAGTTGATATATGCCTTGGACCAGCAAATAGTTGTGCAACTTTGCATAAAATCATTTGTTGATTCCCTGTTTCTATTTGTTGTTGAAATCCATTTAAATAGAAAGTTGTATCTTGGGACTCGAGTTTGATGATCATGGTGGTGAATGGATTTGGTTGGTGCAAACGTTTTACAGAACAAAAAAACTGTAGTTTAATTTTGGGCTGAAATTTGCAAGTGAAACCACGATTAACCAGGCATGGCTTTGAACCACGATGTAAGAAGAATTGACCGGGACGGATGGGACATTATGGGTAATAATAATGTTTTGCATCTATGGAAATGCACTCTCAGCATTGCTGTCCAAGACAGAGGCCTATTTTGGCCTATGCATGGGGTTAATTTCTTTTGTTCATAAATAAATTTTTGGGAGCATTTTAAGAAGAGCAAGGATCGAGTCTTCGTGATGCAATTAATTGTTGGGGCTGAATCAATTTAAGTTGGTCTTTTCCACAGAAGAATTTTTGCATTGAAGCATAACCCGGACTAAAACAAACAAAAACATAAAAATTTCAGTTGTCTTTTCCAAATGCAACAAAATCTGTAGAATTGTATGATCACCAAGTAGGCTGTTATATATAGGTAAAAACAAAAATACCCGCTCGAGGTGAGCGAAAGCATACTCAAACAAGGAGGCTGTCAACCAAATGCTGAAAGCCATATTTACAGTTTCATAGCCGGTTTCTGATCTCCAGTCTCCAAATGAGACAGAAACAAAGTTGTAAGCAAAAACAGGTAAAGAAAAGAGTGACTTGATTCATCGAGGACTCTGTTCCTCTATTGAATCAATCCGAATTGTACCCATCACTAGTGATGGATTTTCCGAGTTCTTTGGGTACTACCTCTGTTTGAGAAGACATCGATCTTCCAACTTCTTTTGCTTCTTTAGAGGTCATTGATTTTCCTAAGTTCTTTTGGAGGTGCTTCTTCCAGAAGAAATGGGATGGAATTCCGAGTTCCTTCTTTTGGAAGTGGTTCTTCAGAAGACATGTATCTTCCGAGTTCATTTGGAAGTGATTCTTCAGAAGACTTTGATATTCCAAGTTCTTTTGGAAGTGCTTCTTGAGCAGACATTGATATTTCAGGTTCTTTTTTAAATGCTTTTTTAGAAGCCATCGAATTTTCGAGTTCTTTGGGTAGTGTTTCTTTAGAAGATAATGGTTTTCCAAGTTCTTTGGGTACTGTTTCTTCATAAGGCACCCCTTGTATTGGAGTTAAACTAGGCACCAGAATATTGCCTCCTTCATAAGTAGGCAAGGTCTCTTCATCTTCCACACTTCCCGGAATCTTGCTTGTTACTGTTGATGGGGTTATCTTCCCTATAGATTCCTCTTTCATGACGTACTTACCATCGTCTGAAACACGTACTTCCCTTCTTATACCAAGCAAAGTTCCATCTGCTGATGTGATAGCCTTCTCTTCAAGAACAAACTCATTGTTGCTGCTAAATGTTGGCTTGTCATCTGCAGAGGCAATCTTGTCTGAAACTTTTACACCCTCGTTCACGTTCAGCATAGATTCTTCTCCTGGAAGAGTCACATTCTCAGGAACAATTGGTCCCAAGCCGGGGTTTACAAGTAGCGCCTCGTTTTGATTCGTAATTTGCACTTCACTAATTTTCTGGAGTTCAGAATCTTTCCAGTCTTCAGCAATGGCTATATTGTTCTTGGTGTTCCAGGTATGAAGAATTCGGTCTGGACCGGGTTGCCACGATAGATCTCCTGTGATTTTTTTCAGTATAAACTTGTATTGGACTGCTATGCCAACTGGCATATCCTAATCAAATTTATAAAAAATAAATAAATAAACCAATCAAAATTGTTAAGAAAATAAGATATGAACAAAACAAGGATCAAATCCTTTAGAAGTTCTTACCAGCTCAACGGTCCAAATGTTTCCATCTGACCAGTTCAGAGGTATAGCACTTGCAGGGTTCCACTCTCCCATGATAGGTTCATTTCCCACCAGGAGGAAACTCTCACCAAAGTTGCACTCCTTGTGCAATTGGAATTGAACATGAACAGTTTCTGATGTCTCTGAGAAGCAGAGAGTAATTATCACTTGATATGGAAACTGGGAACTCATTGTTTACCATGCTGAACAACAAAAGAAGTTTGAATACAATAAACTTACCTGTTGTTTGGATCCCAATTCCTGCTGTCTCCGATGTTGTTAAAACCTGCTTGTGAATTTT
Organism: Prunus mume; assembly: GCF_029339155.1. Classification (NCBI taxonomy): domain Eukaryota; kingdom Viridiplantae; phylum Streptophyta; class Magnoliopsida; order Rosales; family Rosaceae; genus Prunus; species Prunus mume. Next base: position 24,409,433 of record NC_142698.1, read on the forward strand.
ACGGGACGAAATTGAATTAGATGATCAATTTTGGATTGAAACAAACCAGCTACAGTTTGAAAAATTCAAACAAAACAAACCACCTCTGTTTGAGAAGGAGCAACCAATTGAAGAGCTTTGTGTCGAAGCAGATGAACATGTACATTGGAGTTCAAAGACCTTAGAAAGCAAATGTCAGATCGCCACAGAAGAGATTTTAAGGGAGGCAGAGGTTTGTTAATCATATTAGCCTTTGGAAACAAGGTTGTAGAAGATCTTACAAAGGCTTCCATTGGCTCCGTTTTTTCAGAAAGAGAGACAGAGTCCTAAAACATGTTAGAAATGAAGTACTTGTATATATAAGAGGCTTATACGCATGAAAAATGAGAAGGGTACGGATCTGACATCAGGTGGGATTCTAGCACGTGGCAGAATGAGGTTGGATTTGCTAGTTTTATACTCTGTTCTTGTGCATAGAAAGAGTTTTGATGCGCTCAACTGTATGAGAAATTAGGGGCCTTTCCTTGTGCGGATTTTCAGTTTTGCCTTCATACTATCGTTTGAAGTCTTCAACCCAACTTGACCAAAAAAGAAGTCTTCAACTCATTTGTAAGAAAGAAAAAGAGGAGTAATAATAAACTAAAGCTAAACAGAATATAAGTTTAAAACGTTGTTACTTCTCTTCCAACTTCCATTATCGGCATGTTTGTACAACAGAGAAGAGGGCAACTTTAATGAAACTTCTCTTCTAATTTCTGTGATTGTACGACATGTTGCTATATAGAGGAGAGGGACAGCAAAATGGACAATTTCATATCATCAGGTAGGGTTTGAGGTTTATGGTCTAGCAAAAACCTTGTATTTTCACCAATAATCATTACATGAGCAGTGCCCGTCTCTAAAATGATGAAACCGATATCGATCTCTCAGCAATATCTCCCTATCATAAAGCTTAGATATAATCTTAGCAACTGAGTGGCAGTCTCCGCAAACACGAAGATTCTTCACAACCTGAATTGGTTGAGATGGACTCAAGCTAATAAGCCCAAAGGCAATGGCTAATTTCTCACTGTGAAGGATTAGGGCATGGTCCTTCATGTCTTCTTCCTCAACAAATTGCAGCAGATGTGACTTGTTTGGCACATATCCGTTTGACTTCAATCTCAGTGCCATCTCATCCAACTTTGAGTAGATTTCCTTGCATAGGGGGTGAGAATTATCGCCAACAAGAAATTCATGAACACTACCATTGACTTCGATTGAGCTACAACCTGGTTCTTTCTTTATTCCTGCATCTCGCATATGCTTCCTTAATCCAGAAACTTCATCCCATTTCCCTGTTTCGGCATAGATATTTGATAAGAGTACATAGGCTCCGTGGTTTCTGGGATCCAACTCAAGCAAATGACTACAAGCTTTTTCAGCAAGCACAACATTCCCATGAAGTTTACAGGCCCCAAGAAGAGCCCCCCATACAGAAGCAGTAGGAGGTATTGGCATTTTTTCTATCAGCTCTACAGCTTCGTCCAGATTTCCAGAACGACCAAGAATATCGACCATGCAAGCATAGTGCTTTATTCCAGGCAAAACCCCGTAAACTGGCTCCATTTGATAGAAAAATGTTCTTCCCTCGTCCACCAAACCTGTGTGGCTACAAGCGCATAATACATTGGTAAATGTCACAGCATTGGGCTTCACCTTAGCTTCTAGCATTTTTGAGAAAAACTCCAATGCATCTCTCCCTTGCCCATGCATCGCCAAACCAGCAATCATGGCACTCCAGACAAATACATCTCTCCTCTCTACCGAATTAAATACCTCAAGTGCCTTGTCTAGATCCCCACACTTTGCATACATATCAATAAGCGAGGTTGTGAGGTGACAATTCAACTTCATCACCTGCTTCTTTATGTAAACATGTATCCACCCACCAAGATCAATTGCTCCTAATTGAGCACACGCTGCTAGAGTACTAACCAGTGTGACTTCATCAGGTTTAGGACTCTTGCTTTTCTGCAACTCATTAAAAACAGCCAAAGCCTCCTTTGGCTTACCACTTTGTTCATAAGAAGAAATGAGCACATTCCAAGCAGCAATGTCTTGACTAGGCATTGCGGCAAAAACCCGCCAAGCCTCCTCATAGTTCCCCAACTGAGCATACCCATCAAGCATAGTAGTCCACGAAACAATATCCTTCTCTGGCATCCTATCAAACAATCTTTTTGCATCTTCAACGCTCCCACATTTCACGTACATATCAAGCATAGCATTGTTCAAAGTCAAGTTCTCTTTAATTTCATTCCTTTGAATATGTGAACAAACCCACCTCCCAAACTCCAAATCCACCTTCTTTGCACAAGCTGACAACACGCTTACCATCGTTACATCATTCGGCTTCACATTCTCCGCCTCCATTTCCTTAAACAACTCCAATGCCTCCTGGGGGCAATTCCCCTGCGCAAAAACTGTGATCATAGAGTTCCAAGAAACAACATCTTTTTTAGGAGTCTTCACGAAAACCCGACGTGCCAAATCCAAATCCCCGCACGACCCATAAAAATGAACGAGCGAATTAAGAATATAAATATCCGACCCAAGCGAGGCCTTTATTGCCATGCATGAAAACCTCTTCCAACCTGCAAAGCCCGGAGCTCCGAAGCCGCTTTAATCGCAAAAGGGTAAGTATATTTATCGGGACATTCAGAACAGTGATCAAGCATTTCCAAAAATATGAGGATGCTTTCAGCCGGGTCGGAGCTAGACGCATAAGCGCGAATGAGGGTGTTCCAAGTGTAGACATTTGGTTGCGGAATTTGATCAAACACCTGGCGGGCATAGTCAAGACTCGAGAACGAAGAGAGAGCGCTGGCGGTGATAAGTTTGCTGGCGGAGTACGGGTCAAAGAGAGCACCTGTACGAAGCATTTGGGCATGGACTTGCTTTAGCTGCTTTATGCTGGTGCATTGGTCTATTAGTGAAAGAGCTGGATGGCTTGACAAACGAAGGTCGGTACTGAAGGATGGGGACGAAGAGTTTGGGTGACGTGGCAGAGAGATAAGTGGGGTGCTTAGAGAAGCCATCTCTTCTGTGGTCAGTCTCACAGTAACCCCATTCACTTTAAGGTTCCAAACCCCTTTATGTGATATGATCTATCATTATCACAATCGCGTGCCACGTCACGTATGATTTTCATTTTTATTTTTTTATGTGTTCACATATTTATAAAAAACAAAGAATAATTCTAGAATGGGAGGGAATTTCATCATATGGATGTCTTTTGGTTTTGATCCTTCACTTATGTTCAAAAAAAATGTGACTTGAGGTTTGAGGGTTAAGCATTTGGAGTTGGAAGTTCAATATTTAGATTTAACAGTCTAAAACGATATAGTTTTAAGCGTAAGTGCAAGATTAATAAGAAGAAGAAAAAAACTTCGATTTATCAAATACAAGGTAGGTAGAAGAAAAGTCAGCGATTAATAAATAATTTTTTTAAAAAAAATTTGTCACAGAGTGGGCGAAATCTAATTCACATACATTAACTATTAGAAATCTTTTATACGACTCAACTTAATTATTTAACAAATTTGTGGGTTTAACATCATTTCTTGCAAACTAAGATCATCATTTCTTGCAAACACTAATAAAACTAACTACTTTGACTTCATTGGTTAAATTAATAGTAATACATATTACATATCATCACCTTTCTTTCTTTCTTGTTCCGAACCTAAGCAGCAGGTGTGATTTTTTGTCTTCTTTTTAGCCGAAATCGTCATACATTTGTCAAGTTATTTTATAGTGGAGGGCATCCCCCGTTACAACAAGAGTACGACAGTAGTGATGTATTTATGCAATCACTCTTCTTTCTGTTTCATTTTAACCCTGTTTTTTTTTTTTTTTGCTATGCTAATGGGAGAGTTGACTGAAAAAAATTGCCAAAGTTCTTAACAGGTCATGATATCCCATCCAATACAATCTTAGCACGTCACAATTGAGTTGCGTAAAAGTGGTGAAGCTTTGAACAAATGAACAATGGATAAGAACGACAAATATTAGTGTTTAATTAGTTTCGTATTACCTTGGCTCAAGAAGATAACAACTACACATATTATATGTATAGATATACGTTGTCTAATTATATTTCATTCATTAATCGTCAATCGAGAGAGAGAGAGAGAGAGATGGAGAAAGTAAGACTAGTGGTCATCCCAGCCCCAGGTTCGGGCCACCTTGTATCAACCCTGCAATTTGCAAAGCGACTCATCGATCGAGAGGAAAGAATTTCAATCACCATTCTTGCAATCCAATCAGCCTCTCCTACCACCTTAAGTTCTTATGCAAAATCTGTTGCAGCCTCAGAGCCCAAAATCCAACTCATTGATGTCCCAAAACCTCAACCAGAGCACCCACCTGCACAAGACTCATTCAAGTCACCAGCAAAATCTTTCTCTCTTTACATTGAAAGCCACCTACCCAATGTCAAGAAAATCGTCACCAGCCTCGTCTCATCATCCCATGCTAGCAAGAGTTTGGATTCAATTCGTGTTGCTGGGCTGGTGGTTGATTTCTTCTGTGTGTCCATGGTTGATGTGGCCAAGGAACTCCATCTTCCTACTTATCTTTTCATGACAAGCAATGCAGGATATCTAGCTCTCATGCTCCACCTCCCGATCCAGCATAAACATAACGAAGTTGAGCCAAAAGATTCCGATCCAGAATGGTTAATTCCAGGTATGTTGTAACAAAAAAATAATAATGAGGACATTGATTATTGCCCTTGAAGCTATCTTTTGGATTTTATTTCAAATACTTATTATATTTTGCAAATTTCTCCAACAAGGTATTGTCCATCCAGTGCCTCCTAGAGTTCTGCCTGTGGCTTTGACAGATGGTAGCTACTCTGCTTATGTTAAGGTGGCTTCGAGATTTCGAGAGACTAGAGGCATCATAGCAAACACATTTGTTGAGTTAGAGACATATGCTATCAACTCATTTTTCCATGACGGCCAAACCCCTCCGGTGTACCCAGTTGGACCGGTGATCGATCTCGAGGACTATCAGGCTCATTCCAATCTAGAGCAGGCACAGCGTGACAAGATCATCAGATGGCTTGATGATCAGCCTCAGTCCTCTGTTGTGTTTTTTTGTTTTGGCAGCATGGGGAGCTTTGGCGCAGAGCAAGTGAAAGAGATAGCTGTTGGGCTTGAGCATAGTGGGCAGAGGTTCTTGTGGGCTCTGCGCATGCCACCACCCAAAGGCAAAGGCATGATGCCAATCGATTGCCCAAATCTTGAGGAGGTTTTGCCAGATGGGTTCTTGGAGAGGACCCATGGGAAGGGACTCATCTGCGGGTGGGCCCCGCAGGTGGAAGTCTTGGCCCACAAGGCAACCGGTGGGTTTGTTTCTCATTGTGGATGGAATTCAATCTTGGAGAGCTTGTGGTATGGGGTGCCTATTGTGACATGGCCTATGTATGCAGAGCAGCAGCTGAATGCTTTTAGAATGGTGAAGGAGTTGGGATTGGCATTGGAGATGAGGCTGGATTACAAGAAAGGTGGTCGTGAGGTTGTGAGGGCAGATGAGATTGAGAGAGCTGTGGTTGCTGTCATGGACAAGGAGAGTGAGGTGAGGAAGAAAGTGAAAGAGATGGGAGAGATGACCAGAAAAGCTGTGAAGGATGGTGGGTCTTCCTTTGCTTCTGTTGGAAGATTTATTGAGGATGTGATTGGGAACAATTGTGGTTCCAATTGATTGGAACAACTTTCAAAATAGTAATTATCATGTTGTTGGATCTTTGTTTAGGAAATTTGTATCAGCTATTGTTATGTTTTTCAATATACGACTTTTGCAGAGTATGCTACAGCAATCATGAGCACAATCACAACGTTTGTTTTTTCTGTTAACTAGGCACGGAAAGATTGCAGCGCCGCACGGCTATACTTTATAAATAGAAATTTAACAGTATCGCCGGACGGCTGTACTCTATAAAAAGAAATTTTAAACGTATAGCCCTGCGGCTGTACCATAAATAGAAATTATAACGGTATAGCCGGACGGCCATACTCTGCAGAAAATTTAACAGCATTACAGTATAGCCGCACGGCTATACAGATTAAATATAGTATGGCCCCAGCTATACTATATAAATAGAAATTATAACGTATAGCCGATCGGCTATACTATATAAATTAAAATTTTAAAAGTATAGCCTTCCGGCTAAGCTCTGTAAATATTTATGGATATTTTAGCCGTACAGCCGCGCGGCTATACTCTCTAATATATTCGAATATTTAAAGAGTATAGCCGACGGCTATGCGGTTAGAATGTATATTGATATTTTAATAGTCTAGCCGCGCGGCTATATGCTGTAAATGTATTCGAATATATTTTAAAAGTATAGCCGTTCGGCTAGACGCTTTAAATATGCGAATAATTAAAGAGTATAGCCACGCGGCGATACCTTTAGAATATATATATATATTAATATTTTAACAGTATAGCCGTGGGGCTATATTGCACAAAATGGTTTTCCTTTTTGTAATTAAATAATATCTTAGCCTTTTTATTTATTTATTTATTTATTTAAGTTTTAATTATTATTTCTTTATTGAATAATTAGTATTTAAATATTTTACTAATTTCATCAATTAGTTAATCAAAGTAATTAATTATTTTAAATTATTTTGTGGATTTTGTTTTTCATTTTTTATTTTTTTATACAAAATTAGTTTGTTTAGTTTAATATTTGTAATTAAGTAATATCATAGCCTTATTTAATTATATTAATTATTTTAAAATCATTATTTAATTAATATTTAGTCTTTAAGTATTTTAATTAATTTCATAAATTATTTAATAAATACTAATTTAATTAAATTTACTTATCTTAAATACTTTTGTGGACTTTAAAATTATTTTTAATTTCCGAATATATTTTGAAAATAGTTTCAATTATTAGAAATTTATTTTAGTATACGCTTTAAATATATACAAATTAGTAGAGGAAGGGTGAAAGTTTCTAGACATCTACTTGTATACTAATATATTAAGAGAGACACTTGCCATTGAATAATAATGAATACATAAATTGATCACATAATCCCTAAACAAGAAAAGGCCAGAGTTTGATGAACAAATTTATTGTTGAAGCCTTTCCACTGATCAAGAAGAGATCAACCCTTCCAAATCTGACCAAATCCCATCATATCATCATTGCTGCTTTTCTGACCTTCTCTGCCATATCTTTCACCTTTTTCCTCACCTCACTGTTTCTGTCCATTACTCTTGTCACAGTATTCTCAATCTCATCTGCCACAACCAGCTCACCACTGCCTTTCCTATAGTCCAACCTCGACTTCTCTGCTAACCCTAATTCCCTCACCATCCTAAATGCATTGAGCTGTTGTTCTGCAGAAATTGGCCATGTCACTATAGGCACACCATGCCACATGCTCTCCAGAATTGAGTTCCACCCACAATGAGACACAAAACTACCAGTTGCCTTGTGGGCCAAGACCAGCACCTCACCCACATATAAATCCCCTTTCTTTGGAGAACCCTACCCTAGAACCCATCTGGCAATATGTCCTCAGAATTTGAGCTATTGCTTGCCCTGGGGTACAGGTGGCAAGCGCAGAGACCACAAGAACCTCTGACCACTCTGCTCAAGCCCCAAATATATTTCTTTCACTTGGGTTTGCACCAAAGCTCCCATGCTTCCAAAACATAAAAACACCATAGATACTTGAGGTTGTTCATCAAAGCCATTTGATAATTTTGTCATGTTGATCTTTGTCCAAGTTGACCACCCTTGAGATCAATCACTGGCCCAACTGGGTTCAGTGGAGGGGTTTGACTTTGACTTCGACCACCTAAAAAAGATTTGATAGCATGTGTCTCTAACTCAACAAATGTATTCACTACAATACCTTTTGTCCCTCTAAACCTCTCTGCAAGCTTAACGTAAGCAGAGAAGCTGCCATCTGTCACAGATGAAGGGGAAACACTTGGACGAACAGGGTTGATAATACCATGGATCAAAATCTCAGGATCAGAGCCTTTAATCTCAGCAGTGGTCTGGTTATTTGGTTTTGGAAGGTGAAGCATGAAAGCAAGAGATCCTGCATTACTTGGCATAAACAAATAACAAGGAAGATGGAGCTCATTGGCCACATCAAATCAATCATGGACACACAAAAGAAATGAACAACCTAACCAACTTGGAATTGGATTGAGTCGGAGGAGTTGGGTTGGGGTGATGAGAGATTAATGTTAGTGACAATGCCTTTGACACGGGGCTTGTGACCATAAATATATTGAGAGAAATACTTTACTGGTGACTTCGATATATAATTCTTGTGGAGGTGGGTCTACCTTGGGGACATCAACAAGTTTGATTTGGGGATTTGAGGTGATTTGGTTTTTGAATCTACAGAGGAAGAGAAGGTTGATTTGATAGCAAGGATTGTGCCCGAAATTCTATCATCATGACCAATTAGGCGCTTGGCAATTTCAAAAACTGGCACCAGGTGGCCAATTCCTGGTGCTGGGATGAACACCAATTCTAGTTTCTTCATCTCAGCTTTTTTATATTTCTTCTCTGTGCCTGTTGCTTCTTCGGGCTTGGGGGCTCCTCTTTCTGGTACTCGAGTTCGAATACCCTTTTTCATAGATTTAAAATGCATCAAACTAAAATGATCCTAAAATAAACATTTTACAAATACAGTATTTGACAAATTATAAGTTTTTTCAACGTGGATACTTTGAGATGATCAAGTTCCTATTCATTTTGTATCCAAGTCCAATTAGTTGTTTTGACAGAAAACTTCTCATCAGAAGTAGATAGTCAACCATTAGAATTCTTACATTTCCAAATGGGACTTGTTTGGCACACATTGAACTCAATTCAACCACAATCTGTAAAGCATAAAATAGATATTAGAATTCCAAATCAAAGATCCAACAAAATGATAATTTCTACTTTGAAAGTTGTTCCAATCAATTGGAACCACAATTGTTCCCAATCACATCCTCAATAAATCTTCCCACAGAAGCAAAAGAAGATCCACCATCCTTTACAGCTTTTCTGGTCATCTCTCCCATCTCTTTCACTTTCTTCCTCACTTCACTATCCATGTCCATGACAGCAACCACAGCTCTCTCAATCTCATCTGCCCCCACCACCTCCCCACTACCTTTCTTGTAGTCCAGCCTCATCTCCATTGCCAATCCCAACTCCTTCACCATTCTAAAAGCATTTAGCTGTTGCTCTGCATACATGGGCCATGTCACAATAGGCACCCCATGCCACAAGCTCTCCAAGATTGAATTCCACCCACAATGAGAAACAAACCCACCGATTGCCTCGTGGGCCAAGACTTCCACCTGCGGGGCCCACCCGCAGATAAGTCCCTTCCCATGGGTCTTCTCCAAAAACCCATCTGGCAAAACCTCCTCAAGGTTTGAGCTATCGCTTGGCATCATGCCTTTGCCTCTGGGTGGTGGCATGCGCAGAGCCCACAAGAACCTCTGCCCACTATGCTCAAGCCCAGCAGCTATCTCTTTCACTTGCTCTGCCTCAAAGCTCCCCATGCTTCCAAAACACAGAAACACAACAGAGGACTGAGGCTGGTCATCAAGCCATTTGATGATCCTGTCACGCTGTGCCTGCTCTAGGTTGGAATGAGCCAGACCATCGTCTAGATCGATCACCGGGCCAACTGGGTACAGCGGAGGGGTTTGATCATCATCGGAAAATGAGTTGATAGCATGCGTCTCTAACTCAAGAAATGTGTTTACTATAATGCCTTTGGTCTCTCTAAACCTTGAAGCAAGCTTAACATAAGCAGAGTAGCTACCGTCTGTCAAAGCCACAGGAAGAACTCTAGGAGGAACAGGAATTTCAATACCTTTGATTAACCATTCAGGATCTGAGTCTTTAGGCACTTCACCATTTTGCTCATGATAGGCTGGAAGATGGAGCATGAAAGAAAGATATCCTGTATTGCTTGGCATGAAAAGGTAAGAAGGAAGATGGAGTTCCTTGGCCACATCAATCATGGATGCACAGAAGAAATCAACCACTACCCCAGCAACACGAACAGAGTCTGATTTGGCGTGCGATGAGACAATTTCTGTGATGATGTTTCTGATATTGGGCAGGTGGGTTTCAATGTAAAGAGAGAAAATTTTTGCTGGTGATTTGAATAACTCCGTTGAAGGTGGTTTTGCTGGAGGTTGAGGGACATCAATTAGTTGGATTCTGGGTTCTGAGGCTACAAGGGAATTTGTGTATGAACTTAAAGAGGAAGGGACGGGTGATGGGATAGAAAGAATGGTGATCGAAATCGTATCATTTCGACCGATCAGATTCTTTGCGAACTGCAAGGTTGATACAAGATGGCCAGAACCTGGTACTGGGATGAACAATAATTCCACTTTCTTCATCTCAACTGATTTTTTCACTCTCTCTCTCTCCTTCTCCTTTGCTTTTATCTCATTTTCCTTGGCAAACCTCAAATAATTTTATTCTCCTTTGCTTTTATCTCATTTTCCTTGGCAAACCTCAAATAATTTTATTTATTTGAGAGACATCTATTAGGGTGTCTTATAAATTTTTTTTCAACAATTCAAATTATTTATTTTTCAAGTCTTTATTTATAAATTATTCTTGCAAAAAATCAGATAAATTTAAAATGATTAAGGTATCTAATTGATACTAATAAGATCAATGAACACGGTGCTTCAAGAAAATACTCAAATTTCAATAATTTAATTGAATTGTCAAATGATATTAAATTCAAGTGATTTTTTTGTAGAAATGGTTTTTTGAATGAATATCTACAAACTAGACAGTTTAGATTAGTGAAATACAATGCATAGTAGGCCCTACAATGATATCTATCAACTAAACTTATTTGAGAAATTCATTAATAGAAGCTCTCTGATTGACAAATAAACTTATTTAAGAGATCCTAAAATTGTCAATTTTTTTTGTATATATTATATTTAGAAAAGAATATAACCCACTTGATCAATAATTCAGATTGACCGCATCAAAAAATCCGTACCACATAACATGCCAAATTATTTGACAAGGATACATGGCCATATAGGTCTTTTACCAAATAATCTAGTGTACTCATTTGACCATTACATGCATACTCTTCAAGGAAGAAAATATTAAACAAATTAAACCTTTCTTCTTGTTTCTCAAGTTTGAAAGCTTTACCGCTTTTGACGACCTCAGTCAGTGTGCCGTGCTAAGAAATGTATTTAATGGAGAAAAACCGGACAATGTATTGTTATAAATAAATGGTTTAAGCATCCCTGCTGCCGTACTCCATGACATTACATTTTCACACCCTACGTCACTGCTGCCGTAATCCACGCCTCATTTTGCAGAAGATTAATTGTGAGGGCATGCTCCCCCAATATAATAGCCATTGTGCATACACATCACATGCATATAATTATTGTAAGAGGAATGCTAGTAACTTTCTCTCAATCTTTTCTTTTGGACTTTCTTCATTTTTCTCATGACGTGTGCTACTTCTTATACACTTAAAATAATGACATTAATACATCAAAAAAACCACCATTTCGTTTTTCAAGTTTACCCTTATTAAATGTATTGTCCATTAATTTATCCAATTTTTCTTATAACTCTCTTACCATATGTAAAAAATTAAAAAATTCTTCTTCTTCTTTTTTTATAAATAAAATGTCTATTTTTTTCATAGGAAAAACGTTTTTTTTTTTTTTTTGTTATAAAAAAAAACAATGACCTTAAAAAAAATTCACAAAAATATATCCTTTTTTTTTATACAGACAAAAGACGTCCTTCTAAGGAAGTCTGTTTTAAAAGGAAGTTCATTGATTGCATTTTCAAACCATTAATTCGGAAAGTCTAATTATTTATTTATTTTTCCCCTAAACCATTAATTAGGTAAGTCTTATTTATTGGAGTCTTTCAAAAAAGAAAAGAAAAACTAATGTTTTTTCTTATTTAATTTTTTAACAAGGTGATAAGAAAGTTGTAACAAATAAGTTTAAGGAAACATTAAAATCAATACAAAAAATAAGGGTAAATTTGGAAACAAATGTTATCTTAAATGATGCATTAATTACATTGTTTTTAGTGTAAGGAAAGTGACACATGTCACGAGAAAAAGGGAGAAGATCCAAAAAGGAAGGTTGGAGAGAAGATTGCTAACATTCCCTTACTTTCTTCCCCTCCGTGAATGGGAGTCTTGTGAGATTTACATGAGGTGGTAGGGATGGACTATATTTTAATCAATAACACTACGTCACATTGGTTGATCACATTGTTAGGAACCTTTCATCATTGTTGAGCTGGCATAGTCAATTTGTTAATTGATTAGTTAAGAAATTAGTTTCTAACCGAATTGGTTAATGAGAGCTTACAGCTATATTATGCAATTATTGTATCAAGAATGAGTTGTTGAGAATATTGTATTGTTTCGATAATTCAATAAATAATACTTATTACTCTGTGTAATTCTAGGGTTAAGGTTGAAAGGGGTTTAACACACATAATCATATGTGACAATTGTTAAAAGTCTTATATAGTTTTGCTAGTAACTTTCTCTCCAAGGAGGGGCCTTGTGTCTAATTAGGTAGTTGGTAAGGCAAAGCTAACTAAAGCAATTAGGAAGATCAACCACACTAACTGAGACACAGCCCATACTCCTATTGAAGGCAGTAGTGGGGAATTCTCCACAATGGGAGAAAGCCCGACAGAGCAATGTTGCGTGGAGGTAGAAGAGGCAATGAAAGCATTGGCTTTCTTTGTGCTAGCAGTCACAGTAAAACAGAGGGTGCAAGCATTATCTGTATGATCATGCTTAAAGCTGTAGGTGGCTAGTATAGTCCACTTGCTACTAAAGTTATTTGCAAATTGACACATTATCTACCACGTGATGTGACATAGTCCTCTAGTCTTTCTCCAATGAGTTTTAACACCCACACACACGTTCCCCCAACCAAAAAAGGAGCCATTCATTGGTATTTAAGTCTTCCTCTAGTCTTCATTGATTGATTGGTAAAAGTCTTCCTCAAAGTCTTATAAACACCCACTTTTGTCCCACTCCTAGGAACAAATGAGGAGGACATGTATTTTACTTTTTCATTTATGAGCACATGTATATCCTTTTCTGATAAGTCTACCTTTAGAATTTTCTTTGTCATTTAATATGAAAATTACATAAAGAAAGAATGGAAATTTCATACATTATTTCATTGACTAATATGTCTTCCTTTTTGTTTGTTCCTCCAATACACGATAGGAACTCATACACATCAATAAGTTTAGACATAATAGAAAATTGACAGACCAATTAAGGAAAAACAATGTGTATGTGAAGAAGTGAGAAATGTAAAAATTTCCACATGAGAAAGAACTAACTATTAGCGTTTGTTTCATTGAATGATGGGGAATGCTAGTAACATTCTCTCCAACTTTCTCTTTTGGACATTCTCTATTTTCCTCATGACATGTGTCACTTCTCATACACTTAAAATAATGACATTAATACATCAAACAAACCACCTTTTGTTTTCCAAGTTTACTCTTATTAAATGTATTGTCCTTCAATTGATCCAATTTTTTTTAATAACTCTCTTACCATATGTAAAAAATTAAAAAATTATGTTTTTCAAAAAGAAAATGTCTAATTTTTTTCAGAGGAAAAACGTTTTTTTAAAATAAAAAAAAAATAAACACAATAATGACCTTAAAAAAAATCCACAAAAGATATATCCTTTTTTTATACAAACAAAAAAGATGTTCTTCTAAGGAAGTCTGTTTTAAAAGGAAGTTCATTGATTGCATTTTCAAATCATTAATTCGGTAAGTTTGATTATTGATATTTTTTTTAACCATTAATTAGGTAAGTCTTATTTGTTGGAGTCTTTCAAAAAAAAAAAAAAACTAATGTTTTTCTTATTTAATTTTTTAACAAGGTGATAAGAAAGTTGTAACAAATTTGGATAATAAATTTAAGGAAACACTAAAATCAATACAAAAAATAAGGGCAAGTTTGGAAACAAATGTTATCTTATTTGATGCATTAATTACATTATTTTTAGTATAAAGAAAGTGACACATGTCATAAAAAATAGCAAGAAGGTCCAAAAGAGAAGGTTACAAAGAATGTTGTTAGGATTCCTCTTATTGTAAACGACAGGAAATTGCCACAAACTCTGTTCCTCAGAAAGCAAACCCATGTAAAAGACCAATTTTTCATTTTTGTCTGCATCGGTGAAGAAAGAAGGGAAGGTTTGACATAGTCACATAGGTAATCAGGAACCAATTAAAATGACAATTAACCTAAATTACTATCATTAACATTGCTAAGATCTGATAACTATAATGTAAAAGATAGATTGCAAGAAGTCCTGAAAAATTGCATGGACTGAATCACCATGATCATCTCTATATTGTCAAAGCAGTTGTCTAACTTAATGAAAGAAGATCGACCTTCTACACTAGGTTTCCTGGCCATGTCTTCCATCTCTCTCACCTTCTCCTCCTCACCTCACCATCACCATCACCACCCACAACACATCTCACTATCTCAATCGTGTTGGCCGCACAAGATCTCTATCATATTCCTACTCCACTTTTATATTCGCTGCTGCTAATCCTAAATGCATTGGGCAGTTATTCTTCATATGTAGGCCAAGCTCTCAATTTCTCCATTTCAGTCACATATATAAACCCTCCTACGGTGTGGCTACGGTCTCCACCTCCGCAGCCAATCCACAGAAGACCCCATCCCCTCAATCTGTTCTAAGTATCCTTTCTGCAACATGTCTGCTGGACGGATGCATTAGTGGTGTGTGGAACTCCCAAAAGCCCGTTAGAGACGAGCGCATTGTGCTCGTCGGGTGAGAATTGGGGTAAAGCACTGACCCATCCACGTAGACTTTGAGGTGTTTGTCATCGCTAAATATAAGTTACAAGCATGTGGCTCCAACTCGAGAAATGCATACATCATACATGGCTTCAAAAATTAAGGAACCATCTTTCAACAATTGAATACACAATTGAGGGAAGTCAACAATCTGCCTCAACTCTGCTGCAACTATAAATCAACTCTAATGAATTTCAAATCTTAATTTATATATTTGTAGCTAAACACCTTATTTTCAATTTCAATGTTGAGACTTCTTCGATGTTTTGTTAGTAATCACAAATACTATTGAAATTTCATCTTCTCTGGTTTTGACTAAATCGAAGACACATTCTTGGGGTATATGGGATACATTATG
The DNA here is from genome assembly GCF_029339155.1 of Prunus mume. Taxonomy (NCBI): domain Eukaryota; kingdom Viridiplantae; phylum Streptophyta; class Magnoliopsida; order Rosales; family Rosaceae; genus Prunus; species Prunus mume. Next base: position 24,424,706 of record NC_142698.1, read on the forward strand.
CTTGAATAGACTCGACTCTATATTAACAAACAATCTCTTACCTTTGGATGTGTGAATTTAAGATGAGGATTTAAATTTTCATTTTGGCAATGATTTGAAATTGATCACAGTTGAATTCACCACTATCAGATATTAATACTTCTAAAAGCTAGCTTAATAACTTATACCAAAACATCAAAATCCAAATCTCTTCTTCTAAATTCACTAATCCAAACCCAACAAGAGTGAATTCTATCCATGACACTAGATGGTAGCAAGCATAATGAGGATATTGGCTAAACCATCTGACCAAGATTTAGTGATAGCACCTCAAGAAGTGCACACAGACATAGAAAACTACTCAAACAAGTTGTGCATTTTCAAACATGATCACAATATGAGGTTGACTCAACTCCAAGACATCAATGATCCGCCAACTAAAGCGTAGAAATTAGAAAACCAAACCCGCAATTATACACAGTCCAGTTGAATGTAAATCCTACAAGCACCAAGCACTCTTCTGAGAAATTAGCTGTATTCCATTTGCCAACCCCAACTAGCTAGCAGAACCAAATCACAACTTTCATAAATTACACTATCAAAGTTCGATCTTTTTTTCCAAATTACCTAAAAGAAATCACAAAACTCACCCAAATTGATCTCAATTACACAAAATATGTATAAACAAGCAACAGATAAACAAAATTCAGCCTGAATTGTCCATTGATAAGAAGAAGAACCAGAAAAGCACCAAACTTCAACAATTAAGAGAAACATTGCATCAAACAAACTATTTCCTTTTTAAGTAGAAAAAGAACAAAGAAAAATAATTATACTGCGATGCTATTACTGTACCATGAAAATCGATTTTCTGAAGACGATCACCCTCGGTGGCTGTCGTAGTCGACAACCTCGGAATCCGCGAGTGATCTCGAGTGCTGGACTATGGACCGTCCGATGGAGTTGATCCACTCCTCCTTCTCCTTCTCCGAGTCGGCGATGAAGTACATGGTGTCGTGGGTGTTGGTGGAAAGCTCGAAGGCGCAAGGCTTGTGGACCACGTCCTCGGCGCCCTTCACCGTCAGGCACGTGCCCACCGGGATCACGCCGCGCGGTGTCGACGTGCGGGTAACGTTACCATCCTTGAACCAGAACAGCTTCCCCTGTTTCAAGACGAACCAGCGGCGCCGCCAGGTCTTGATGTACTCGCCTTGCTTGGTCAGCCACGTGGCGCGTTCCGGGTTGGACCAGAACTCTATCCCTGTGTAGTCTTCTGGGCTCGGGTCTTGGCCCGTCGCGGCCCGCCAAAGCCCCTCCATTTTGGGTTGAGCTGCTGCTGCAGGTGAGCTGTGCTGTTTGCAGAGCCGGGGTTTTGAAGACAGAAAGATAGATTGAGAGAGAGTAGAGAGAGAGAGATAGGCTTTGTTTCGGTTTTGGCTTGGATTCGGAAACAGAATCAGTTCCCTTGTCTAATTTCGCAACCGGAGAGACTTGCCAGCTTGAGGAGACGCGACACGACATCGTTTTGTTCGCAATTCAGATATTTTACACAAAACAAAACATCTTTTTTGTTGTGTAAGTTGTTGTGTTTAAAACTCATCATAAAAAATAAATAAAATAAAAAAGCTTAAAATCGGTTTTTTTTTCCAACCAAAAAAACACTTCTATTCTTTATTATTAACGGAGAAGGAATTCGAACTTAGGAACTGATAATTTTTGAAATAAAAGAACTACTGAATGTCAATGGGGGAATAGAATTCGAATGTCGAATTTAAGACATTGCAACTTTTCACAGGAAACGACAATTTTGAAAAGAAAAGTACCACTAGACCTAAAACTGAAGAGTCAACATAAGGTGAAGGTGTCCATAAATTGTGGCTAGCTGTCCTGGTAGATCAGAGAGGTTAAGCTTGTCAATAAACTTGTGATTCACGGGTAATCGGCCACACCATGCCCAAAACAGATTAAAAAGAGAATCTACATATTAGAACCCTTAGTTGGCCGGCAAACATGATTTCTTTTGCGAGCATGTTCTTCATTATGGTGCTGTGTTCGACATGCATATCCGTACCAGCAATTTTCCCTGTTTGATGCCTCCAGAGGTAGATGATTTTTGGGAATCGAAATCCGAAACCAGTACAAGAGGAATGAGATCAATTTCTCATAACAATTGTTGCACGTAGGTGTCCCATAAGTTATCATCTCAGCATGATTCAGCGGCATCCTTGTCCGGTCAATTTCTCTGTTGTTCAACTTTGCAATCCATTCTGCTATAACATCCTGCAATGTTCTCCCCAACTGTGCAATACACTTCTCAGTGATAACTTGTTCGTGTCGATTGTTTTCGTGTGCCGAAGTAGGAATTCTAGAGATGGTGTGTTCTGAGATTGGTTTAAAAGTCTCCCGACTGCACATGCGATGAGAATCACTATGTCCAACCCTTTGTGCATTCCAATATGCACCACAAAATGCCTTATCACATCCTAAACAGTGTTGAGGTACACTGATATTGGTTCGCGAAGGCATCATTCCTCCGCATGCTTGACATTGCAGATGAATAGTGTTTTGATTGCAGCGAAACCCACCAAATTCAGTACCACATTGAGGGCATGGAAGTGGTGAATCATCAACTGCCTCGTTCACTTCTGAGCGAGCCCTTTTCCCACGGAGGCTTTTTCCAGAGCTTACGACAAGATTTGATCGTATTGTTGCATAGGAATTTAAAATTGCCACTTCTTCATCGGAGCGTTTTAGTGAAGAATCCGCTTTTAGTATTTCCTCCGCAATGTTAAGCAGGAAATGATTTCTTCCAACAAACTGGACAACTGCTCGACATTGGGGACAGAGTACAATTGAGCGTTTCTCCTGTGATCTCCTTAACCACTCTGAAAAGCATCCATTGCAGAAGTTATGGAAGCAAGGAGAAACAGTAACAACTTCATGCCATATATTTAGACAAATGCAGCATTTTGCATGCTCAACATCCATAGAAATCTTTAACTGCTTCTGACAAGTTTCAGGACCAGGCAATACATTGAACCTGTAGCTTAAGTACCCTTCCTTATCAGGACCTGAAGTAATTTCACTTCCACATCTGATAACAACAGTGTCATCAGCTTGGATTACAGTCCCATCAACGAATATTGCATTTGAACTTTTATTTTGTATGGTGGCAGAAGAATGGTCTGAGCTCCTTGTTATTTTGCACCACTTCCATTTGTCAGTAGAAGAGAACAAGATCTCTGAACAAATTACAATCTCGTCTGAGCTAATCTCAACATCTGGATATCTCGAGTCTGATGGAACAAGCTTGGCCCAGATTTCGCAAGAAGGTTTTGCACCTGAGCTTTCTCCAACTTCCGCCATCCCTTGCCTATATTCACGAAGGAACACGGAAACCTTTAACTTAAACCTCAGAGATAAGCAACCAACCATTTTTGTTTTCATTAAACAAGTCCAAAATAATTATATCCGTTCAACTATTTAATAGCCACAGAGAAAAACTTCATTAGATTTAATCAACCAACAAATTCTTACCAATCATAAAATAAAACTCTCCACATCCAAACACAAACTTAAAACAAGTCAGTTTGGCACTCAAAAAACTTCTTTCCGTGAATGCAAATAGTCAGCTCCAATAAATATGCTACGGTATCCAGCGACACCAACCAAACATTTCAACACCAATAAACAGACCAACTTCAAAATTCAGAAATCTTACAACCACATAAATTGAAGCATAACAGTTCCAATTAAATATAAAAGCTCTTAACTCAGAACATAACCACATACAAGAAAATTTCATGGAAGACAGTACGTGTCGATTAACAAGAGAGTAAAAAAGGCTTAAGAAAAGGGGTCTCCAGCAATGGCAGCAGTTCTGGCCGGAAATGGTTCATTCTACGATTCATATATAGAACACATACAAACTGATTTTAGGGTTTTGTAATTTGTGAACGGGTGGAGCCAGAATTGTCATTCTTAGAAAGCCACTTTCTCAATTTTGAATTAATACCAGGACTCCAAGATTGTTAAACCACAGAAATTGTATGTGCTGATTTCCCCCCAAAATTTCAATTCATCAAAGATCCAAACATTCATATCTAGAACCACATGTACGTATATCATATTTTCTCTATGGTCTTAGTTTTGAACCTTATCCCTCAAGATTTGCTTTCTTGCATGCCCTAATCTCCACAGGATTTTACATATAGGATATTGAAGTATCTATTAGGTTATGAAGAACTGATAGGTTTCACTAAGGAAAATTGTAAATAAATAAATAAATAAAACCAAAATTTAAATCCTGATAATAAAAAATGAAAAAAAGTTTGCAACTTTAGCCTAAGTTTCATACTTGAACCCTTCCAAGTATTTGAACCACTTCAAGCAGTACTAAAACCTATGTCTAGAGAATATTACCAGATTTTTCTATCCATAAAACCGCAAGAAAATTCCAGCCATTACAAGAAATTAGAAATGAGATTATGAACCCACACAAAAAGAAAAACAAGAAACAAAAAAGATCTAAAGAAAGCAATACCTGTGGGAACAAAACAAGGCTGAAAGGTCAGATGGTAATAATGGGAATGAGTGAAACTGCCGCAGACAGAGCCCCAAGAACTGATTTAAAGAAGAAGAAGAGAACTGCGTCAGCAAAAGTAGAGTTCCGAAGAAGGCTCTGTAACTAAAAAAGACAGAGATAACTGAAGAAGAGCAAACACTAAGTATTGGGCTTGTTAAGATTGGGCCCGCTATTGTATTCTTGTAGTGGGTTCGCTAAAAGTTTTATCTTGACAACATAACCAAGTTTGTTTCGACCCAAAATAAAACATTACAAGTCGTGGCTCGTTTAATAACCATTTTAATTTTAGTTTTTATTTTTTATGCTAGAATATGAAGAAAATTAAAATGAGAATGGGAGTTAGGATGAGATTGTGAGAGAGTATGAGAGGGGAGGATGGGAGGGATGAATAATAAAAGTGAAAATAAAAATTTAAAAGTGAAAACAATTTCAAATAGATTTCAGTTTTTAGTTTTTGTTTTACTTTTATTACTCATCCTTCCCATTTTTCCCTCTCATCTTCCCTCTTAATCCCATTTTTGCTATTATTCTCACTTCCATTCTCCATCTTTTTCCTCTATACTCTAGCACAATCAATAAAAAATAAAAACTAAAAACTAAAATTGAAATGATTAACAAATGATCCCTTAATAAGTTTCTATTCTATTTGCTTTGCTTCTATTCTATTTGCTTTGCACCAAGTTTTTGCTCATCGCATTACTTATTTTTGTGGTTGGTGTAGTTGTCAATGTAGCTGTCAATTTTTTTGGGTGAAAATTTACTTTAACTAATCAATTTTTCTCGGTGCAGGACTGCCCATGTATCATTTGAGTGGTCAGGCAAAATCTCTCTCGAGTCTCGACTGACAGCGACTTCTCATGATATTCTTACTAAGTTTTTATTATTTTTGTGACATGATTGTTTACTTAAGGTATAGTCCAAAACTCGAGAATTAAAACCTAAAGTCTAATTAATTAATGTGTCGGATGATAGACACCGAAAAAAAAAACACATAAAAATTACATGTCACTACTTAACTAACTTTTTAGTGGTGTAAAAACTCTTTTATTTTCTCCAATGAACCCAAAATTTATCTATACGTGGATCATGTCGTGTACGTTGTGGACCATGTCGTCTTGTCCATTTGTGAAAGGCAAAGTACAGAATAAGAAAATGATGATGATGATGAGAACAAGCAAAGAAAGACAAATCACGATAAGGCTTCCTTCCTTTGACACGTATAGTTAGCTCACACGTTATTATCTACTCTCCATCCCTCAAACTGCAGGATTGTCCGTCAAATTTATCATTATTAGCTTTCCCCTACCTCCAGTCCTCCATTTTCAAGGTAACAAATTCATCTCTTTCAGCTCCTTTGATGTTTCAGTTCATATGTGCTGCTGATTGTCTGTGGCCTTTGCTATCTCTCTATCTCTCTCTCTCTCTCTCTCTCTCTCTCTGTGACTGTTTTGGTTCTATATACCTATATGTCTACTTAGTTTTAAACCTAAAAAACATGTGGAAGAAAGAGGAGATTGTATTGTTTTTGGCCTTTTCATTTATGAAATTCAACTAAAAGGATATGTCCATGTAGTAGTATAGGTTGTTTAATTGTGCATAAGTTGCTGCTAATCAATGAAGTTTTTTATCATCAAACAGGTCGCGTTTTTCGGAGAAAAATTGTATTAGTTTACACGCATAAGTAGTTGGAAGATCAGGATCAAACTCTCCTACCTGAGACTGCAGCTATGGCTACCACCAAGATATACGTAGTGTAAGTATCTATATCCTTTTTTCTTAATTTCTTGAGCACATGCATTATTTGGAGGCATTGGATGTTGAAACTACTTCTTGCAGGTACTACTCCTTACATGGACATGTCGAGACTATGGCACGCGAAGTACAGCGCGGTGTTAATGCAGTTGAAGGTGTTGAAGCAACACTTTGGCAGGTAAAATCTTTGATTTGATTATAATTAACAGCATATTCGAATGCTTGTAAGGCAGAGTGGCCCTTTAGTTTTTCTGAATTGATCTTTGTTTGACTTGATTAGAATGGAGCAGGTACCTGAGACACTTCCCAGTATCATTCTGCAGAAAGTGAAGGCCCCTCCCAAGGCAGATGATGTGCCGGAAATAAGGCCAGAGCAACTTGAGGAAGCTGATGGTTTCCTCTTTGGGTTTCCTTCTCGTTTTGGTGTGATGGCAGCACAGTTCAAGGCCTTCTTTGATGCCACTCATGAGATATGGGAAAAGCAAGCACTTGCTGGCAAACCTGCTGGGATCTTCTGGAGTACTGGATTTCATGGGGGAGGGCAGGAGCTCACTGCGTGGGTTTTCGCTTCTCCTCTGAAACATTTCGGCTATATATCAATTTACATATGCTCAACTTTATAGGTGCAATGCAACATTGTTTTCTTGTAGTTGATTCTTTGCCATGATCTATTTGTTTGCAGATTAACAGCCGTAACACAATTGGCACATCATGGCATGATATTTGTCCCTCTTGGCTACACATTTGGAAGTGGCATGTTTGAAATGAGTGAGGTGAAGGGTGGATCGTCTTATGGCTCTGGAACATTTGCAGCAGATGGATCTCGTCAGCCGACGGAGATAGAACTCCAACAGGCATTTTACCAGGGTAAATATGTGGCTCAATTTGCAAAGAAGCTCAAAAGCTAAACCCTTTTAGCATAACAAATACGCTTAGGCTGTGTCTGGACAGAGACATTTTAAGATGTTATATGCTTTATGTGGTCTCAATATGAAAAGAATTATTAACCATAAGTTGATGAATGAAGGTTCATCTCACTGCTTCCTTGATATTGCAATTGTGCAAGGTTTGCTTATGCGATTGTTATTAATTTGGTTAAACAGTACATTCCCATAATCTGATATAATATAGTGTCAGATCTTTTTCAGACCCAAAAAAAAAAAAAAAACATCAGATCTTTTACTTTTATCAAAATCACATGCCTCACCTCAACTCTGGAGTGTAAAATTGGAATTGCTGAAGGAAAAAAGGTGAAGACAGATTCTGTAGGAGAATAAAAACTTCATTTATCAACAAACGAGGACTCAGCAAGATCAATAGCGCGCGCAAGAGCAGCAGCTTTGTTCTCACACTCTTCTCTGCTCATCAGCTGGATCACTATCAGCCACAATTCCAGCCCCAGCTTGCAGATGAGCAACCCACTCTCGTCGCTTGTTCACATCCTTGTATGAATACATTGTATCGTACCGGAAGCTAGTTGGGAAAACAATAGTTCTCAGAGCAAGGGCAATATCCATATTGCCAGAAAATGAAATTCCTCCAAAACCACCACTGTATGGACCACGTCTGGTTACTTCCAGCTGATCAATCAGCTCCATGGCTTTTACCTGCATTGCAGCAGAGAGCTAAAAATGAGGAAATTCAAGAATAAATCCATCTAAGATAAATTAGGAAATCATGGCATCAGGTTGCATATATCTACCTACTACATGTACCAATAATGGTGTGAAAATCCTATCCCTAACCAATTAGGTTAACCCTCTTCGCCAGTTCAATGTCTGAACTTGCAGGATTATACAGGTTAATCAACTCTTGGATTAAATGGATGGCCAATTATCCAATTAATTAGAAATGAAACAAATTTGCAAAACAAAAGCTGGAAAAGGGCTGATGATGAAAACCTTTGGTGCTCCACTGACAGTCCCAACCGGCAACGCAGTCCGTAGAGCATCCCAGCTAGTTAAATCATCACGTAACTCTCCAGTGACCTGCAATGACAATTGTAAATTTTCATCCCTAAATTAAAATTAATGTTGTTGATAGTACACTGATGAAAATAACCTAAGAGTACATTCTTGTCATCCACAGACTTTGGATATTATATACATGAGAAAAAAAATTATGAAAGTAATGTCTTAGTTATTAATCTCTAAAAGATATTAGGCTACCTATTAAGTGCATTGAGAAAGGAAATACTTACCGTAGAACTTATGTGCATGACATGGGAATAACGCTCGATGTTCATGAGCTTCTCAACCTTGACAGAACCAGGTTTTGAGACCTGCACGAACAAATTATTAAGCACGTGATTATGGCTACAAGATACTAAAGAAACATAGCAGATTATGATACAAATCAAATAAATATAAGCAATAGTGGTCACTTAAGGCATGAACAGAAAAGCCACCAAGTGTAAACTTTTTTAGCCAATGCTGAATAACGAAATATTGTTTCCTACCACTGACAGAAAAGATACAGTAGACTGAGAATTGCTTTCTACAAAAATAGAAAATAGTTCCACTTCATACTATATGGAACCTCCACATTGGCCCAAAGTCAACAAGGCACACCATCAAATATTGAATCTCTAGTTCAAAGCAGACTCTTCAGACTCTCATTCAAGAATAAACCACTACAAAGTGGGCGAAATTTGCAAGATGGTAATGCATATTGACTTACTAGGATGTTTCAAACACCAAGGGACAAGAATGATATTCAATTTATCCGTCAGAATGAATCCTCAGGACATTGGCGTCTGCCAAAAGTAGACTATTAAGGATTGCATCTAAACCTCAAAATTACAGTATATTTACAGTTTTACAATCTTAGAGTAACATTCGGCATACATTAGAATGTGAATAAATACATAAATAGGAGAAAGATAAAAGTATAAACCTTCCCAACATCATTCCTCCCCAAGTCTACAAGCATGATGTGCTCTGCACATTGCTTTTCATCATTCAAAAGCTGTTTTTCCAATATTAAATCTTCTTTAGCTGTTTTTCCTCTTCTAACAGTCCCAGCAAGCGGTCGATTGGTGATCGTTCTCTATTACAAAAATTAAAAAAATGCACAACTGAGCAAATTTATAACTAATGAAAATGACATCCCTGTGGTAGGAAAACTAAAGTAAACAAAGAAAACATAATATGTAGGACATCTCGTACAAATTATCAAAGGTCAAGTAATATTACGATTACACACATAATAAGAGGCTTAAGAGCTAGCAACAGAATAACATAAAAACTCAGATGTTGAAATTTTTAGGACATCTAGTTGTGCTTACCTTCTTGACGTGTGTAAGGATTTCTGGACTTGAAGCAACCAGAATACAGCCTCGAGCCTGATCACAGAAGTATGTACTTATAATCTCAGAATTACAAGGTGAACAGGAAAATTAAAAACAATGGTTCACTGAAAAGGAAGCAAACCTGCAAATAAGTCATATAAGGACTTGGATTCACTATCCTCAATGCTCGATAAATTTCAAATGGGTCTGCAAATGTTCGCCTCTCGAAACGCTGACTTAAGACAATCTGAAATATATCCCCAGCTAGGATGTGTTCTTTGGCTTTCAAAACTGCCTCCTTGTATTCCTCACTTGTCAAGCTCGAATCCTCCAATTCAGGACCAAAAAGTTGAGTGTTGAACTCTATTGAACCTGCAGGCAGCCTCGGGCTGAAATTGACAGTTGATACATTCTTACATCAACCTTACGATTACAAAAGAACATGTAATGAAAAGTATGGTAAACTAAACATGTAATGAAAAGTATGGTGAACTAACTCTCCACCAAATAAATAAAATAAATTTTTATATAAAATAAATCAAATAAAAAACCACACCCCCAATATCTTTATTACATAAGCATAAGTTTGAAATAAAAATTTGATTTAAAGAGGATGGGATGAGTAGAACATAGGACAGGAACAAAAACTCACAAAAGAAAAATATAAAAGAAACACGAGAGAAAGGAATTGATTACTCACGTGATAATGTCATGCACTCTAGATACCAATGTTTCCAATCTATTTATTCCATCATTGAAGGCCTCCTCAACAGAAGAATATTGATCTAATTGCACCCAGTGAATTACATGTGCTTTCTATAGTAGACAAAATTAAGAAATAAAAATGGTTAAACCCACAAAAGGTAGCATCCTATTTTGTTCAAATCAAAATTTACAACCAAAGCTTGTAATTACCTAATTCTCCTAGTTCTACATATGGAGTAAGATGCAAATATCTTGTTTCACCATGGAGGAAAAAGTGAACATGAACTTTTAAGGGAAAAAAAAGAAAGAAAAGAATATAAGCAAAAGAGAGAGTAATTTGGAAGAAAGAAACTCTTTTAGCAAAGGAAGTAGATGAATTTATGTTGACATGCATTTGAATCTAAGTGTCTCAATCTATTTATTTCTCTTCACTGAAATCTAGCGTGAAAATCTAAGTACCTTCTCCACATGATCGAAGACTATCACATCATCATAAAGGCCAAGATGAACATCAGGAAGATTCCTGTCATCTGGTGGTGCACTTGCAAATGGCAGCTTTTTCGTCTCAACATAACGCACTGTATCATAGGAGAAGTAGCCAACCCACCCACCTGGTTAAAGAGAGTGGATGTTATTAAGCACCAACCAGTGACTTCAAAGATCTCCATTGTCCTAGGACCGAATTAGACAATAATACGAGGATAAATTTATGGCAATTTTGTGACAAATAAGTATATTAAACAATACATAGCATTTGTGTCAACACAGTACATGTACAGATTAATAAAATGTACAGGAAGAATATGATTAAGGCTAGTCCAAAACTTTGACACAAACTAAGTGAAAAAATTAAGCAAAGCATGTTCTCCTTTTCAGAATAACTTCACCACAACTTCATGAGTCTAAGTTGTGTAACATTAATGAACAACATACAAGGAGTGTTGGTTTGTTTAGAACTGATAGGATTGAGATATGGATACTATGAGAAAATTTAAAGTTAGTTATTCTACCACAAAATGCTTCTGGAAGTTCATCAACAAGTTGGGGTGTCCATCCCTCCATGATTCTCTGGGGAACAGTCATTGGATCTTCCACGATCTCCTCTGTCCTACACCCTTCTCTGTGGTCCATAATGGTAACCATGTTCTCTTTTGCTACGATTTCAATGGACGGTTGGGCTCCAATAACACTGTACCGCCCCTAGCAAAAGATTGACATAAAAAATTAATAAGTGGTCCAGTATTATCTAAGGTTAAACCCAAACAAATACAAATGTGAAAAAGACTGAAGGGGCTTACAACATTAGAGTCCTTGGAACCCGGCTCAACTGACTCAAACAGAAAACTTGGCGCATCTCTGTCATCCTCCTTAACCAGACACCGGTAAGCAAGCACAGGAGTTAAGTGATCAGAGAATATGCTTCGATATAGAGGAATTAAATTCCCCTTCTTTGAAGCCTCAACAAACTTCTCTGATTGGTCCGCTGGAGGAATTAATCACACCAATCAAACCTCACATTAACACATTACAAACAAAACTCATCTAAGGATGACAATCTACTTTCCTATAAATCAAATACCAGAATTTCTGAGAAAGGTTGGGAAAAGAGAGTAAATTTTGAATTATGATATTGTTTATATACTTCTCAATTTGGGACCAAATATAACAAAGACCACAACTATTAGTATTCAGCTTGTAGGAGCCAAATTAGCTTTTATAATGTAAATCAAAATACCATTAAGTACAAAGCTTACAAATTCAATTTCTTTTCTTTCCCCTGTTTCCTCCTTGACCAAACAGACACCAATACTCAAAATGTGAATGCTCAATATGCATTTCCCCTTAAAGTTCTACACTTTCATGGAAACCAACCAATCATAGCCGAGAAAATCAACATGCATATTCCACCTTTTCCTCACAAGATAACGAGAAAATGTACCTAATGAAGGAGATGAGAGGGCCGAGCATCTCAACGTACGGACACGCGGAATGGGGCGAAGCAGAGCTAGAGAGCTGGAGGCTCTGCCGCGAAAGTTATTGGAGACCGCTGACGGTGATGTAAGAGTTGACGGTAGTTGACGGGAGCCAACGGCTAGGGTTTCCATGGTGAAACAAAACGAAAGCAGGGTGATTTGAACTTTCTGTTTTGGTCGGTTGAGTTTTGAACAGACGAAGTCAGTCGTCAGAGGATGAGACAGGAGAGGAGTGTAGCTGAGCAGACAGGCTATTGGGCTTTCGACTTGGGCCCAAAATCTCTCAAATATGGAAATACATAGCACTTGAATATGGAAATAAAATTATTAGAGATCATATTTTCGAAAAATATAAACACTTGAACGGAAGCGTAAACTAGAAGAAAATCTATGTTTTCAATTCGGAAGGGTAACCCTGAATCTACAAGGAGAAAAAGACACACTCTTAAAGAGAGATATTTAGTTTATAGTGAAGTTGAAAATTGACAAGTGCATACATGAACTAATATTGCTATAGATGATGCATGAACCATAGGCAAGTGCATGCATGAACAGTTACTAATGAAATACATGAATATAACATTAAACATGTGTTTTATTTATTTATTAAGTAAATGAACCCAGAGTAACTGTTCGTTGAACCTTGCTCTTGATTATGATGCCTCATCATACTCCCTTGCTTGAAGAAAAATCGACTCTGAGTTTTTGCTAGGATTGTCAATGCCATCTAAAGGAGAATAATACTCAGACAAGTCTGCCACATTAAATGTGAAAGAGATGTCCGTGTCCATTGGCGGAGCCAATTATGGCCCACGAGGGTTACTTGATCCTTCTCAACATTTTGAAAATATTATATTTATCTGTGTTATCCAAGTTGTTTTATAGCTATATTTACTATATTGACTCTTTTTACAAATGTAAATTGTCTACAATGAACATGAATATGATCTATATTTGTGTTTCATGTGTCATTTATGTGTGTGTCATGGATTTTATTTGATTTTCTCATTCTAAAAAAATAAACCGTTTAGATCATTGAATCCCGTTTGAACGTTGAACATTGATGCCGGTACTTTCATGAAAAGAGAGAGAGAGATTGAGGCCAAGAAATTAGTCATATTATATTGAAGAATGTCCATGGCCAACTCTACACATTCCAAAGTGCAACGGTCGACAACATTTGAGCTATGATCATCAAGAGAAGAGCTATTCAAGAAAACTACAGTCCTTAACACATTGCTTAACGCAGCTGTAATATCCAGGAGATCGACACAGCTCCGTTGCAAGGCAATGTCCTTCGCATCCATTGTAACAGGTCATGTTAAGAGTTCTTCTCTGATGAGAAATTGAAACCCCATTGATAGAAGAAGCCACATTATTGCCTTGTAAAACAAGAAGCACAAATAATGCAACCAACAATGTCATTAAATCCATATTGCAAATGCAATTGTGTGTATAATATTTCTAAAGATCCATGGTTCGCAATTTGTAGTGTAACATTTTGACTATATATGCAGATGATTGGTTGCATAGAATTGTGTTTGATATATGTAGCGAGCTTCGATTGACGGATCCCTCAAATAAGCTTATTTGATAGACATCCTTGTAGAGCCCATCATACATTCCAAACATCTATTTTGTAGATATTCATTTGAAGATCATCTCTGCAAAAAAAATTACTTGAATTTGATATCATTTGACTACTCAATTAAATTATTGAAATTTTAGCACTTTCTTAAAGCATCGTATTCATTGATTTGTAAGACATAATTAAATGTCTAAATGGTTTCCGATTTATCTATTTTTTTGTAAAGATGATCTCAAATAAAATTATTTGAGAAATCCCTCAATAGAAAGAGATTATATATATATATATATATAAACTTATTTAAAAGATCCCTCAACCAAAGCTTACTGTATATATAATATATATATATATATTATATATATATATACATAAAACTTTTTAGATAAAGATCAAAGAGAAATCCTGGAATATGTTATTTGTTGAGAAAATCAATTTGATGGCTTTTCAGCCTGTATTGCTACTAATTTTGGCTTTACAAAGCCATAGGCTAGGGTTCACTATTTAAAAATTGCAGTGTTTAATTGGGATATAAATTGGAATAGTGATGAGCCTTTGTTTGCAGAAAATAAATGTGTTTACAAATTTTTATATAATTTGTTCAAAATATATTTTTTCAATATTAAAGTATTCTGTGATAAAATAACAAAATTTTACTACACAGGACAAGAACCTGTAAATCACATTGAAGAGTCAACTTAACTGTTATTGTATTTCTTTTTGGCAAGCCAACTGTTCTTAATGTGATACCAACTCAGATTGCAATCTGAAGCTAAAGAAACAAATCAATTCAATTATGTTTTCAGAAAGAAAAAGAATGTACAACAATTAGTAAAAGCAATGACAAAGTTACATCTTCTGTATAACATAAATTATTCAATGTGTTTTCTCTATTATTTTGTTCTGTATCTTAAAAATAAAAAATTTATGGAGGATGATATGGCAACATTGAACTTTTGGGCAAACGAGTTCTGAATTTAGACGGTTCGCATCATTGGTAATCTGCATTTAAACAATAACATGAAAACTATAAGAAATAAACCAAGACAACAATAATTTTAGCTTGCAAATCATCAGCAAGTCAGTTTTCATAGGGCAAAGCTATCATTTCTTATTTCAACTGCAATGAATAATCTTTTACCAGCATGTACTATTTACTAAACATATGCAGTCAAAATGAACATATTCATTCTTTTTGTTGATCACATTCACTGCAATGCAGTTATCTAACCGTATGAGATGCAGAATTCATACTCAAAGAAAAAGCATTTCAAGGTAAATGTAAAAGGCAAGGTTTCTGACCTTCTATTGAAATTTGAAGCAGGATGAAAATGCGAGTCACCAAGATCAAGCATAAGAAGAATGATGATTCAGAGTCCATATTCTTTGAACATAATTATTGAAGGCAGTTCCGAAAGAAACGAATTCCCTGTTCAAACATGAATAGCTAAGCATTAAGAAGCTGAAAGAAATGATAAGAACACAACATAAATGGAAAGCTCAGTTTAAGAGGCTTAGATATGTGTCCTCACCTGCAATGCAAAGGTGATGTCCGCTTCATCTACATTCAGTGTTACTCTTTTAGATTTTTCATCTCGACATTGACCGCCCAGCTTCAGGAGGCCCTGCACTTAGGATTATGCCTCAGTAAGTAACTTATTTCTCCTTCTCCAAGTTGGTAAATTAGTATTAAGTCTAATTGTGTAGTATCAGAGAACAGAAATACTAAGACTGTTATACTAACAATGCTTTTTCTTACCTGGTCACTTAGCACTCTGCACATACTTGAAAACTCAAAAACTCCAACTGGGGGAATTAGTGTTGATTTGCAGATGTCTATGTAAGATTTATTTAGCTGCAAATGTGTGACAAATTCAGAAATCAGTAACATAATTTTTCCATGCTTCCCGTTATCTTTTATCGTCAAACAATGGCCAGGAAACACACCTCTGTTACAGTTGAATCCTTCTTTTTCCTACGGAAAAGCTTCACGGCAGAGCAAAGTATAATCTGTGGAGAGAAAGGACAGTTGTATTAAGATTAATTATATGAGATGCAGGGAGCAAATATAAGACTGGTGTAAAATTAGTTCACAGCACTTGAATATAAAAACCTAAACTGCTTGGAACTAAAGACATCATTTTTCAAGAATTGAAATACTCTAAGTCACACAGCCTGCATACAAGTACAAGTAGTACAAATCACCAGAAGAAGGATTACCTGTTGATGTTGCGGAAGACATTGTACGGTATCCACTACTGGTGATTTGTAAGTCTTTGACAAAGCAGCAGCCATATGACCAATTTTCACCTGCAACACACGCAAGTGAATATTTAACATTTATATACTTCAGAGTAATTACTTGAAAGTCTTAGGATTTCAGAATGTATTGGTACTAATAAGACCTTAGAGTTACAAATGAATCAAATAAAGGTCATGGAGTTAGAAAAATCATGAAATATTGTTGCAGGAATGAAAGGATGAACTTGAAAAGAATGCTTGATAAGAAAATGATACTGAACAAGGAAAACAAAACTACATTTGTCAAGAGTCTTGTGGAGACCAATAGGGATCACTTACAATATCAATCTCCGGTTTTTTCACAACTGGAGCAGGAGCCATCTGCTGCTCAAAAAATGCATCTACTACTGGTGATGAATTCAAGTTGTCATTAGATTCTTTCAGTTCTGCTTCCAGAATCTCAATTGCACTCCTGGAAAATAGTTAGCAAAAGTTAGCCTCATAACCCCACACAAAGCTCCTACAAGTACAATCAAAGTCACCATCGTCATTGAGACATTTGCTGATACTAATATGACTCCTAAGTCCTAAGGCATTTACATTTTCTGATATATTGATGAATCTAAGGCGCTTGCTCCTTTCATACATATTCTCAATTGCACAGTCAAATTCTTGCACCTTTTCTACAGTTTATGATGTAACTCAACCAAACTAACCTGCAAATACAAAGAGCTTTCCTCATATCTCCAGATGCAGCAGCAACTTTCTGCCATTTTTCACAGTCAGTACTCAGCCTATGAAACTGCTTATAATATAAAGAACGATGACACAAGTATCTTCTGGAGAATATAATAAACAGCAAACTCACTCTGGCACAAAGTTCCAATGCTTGTGGTTGAAAGACGGTGTGAGGTAGTGTCTGTTGGAACAGAATAACAGCTGTTATTAAGTAACACTAGATACCAAGACAGTTACACTAGATACCAAGACAATAATTAGTTTCTCCTCATAATTAAAAAGTATGAGAGAACAAGACTTGTTATTACATGCAAAAAAGTAGCACAAACTTACCATTAGCCTCTCTTGAAGAATCCTGATAATCTGCTCCACATTGTAGGCCCGAAAAGTTATAACCATAGGCTTGCCTAAAGCAAGAATATGAAAGCACAAACATCAGTAAGTGCTACACCCCAAATACAGTTTAGCTTCTTATTGCACAAAAACGGGTAAAAATATTAGGTATTTGTACTCACAATTTAATGACTGAAGTCTTGGAAGAAAACGATCAGCCAGGTCAATGGCATTTGCCACCCCTGCAAACATAACAAGAATATGAGATCTAAACACAATACAATAATGGAGTTAAACCAACTTTACAATTATTACCTATGAGTATACATCTTGAGAATGGGTACGTTGTGAGCATGAAAAGATCATGAAGCACCGCCCGGTCTT
Organism: Prunus mume; assembly: GCF_029339155.1. Taxonomy (NCBI): domain Eukaryota; kingdom Viridiplantae; phylum Streptophyta; class Magnoliopsida; order Rosales; family Rosaceae; genus Prunus; species Prunus mume. Next base: position 24,442,270 of record NC_142698.1, read on the forward strand.
TAGTAATTAAAAAATCCAACTCATCAGCTATTATCAACCTGAAAAAATGGAAACCACTTGAGTATAACCACACTCTTGATGATAACATCCACTTTGTTGAGATGAGCAACTAAGCATTCAATGTCATAAAGGCATCCTGCTCATATCTAATTTTTTAGATTTTTAACCCCAGCAAATATATAAGGAAAGGAGCAATGTGTGTTTATGTGGGCATCAAATATTGCATGGATTGTGGCAGATTGAGGATAATTTGCTTACGTCATCTTCCTTCTAGATGTCTGAGGCTTTTGAGAATACAAGTTCTGGAGAAGCTGCAGGGCTGAGGTAGTACTTTTAACTTTCTTTGGTGGTTGGTCTTTACCATGTATCTGCCAATGCAAACCAAACCAAATGTAACCACATTCTGCTACTATAACTTATAAGTTATAATCAACAATAGAATAAGCTGTAAGAATCATTACCTTGCTAAAAATATCAGAAGTCTTCGTTAGAGAACTGCAATTTAAAGCCAGCACATCTGGCTCCTGAAATCCAGCCTGGTAGTAAGATCAATTCACAGTTTTAACACTTTGGATTGAAATAAACACAAACTTAACAACAAACACATTTTAGAACTTAAAAATGAATCAAACATTCTAGAGACCTAAAGTATTGAGGTACAATAAGCTCACCTCTCCTGCCCAGTCAACCAAAGCTTGTTTCACTTTTTCAATGGACAACGATTTTCCAGTACCGGGGCAACCACAGATATATAAACTCCCAGCCTTCTCTTGCTCTATGCATGCCTTGCAGAACTCCAAAACCCTCTTCTGCTCGTCTTCGCGGCACGAAACAGTAGACGGCACAGTTGACACGTGTAATGCCTCCTTCGCCTCACTGATTTGCTTAACATCTACAGCCAAAACCATTTGTTAATTCTTAGACCACACAAACACATTTTCCCTAAAATTTAAATTGATTTTGCTTAAACAATACTTGCCTTTGGGATCCCATTTCGGTTTATCGACTGATTTCTCAACTGATTTGCAAAAAGTTTGAACCTTCTTTTGGCTGAAATATTTCTCAATTCCCTGCAAACAATTACAGATGAATCAGAAACGAAAATCAAGTCCTCCATGAAATTAAACCAACAACTTAATCAATCTTGCACAATTATTTAGCGGATTCTATTTCATAAAAATTAAAGCGAATCTCACATTTGCGGAACTGTTAGCGCAAGCACTGAGTCGCCGGCGAGGCGATCCGAGTTTCATCGGCTTGGATATCGGACTAAGCTTCATCGGCGACGAACTGGATCTGAGCTTCCTCCTCTGAGGAGTTGAATTGCCGGCGGATCCGACGGCCTCGGGTGCGTTCTCCGATTTGACGGCCATGACTTCGTCGTCATTGAGTTCAAGGCTGCGTTTGGCAATGGCAGGCATTGTGTTTGAAGGAAAATGAGAATACGAAGGCTTGAACTCGCGGCAACGAAAATTGTGTGCAGGCGCGCTGGGCTTGAACATGCGGGAACGAACGGGTGGGAACCCATAGATAAAGGTATTTTTTTCGCGGGAATAAAAATTCGTTTTGGCGCGCTGGCGCGCGCGAGTTACAAACTCAGGGGGCGTGACAACCGATATGTATATGTCCGAAGGTGGGCTCCACCCGGTCTTGCTTGGTCCAGGCCCATCCATTGGAGCTGAAGGTTAGGGTCCAGTCGACACGATTAGTTAAACGAGTTATATTTGTGTTGATTTATACCCTCGCCTTTTTTTTTCTTTTACACAACAAAATATTGGAGAAATGGGAAATTAATTACATTAGATTCTCAAAATCCAAGGCCGGAGTTAGAATTGTAAAGTTGAGGGGGACGAAGTAGAAAATACAATTATATAAAACACTTAAATATTCAATAATAGATAAGATATAAAAATATTGGGGGGCGGGGGGGAGGGGCCAAGGCCACTGGCCAAAAAACTTACATCTAACATGAATAACACTGTTTTGCTATCATCTACTAATAACACAATGTCATGTGGAAAACTTATCATACGTGTCATTGCGAAGTGATATCCTCATTACATAAGAGTTTCTCTCCACTTCAGGCATAGGAGTGGCTCCGCCACTGCATGTGCCAATCATTTGTTTTTCATTTTTTAAATAAAAATGGTTATGAAGTTTGAACTAGGCACGACACATGGAGCATGAATTTCTTCCTACTTTATAAGTTTTTATACAATAAACTTCAATTTTCAAGGAAAAAACAATGTCATTGAAACAACAATGTCAAAGTACAAAAAGAAGACTGGACTTTAGTAATGTAACAAGTATGGCCTCATTAAAACCTTGCCTTTAAAAACCCCAAATGGAGGAAAATCCGGTCAATGAAAAAAAGTACTACTACATCACATCCAGTATAAAATTAAAATAAGAAAATAATTTGTCATTGGCCAAAACATCATAAATCCATAAAGGACCATCCTCTAACCACACTTGAAAGTCCTGAGACAGGAGCACCTGCTTAGTCCATAGATGAGCAACTTAGTTACACTCTGAGGAGCAAAGTGACAAGAAATATGAGCAAAACGATTAAAAAGGCCCCCCAACTTCACCCACTAAAGCACCCTCCACCGACCAACTTTGCTCATAAGTTTGAAGATTCATAATAATCTCTTTGGCATCCATTTCCAAAATGACAGAATGATGCCCCATTTGACTTGCAATCTGTAATCCCAAAATTGCTGCATAAAGTTTAGTAGCTTTAGGAGAAAACATGCCATGAAGACCTTTATAGGCAGCCAACATTAAATCACTCATACCATCTCATATGACAACCCCCAAGCCTCTAAAACCAATCAGCAAATTAACAGCACCATCAACATTTATCTTCACAAAATTGCCATTAGGTGGAGACCAATGCCGCACAATATTAGTTGCTGGAACATGAGAAGACATTAAAATAATAGCCCGTTGATATTCCAAAAACAAGCTTCTGGATACAAACCAAAAGACTAAAATGTGAAGTACTTCAACAAGAATGTAAAAGATCATTACGAGAGCTCCATAATCCCCAACTCAAAAAAACCAAAGAAAACTAGCTCGTCATTAGTCAAAATTGAGGAAGCATATCGATATAACTCCTTAAAAGTACCAACATGTAGGGGGACAGTCAACCCTAAACCTTATATTTTATTATTTGAAAGAGGAAATAAATTTTAAATATTGGAACAAGTATATATAAAATTAGACCCATGAGTCCAACGCGCTTAAAGCCCGGCACATTTAAGGCACTTCATACAAATGTATCGCGGGCCGTCAGTGTGCCGGCCCTAGGGTCTTAGTTATTTGGGCATAAAAGAAAGAGCACGACACAATTATTCAATGGGCCAACACAAATACCTCAAAAAAGTACGAATTAACCCAACTTAAATGGATCGGGCTTGCTTCAAGACAGAAAACCCACTTCAATCCTAATACGAACTACTGTTTTGTTGGCATACCTTGGGTTGCATAATGGAGACAGAGGTAGATTTGAGTTGGCATATACGCAGACGTGAGGAGATTCTACACGCAAGCTCATCCAGTAGTAGGTCTGTTAAGCAGTGACGTGACCAACCAGTAATTATAGAATATTACGATTGGATGTTTATGTGGTATATTTTATACACGTGTTATAATATAAATAAGTATTTATTAATATTATTCTTTAAAAAGGGAGAAAATAATTCATGTCGATTATCCATATTATAATATATGTATAAAATATACCACATAATCATATTACTATAGTATTCTGTAATTTCTCGTGATAAACACGGCTCCATTTTCTTTAATGCTAATGTCGGTTTTATGTATTGAACTCATTTTCTTAAACAAGGGCATCTATTTGAAGAGTGTGTGGTAAGAAGAGATAAATTTGAGCTATTGACTATAGGTGTTATACATGTGGTTTATAATAGTCCCCCAATATTCCTTTTGTATATCATGACTCACGCCCCCACTCAAATTAAGTTCTGTGGTGGTGTTGGTAGTTAAGAGCAAGGATTGTTAGCGACATACATGGCTGGCTTTCATTTGACCACAATGGCAGCTTCATACCACTTGAGATAAGGCTCATGCCTAGTCCCATATAAATTACTACTATAAAAATGAAAGGCAACAATTTAGAATGTCTTACTTCATTGGTATTTTATCCCCGAGTGGACCTTAAAGCATCCCCGCCGCCAATCTTCGTACATCACAAATTGATCAACAAAGTTTACAAAACAATATTCAAACTATTCTAATGCACGTGAAAAATGAATTGAATTCGAGTGTAAAAAACGGATGTACTATCTTGGTCAATTAAGTATTTAACTTTCGATAGTAGGCTCCACTCGATGAAAGCAATGAAAATTCTGTGAAATTGTGATTAGTTGTTTAATATTCCATGAACTTAAACCCGATTTGCATTTGAGTATCTCAATTTCCAAAATGGTTCCCGTAGTTCTTTAACTTCACATTCGTTAGGGCAAATGGTCTCGCCGTCAATTTTACTATCTTTTTCTATTAAATGCAGGCAAAACGGTCAGAAGACCTATTTGGATTTCATTTGAGGTAGGGGATAAACCCTAGTGTTGCATTTCCAATCAAATCCTGGGAAAATTAGGCATGAAATATTTAAATCTCACAGGGCCACAACAACCCTTGCATTATTTAAATAATAAATATGACTTTTTGTGATAAATATTTTGTATGGACTTGAATGGCCCGTTTCAATTAAAGGACTCGGCGGGGCTCGGCGGTCTGAAAATCAATTTCAATTATCGAACATAAAAGCGGCCCCTCTACAGGGACACAGTCGGTGAAGAAAGCGACCACTTGCATGTCGAAAGGGACCAGTTAGATATTTCTACAGCAGCACATGCATTATATTACCGAAATATCCTCCTTCAACACCAATTAAGCATTCAACGTTAAGTACAGGCCAAGAGAGATTAAACAAAATTAAATGCTTATCATCCTCTCGTACCGTATCATTGTTATCAAGGTATATGCATAATTTTATCATGTCAATTTTTTGAGAACGATGTGAATCCACACGTCTTTGGAAAGGGTTTCTAAAATCGAAAATGAATTGTTTCGATCTCAATTTATGCGTGTCATCTTTGTGGATGGACCATGCTAATTTACTTTGTATCGTTTTAGTTTTATTGGATGTCCTCGGTTGGTTTTTTATAACATGCATGTGTATTTTCTTAACAACAATTTATTTTAAAATGGCATATATATATATATACACACACATATACAAAGAGTTTTCATTGAGGACACTCCTTGTAGAGGCCCACTCCGGATTGTATTTCACTAATCCAAACATTCTATTTTGTAGATACTTATTAAAAGATCATCTCTACTAAAAAAATCACTTGAATCCGATATCATTTCACTACTCAATTGAGTTATTGAAATTTTAATACTTTCTTGAAGCACTGTATTTATTGATTTTGTAGGATACAATTGGATGTCGAAACGGTTTCCGATTTGTCTAATTTTATGTGAGGAATGATCTATGAATGTAGACTTAAAAAATATATAATTTGGATCGTTGGAAAAAAATTTGAAAGGTACCCTAAAAAGCGTCCTTTATTTGAGAAATCCCTCAATAAAATGGGATGATATATATATATATATATATATATATATAACTTACTCAAATAATTGTATATAACGTAGAATATTCAAAAGGTAAACACATAATGTCAGACTTTAGTGTTTATACACTCCACCATCGAAAAAGGAACCAATGACTTTCAAAACCAATTACAGAAGAAAGCAAAAGAAGTTTCGAAAGCTCATCCCAAAGGTAGATTATTCTCATATATAGTATTGATGTATATAGAAAGTTTTCATCTTCAAATAAGTTTATTTGAGGTTTATCGTTGTAAGGATCACTATGTATTGTATTTTATTAATCCAAACCATCTATTTTTTAGATAATCATTCAAAAATCATCTCTACAAAAATTCACTTGAATCCGATATCATTTGACCACTTAATTGAGTTATTGAAATTTTAGTACTTTCTTAAAAAACTGTGTTCATTGATTTTGTATGACATAATTGGATGTCGAAACTGTTTCCGATTTGCAAGGATGATCTATGAATATAGACTTAACAAATAGATGATTTGGATTGTTGAAAAAAAAATTCATAGGGAACTCTAAAGGGTGTCCGTCAAATAAAATTAATTGAGGAATCTCTCAGTAGAATGAGACTGTTGATGTATATATACATTAACCCCTTAATTAATCAGTAAACATAATCCTCTCTGACAAAGTTAGGAATTCACACGCATAGCTATCATGGTGGATTGAACTCAGAACCACTTAGAAGCACACCAAAGATCAAGTCAATCCAACTACGCCCCATTAGTATCCTATTTAACAATATATGAAGTGAAAACAAAAATAAGTTGAGTATTATTTTGCTTATTGTGTTAGCTAGTGAAGGTCTGTTTAGTCATATTTTGATCAGCAAAAATGGAAAAATGGAAACAAAAACCATGAAAGGGAGAGATGGATGGAACTATCAAATGCTTTTTTGGGTCGGCAAGAAAGAAGAGGTGGCAACAAATAGTAGATGAGGAGATAAGAAAATTGGCGTGGCATTGGCGTCTACATGTCTTTGTCTAATTAGAAACACATGCGGAAAGGAATTCCAAGGCCCCTCCTTCCTTGCGATTGTTCAATTTCAATTCCTTCTATCTCTTATATATTTTTTCTTGCTTTGGAACTTAGGAAGCCAGTGGCCACACAATAAACCCTAGGGCTAGGGCTTTCCTATCATAATGCTGCAGCATTTGTACATACATTCTTGTAACGTTTTTCATGATAATGCGTATTCATTGAATGCACTTCAACCAATATATATATATATATATATATATATATCCTTTCCTATGGTCCACCCTAACTTCGTGGTTCTAAAAGTTTAATGCACTTGTAAGCATTCAATTGGTTTATATACAAACAATTTTTTCCTCTCCTTCCTTTTTTGAAGTAGAATATATATTTATTTATTTTAAGGTATAAAAGTTCCAAACTAGCTAGGAATTTGCATATACTCGTATCATATGGATTCTAAATACTTCAATTCAACGCCCAAAAATTTCATGCCGCTATCATATAACATTCATCTTTACTTGGATGATAAATAAAACATCCTTACTTTTTCTTTTTCTGTTTTTTAATCTCCCATAAATTTCATAAAGCGAACTTTCTAGGGAGCCGCAATAACCATCAAATGTTCACATACATAATGTGGATTGTTTAGCCAATATAGAGCGGGCACAATCTGTACGGATCATTTCCAAAGGTACTACCTTATGAGTGTTTACAAAGCAAATTGTCTCATTTGCCCTTTTCATTGCTTGTGATAAGAACTTGGTCAACAGCTCTGGTGCCACCAGAGGTGTCTAATGGCCTGCACAACACATGGAACATCGAGCACACTTCATGTGAAACACATCCATGCACTCTCCATAATATAATGAAAACTGTTGCCATCAATCATGCATATAATTGATAGGTCGTCCAAATGTTAGGTTGTTTGGTCACAAGGCATGATTGGGGGGCCGCAATGCAATATAACATGTTTCGTTCATTGGGAAAGTGGGTAGGCCAAAAGCCCCAAAAAAGTTCTTAGAAATCTTAGACAGGATATGTTTTTGGAAGGTTTTATAGTACGAGAGGTAAATTGAATGCAATGAGACTTTCAACGATTTCAGTTCAAATTGAAGATATAATGTGCTTGTATGCATGATCATATTAAGTTTTTGGGAGGAATTCTTAGTTCGACCACTCTCACAATTTGTTCCACTCATTTCTAAAATAATTTCGCCTCTTTTAATGTGACGTCATATACAACAACCGCATCCAAGAATCTATGGTAAATTACTCAAATGTTCCTCAAAGTTGTACTCGATTACATTTTGGCCCCTCAATTAAATTATTAATCCAAATTATCCATTAACTATATATTAATAGCTTCGTTGGTCCTACCGTCCAATTTTCTATTAAATTTAACCAAAATTTTAAGGTAAATACAACTTTTCATAATTAATAAATAAAAATATGGTTAAAATAAATACAAAATTAGAAAATTTTGAAGAAAAAGAGAAAAAAAAATCATGGGCCCAAACCCAGTTCCCTTTGATTTCTTCTCCCTCATTCTCCTTCATTCCCCCTCTCCTCTCTGCTCTCCACCTCTGTCTCTCATCCCCTCTCTGCTCTCCACCGATTTCTCCTCTATCTAGTTGATCCAACCTCCCTCCTCCTTTCATGGATTTCACTTCCCCAACACTCTAAGCACCTATCAACCTTGTCACCACTACAAACCTTCCTTCAAAACTCATATCCATTTTCTTCCTCAGTTTTTGTTTTTGTTTCATTCAACAACCAACCGAGCCCAAAGACACGAAGAAACACCAGCCAAGACCAAAGGAAACATCAATGCAACAAAAACCAAAAAGGGAAAACATCCACAAAGCCAAAGGGGACCAAATCACGCTCTCAACCTTCTTCCTCAGTTTAATCAACCTATTTGACAACGAAGTCCAACAAGCCCAGCAGTGAACCAAACAATTGTGAAGACTGATTCGAATATGTGGCTAGCTAGGCAATTGGTGAAGATTGAAGGAAGAGTGGCAGTTGAAGCAGACAAAGTATGTGCTAACAAATACATCTGAGTGACTTTGAGTATAGAGCTTGAGAAGAAGAAGTCGAACTCTTTGATGGAATTTTTTACCTTCTCTTTGCCCTCAATCAAAATTTTTTACCCTAACCCATAAATTCCCCAATATCGAGTCTAATTTTGAGAGAGAGAGAGAGATATATATATAGGGAGAGTTTTTATTTCATTTTTCAGTATTTATTTATTTTTAACGTACAAAATGACCAATTTGCCCTCATATTTAACGGCAACATTGACAGAATGTAACGGTAGAACCAATGGAGTGATTAATATAGAGTTGATGGACTATTTGGACTAATATTTAATTGAGGGACCAAAATGTAAATCGAGTATAAGTTTGAGGACCATTTGAGTAATTTACCCAAGAATCTATCATATTTTGTAAGAAGTAATAAAGTTTTATCCATGGGCTTAGCAAGTGTTGGAATCTACTTCTTGCCTCTTGCCAGTCCTATCCATGAGACTCATCGATCATGCCTCATGCTAGTTAGTGCATTTATTTAGTAATAATGGTTATAGTTCATTAAAATAAAAATAAAAAAGGCTATAATTCCAACTACATTAAAGCCTAGTTTGGGATTGCTATCACTTTTATAAAAAAGTTGATTATGTTGTGCTTTGAAAATAATTAGCTGCATGTTTGGTAAACAATATTTTTAAAGTGCTATTAGTATAAAAAACAGTGTCAAAACCGTTTGGTAAATTTTAATATAAAATTGTTGTAACTGTAAATAATGACTAAAATAGACATGATATTGAAAGTGTTATGTACTAATCATGTGGTGATAGTAGTAATGATGGAGTGGAGGAGGTGGTGGTGATGAAGGTGGGTTGGTGGTTGTGGTAGTGGTGGCGGATGTGGAGGTTTTGGAGGAGGAGGTGGTGGTGGTGTTGGTGGTGGTGGAGGAAGAGGTAGAGGTGGAGGTGGAGGTGGTGGTTGAAAGTATTATGTACTAATCATGTGGTGGAAGTAGTAGTGCTGGAGTGGAGGTGGTGGTGGTGATGAAGGTGGGTTGGTGGTTGTGGTAGTGGTGGCGGATGTGGAGTTTTTGGAGGAGGTGGTGATGGTGGTGGTGGTTGAAAGTGTTATGTACTAATTATGTGGTGGTAGTATTAGTAGTGATGGAGTAGAGGTGGTGGTGGTGATGAACGTGGGTTGGTGGTTGTGGTAGTGGTGGTGGTAGGGATGGCGATTGTGGAGGTGGAGGTGTGGAGGTGGAGGTGGTGGCAGTGGCAACATGGAGGTGGTGGTGTTGTTGGTTGTGGAGGTAGTGGTGGATGTGGCGGTTTTGGAGGAGGTGGTGGTGATAGTAGCGGTAGTAGTGGTGGTGGTGTGGTGGTGGTGATAATGGTGGTAGTGGTGGAGGAGGAGGTGGAGGTGGAGGTGGAGGATGTGGTGGTGGTTGTAGTGGTGGTGGTGGTGGCGGTGGTTGTGGGGTAGTGCAAATAGTGAATGTGATAGTGCAAATGGTGGAGTTGGATGTGGAAGTGGAGGTGGTGTGATTTTTTAAAATGAATGATGGTATTTTTGGAATTAAAAAAGTCCTAAAATAATCATGATATTTTATTTTTACCAAACACCTTAAAGCTTAACTTTAAAGTGAAACTTTTTTTTAAGCTTTGAAAATTGCAAAAAACTTTAAAAATTGCTTTGTCAAAAACTTTTAAAATAATCATGACCTCCTTACCTTCTCCACCACCACCACCACCTCCTCCACCACCACCAACTCCACCTTCACCTCCACAACCACCACCTCCTTCAAAACCTCCACTTTTTCCACCACCAGTACAAGCGAAACATATTTTTGATTAGTCATTAAAAAAGCAATTAAAACTTACCAAACGGTACATAAGACTTTAAAAATATAAAAGAACTTTAAGCTATTGTATTTCAACACTAAACCCTACCTCTCTGAACTTATGCATAGGGAAGTTTGTTATTTCACTGTGGGCCAACTGGCTGTGTTTGTACGGGACATTCCACCGTCACCCACATGCACATGCATATTCACATATTTTTCCTTTTAATTTTGTACTCTCAGTTGCTCAATTTCCAACTAATATACTCATATTCATCTTGGATCTTGGTTTTTTCTTAATAATATGTTTCAAATAAGCATCTCAAATCGGCGTTTTCTATTTGCAAGCAGTCTTTTTTGTTTGGCTCCGTGCTCATTGTCTTGGTATAGAGCCCTTGTGAGTGCGCTTCACTTTTCCTTGACAATGAAATTTAGGATCGAAATTATCTCGCTGTTGCTGCTGTCTAGCTTCAAAGAAAATGAACTATAGGATTGTATATACACTCGAAAAACTTTTCGCATAAACTATTTACACGACGAATTATTGTTGTGTATATAGTGACTTATTTTGGGCTACTTAGCCTTAGGGTATGTTTGGAAATACTTCTGCAAATGGTAGAAAAACTTTTGGTACTTTCAAATGAAGCACTTGGATTTTTAACAACGATTTCAACATTTCAACATTTTTTTTAATTATAAATAAAAGCACTTCTAACAAAAGTGCTTATAAGCAGAAGTGTTTTGTATAAAAGCAGTCTCAAACAGATACTTTGTTTGCAGCGTCTTTGTTGTAACTATATATTTCCTCCACAAGAAGACGAATAGCATATCATTATTTTACTATACTTGCTTATCTGACTTGATCCGATAAAGACGGTGAAAATGCATCATTATCTTGTATATTCATATATGGTGTTACTAGAATGTGCCAACTTTTGTGAAAGGAAAGGTTTGAAGGTTAACATATTAAAATCAAAACTGCGCGTTTTGGTTGCACATTTGTTTGTTAGACTGTCCAACTTCATGTACATTGGCACGCTGTTGAACGCATAAGCTGTAATAAGTTGGCAAAGTGAGCTAAACGTCAGTCCGTCCAAATTTCTAGAACCAACATAGGAATATAAAAAATATATATAGATAAACCCAAAAGATCAAAGTCAATCGAAGTTTATCCCCTCCTGAACCAGCAGATATAGATGATAGTGGAACCTTTTGGTGTAAAAATCTTGCTGGTGCCATGCTCAGTGAACCACGGCTGGGCCAGTCAGACCCTACATTTCACACAATATTTCTCATTTCTTTAATCAACAAGAAGAGCAACAAAATTTTTGACTGTCTGGACGGCTAGTATCAAAACAGAGGGATCAACTAGTGCTGCACAAGTTGAGCCAACATGTTAGAAAATAACTTTGATGTGCTTCAACCCCACAACAAGTGGGTAATCATTATCCTCAAACATTGACAAGAAATTCATTGGGTTTAATTATTCATGAAAATTATTATATATATCTGATAGTTGTCCGTTTATACCTTGTGTTTTTCATGTTTGGTAAAGAGTTGCTACCACTTGAAGCAATAACTATCTCATTCACGGTTGAACTCATTACAAAATTCTTTTTCATATGCTAATGCAATTATGAAAGTCGTGGGGATGATGGATGAAGCTTGAATTTGAAGGATGAAGAGGTTTGCTAAACACAGTCGATCATGCACACACGCAAATGAATGTGAATTGTTAATTGGTGTTAAATTTTTAGTAGATTGTTATCGATCAATATACTAAAAATCAAATGGTAAGATTTGAATGAACTCCTTTTGAAATATTTATTCATTAATATGGTCATATACTAGATACAAGATTTGGATCACCAGAACTAGAGCTTTATGTGCCTTAATAAACCAAAATTTGAACTTGTCATATCACCATTGAGTTTGATACATGAGGAGCAGATCTGATAAGGTTCGTCGAAATCTAGCTAACTTATTGTTTTTTTAACAATATTATCTTCTCTGCTACTGGTGTGATGTCGTGGGATATTATTGCTAGAGTTAAACTAAAGTAATCATCCAAGCTTGCACTAGAAATATATAATCAAGTTCACATCTTATCGTCCAAATACTTTCTAATTTTCCCATCTAGTATGGTTGTATATATGTACACCAATGTCTCTTTGGAAGCACTCTCTCGAGTACTAATTGATTACATTATAAATAAAGAGCGGTGTTAGGATCAGTCTCTTACATGCATGTAATATGCTTCTAACAATCATGCATGTAAGACTCACACTAAGTTTATTTAACAAATAATGCACCGTACCATTATAGTAGAACGTTACGCATCAATGACTACCAATCCCTAAATGGCATTGTACTATGTGGGATCGAAAGATCTGACGGGAAACAGAAAATGAAGACACAATTGTTGAAGAAGTAATTGCAGCCGTCAGAAAGATCTGAAAAGAACAACCTACCACCGTTGAAATGGTGGTGTCACCATCATCTCTCTTCTCTCCTGATGACAACATCAAGCAAGTTGGCCTACAGCTTACTGCTTACCCTCTTCTGAGCTTTCATTTTGGACCGCTAGTTCCTCAGCCGAAAAAGCCCTCAACTAGATATTTATTTTCGCGTCGACCAAATAAAATAAAAATAACAGGAAAACAACAACTCCTAGGAGATAGAAAAAGAACATAAAATGCAGAATAATATATAAAAGGACACCATTTTTAAATAACGAAGATATTTAATTTTAAAAAAAATTTAAGGAAGATATTATATTTAATAACCTACGGAAACGGGCACACGGGCCCACTTTAGTGCTTTCACATAGAAACTCAATTAGCCAGTGGCTGCCTCTCTTGATCAATTGTAGCACATGTCCTTTTTTCTTCCCCAAAATGACAAAAGACACCCACTACAGTACATATGAAAGTTCGGTTTTTTTTGTTTTTATTAGTACGAGTGATTCGAAAGTGAGACAATTAATTTGTAAGGCAAAGTACTTTTTTACTGAACTAGATTCCGTTTACGTATGTAAGTTAAGTTTAATTAAATAATTCTACGATTTTCCTGAAGAAGGTGAATGATTATGATTTTGAGTAGTTGATTAGTGTTAACCTAGTTATGCGTTTGTGGACAATTTTTAAATCATGAATCACACAACGTAACTTACTCATATTAATATTTCTTATTTTATTATATAAGTTAATTAGATCATAATTACTGTCTTCATTTATATACCGATTTAAAGGAAAATAATTACTGTGAGCAATCAATTTCTAACAACTTTAACAGAGGGGCCGGAAGGAAGTTGTAGAAAGTGTGAGCTTAATTAAGCAAACATATGATTTTTTGGCAGATTATAGAGGTAACTTTATTAATTATAGTAATTGCCGAAATGTTTGTGGGATATATCTCAGTTAGTTGAGTTCTTTCGCCTCCATCTATATGGACAAAGGTTTGAAAACCCTAGACACCCAATGAATATTTATGTAAACTCCCATATTCCAATCACTTATACTAAAATAATAATAACAAGAATTACCGACACATGTGACAGTATTTGTGAGATTCGCTACTGATAAGGTTATCTTATGTCTTTTTCACATGATTTGTTAATAACCAGTTAAGCTCCATTGTGTAATGTAATCACCTAAAAAGCCAAGGCTTGCTTTCTTCAGATTAGTGGAGTATCTCTACGTATTTTGCTTTAGATTATGTACTAATTTTTTTTATCTTTCTCTTCTCTGGCTAGTAGTTTGTAGACTAATTATTTGACACTAAAAAGACAGATTTGCACATCACATACACAAACATTTGCATGCATGCATGATTATACCTACATGTCCAAAGCATTCGATTAAGGTTCTAATACTTTGATAATTAGCAATCATAAATTCAATTTTTGGGAACTAATCATACGTGTAGATATTAAGAAAATGATTCAAATTTTCTTTATTTTCTGGACAAAAAATGATTCCATCCATTTAGCAAAATATAAATAGAACAAAAAGAGTAGGGTTTTCAAATGTACAGTTGCCACATACATCCACATCCCTTATCTGAAATACTGCTCTATTTTTTCATATTAAAATACTTTCAGAATATAATATTCAATACCCTCATATACTCGATATCATAGCTCAAATTGAAATCACAACTTCAATAACAAATATAAAAGAGATTTAATATAACCAACCCGTGTCATTCCACTTAAACAACACAACATGAGTTGGAAAAAAGAAAGAATAAAGGGTAAGTGTAGAATAGAAAAATAAAGAATGAAGATAGAGAAATAATAGAAGTAAAAAGAAATTACTGTAGGGTAAGGGTAGAATTGAAAAGAGAAAGAATAAAATTAATTAAAAAATATTAAAAAAACGAAAAAAGAGTAAGTGAAGAAAATATGAGTGAGAAAATCAAATCCCGTATATATATACCAATTAATTAATGACACATAAGCTGTTAAAAGTTAAAACAACCTAAGAATTATTTGGTATATTATCGCATAGGAAAGTTCCTCAAAAACCAATTATGTGACCGTTTATACAAACTACTTATCTCAACAAAAAAATGCAAACTAATAGCATGTGGTTTTTTGACTAAAACAAAAAAAGTTAGCTAGTGGTTGCCTTAAACCAATCCCAAACTGACACGAGTTCCCAAAGTAACATCCGGGGCTGGTAGTATATCACGGATTCACGGAAAGTAAAAGTCGTGGTCGGTGTGGACACGTGGCGCACGAAGAGCAGACAGATCGGATGGAAAATAGTCCGCATCAGCAGCCGCGGGACTGAAGTCGTTGAGCAGGTTCCGTTCAAAACCCCCCCTCCAAAATTGCCAGCTGACTCGGGCCCACAACGCGAAACCAAAAAAGCCTGTAAATCGCATAAATATCCCGGTAACTAACCGGCCACCGGACCTTCCGGTTTATTACCCGTATAGGTACGGCATACGATCTACATATTTTCCTATTTATATACGGTCGGAGATTTTTTAAGCGCAAGCGTCAAACAGAGCTCGTGTTTGTATATATAGGACCCAAAGAGTCTCATTTTCCTCTGAAGCTACGCTTTGTGAGCTTCGTTCTGAGGGACTCGCCGGAAAATTAATCAATTTTTTTGGAGCTTAATCGGAAAATTTATCGGAATTTGCCGAAAAAATTTAAGTGAGTTCATTTTCATGGAAATATATATTTCTTTTTTTCAATGCTTAGGGATCTCAATTTTCGTGGTTATTGTGCAAGCTTTTGAGTGGCTTTGGGGCGCGTTTCCCCGATCCAATTTTCCGGGAAAATACAATGAGTGGCATGAAAATTTTCGATTTCCAGTTTCTGTTTCTTGTGTTTTCCGGGAAAATTGGGGAATTTTCTCACGTGCTTGGCTGATTTGATTTGTTTGATATTTTTTTCCTTTTCAGGTTAAAGAGTGAGTTGGAAGCAAGAAAGGCAAAGACTTTCTGCAGATCCGATTAAATTACAACAAAAAAGGAGAAAAAAGAAAAAAAAAACGAGCTTTATAAAAACGAAGCTGAAACTCTGATTCCTTATCTTCAATTTTATCAATTTCACATTTTTCCTTCACTTTCTGATCCGAAAGCTGAGAGAAATGGTAGTGAAAGTAGCTTCGACCTGTTTGCAATGGTCGCAGCCCATCGTTCCACACTCTCCCCCTTCCTCTCAATCTCTAGCCTCCGCAATAGCATCTCCTTCCTCAAAACGACGTACCCGTGGCGGCGACGGCGGAGCTGTTCTCTGCCTCTACGTCCACAGCTTGAACCGGTCGGCTCTGTTCGGAGCTCCATCGACGAAGCTAAACCGATCCAGGTCATGCGAGTTACCGAAGCCGAGATTTCGGTCCATGAAAAGAGCTTGCAGTGCGAACTTGGACGCCTTCTCCGACGAAGAGTTCTCGAAGAAGATTCAAGAGCTCGCTCTCAGATTCCAACTCTCGGGCGATTTTGACGGTGAAGATAACGGCAACGGTGACGACACCGCGAATTCGGAAACAGAGAGAGCTGATTCTGATAGTCGCCGCGTCAATGACTCTTCTTCAACGATGAGATTTGAACAGAACCAGAGCCTGTTCGAGTTGCCGCTCGATCTGGAGCTACCGTGGTCGTTCGATTGGCAGCAGCGGGACGAGATTGTTCCGGAGGCGAGCATCGAGCGGAAGGCGAACAGCGTCGACCTTCCGCTCTCTCTCCGAATGATCAAGAGAAAGCTGCAGTGGCAGGAAGGGTTCAGAGAAGCAGGGGAATCCGCGTGTTCCTCTGTGAAAAGGCCTTCTCTTCCATGGTGTTCATAATCCGAGAGCTCCATACGTACACCTTACAGATGAGAGAACTTCTCTTCTACGAAGATTTACAGGGGATTTTGGGTCGTGTTCAGAAGGAGATGCACGCTTCGTTCGTTTGGCTTTTTCAACAGGTCTTCTCTCAAACGCCGACGCTAATGGTGTACGTGATGATCCTCCTGGCCAATTTCACCGTCTACTCGTTAGGCCACAACGCCGCCATTGCGGCTGCTCCTCCACCTGGGATATATTCCAGTGCAACTGAGACTACTATATCAGTGGAGGAAGTTCAAAATCACAACGATAAATTGGATAATACCCAATTTGATTCCTCGACAAGTAAGTCGTTTTCTGTGAATGGGAACGTGAATGGGAAAACGACATCCGTAGGCGGAAACAATGGCGGTGGTGGGAAAGCCCGACCCGTGGGCAGCGGCACGGAAGGAGACGGCCGGTTCGACGGGACGGACCAATACCGGACAATTGTCCCCGACGGAGCTTCTCAGTTGTCCTCACTTGGGACGACGACAGAGGCAGAGTCGGTGTCCGGGCAAGAGAGCAGAGAGGAGGAGTTGGCTGTGTGGAATTCGATAGTGGAAGAAGCTAATGAAATGCGAGGCAACCATGAAGCTCTGAACCATGAAACGATGGAGAGATTTGTTTCGCCGGTGGTGGCGAATATGGAGGGTGATGATTACGAGGAGTACTTCAGAACAGAGCTTCTCTACCAAACGGGACTATCCATAGAGCCCAGCAATGCTCTGCTTCTTGCCAATTACGCTCAGTTCCTCTACCAAGTTGCCCATGATTATGACAGGTACTGTTCAATTTCATCAAATTGTCGAAGTTTTAGTCGCTAATTTTGATTTTCATGTCCATAAATTTCTTGGGTTAAGTTCATTTTCATTCGTTGGTTGTGGAAATTAAACTGTCAAGTGGACTAGTGCCACAAGTCAAGGTTTTTCTTTTTGATGCGTCTTTGGTCAAAAGAAAGATATAAAATCTCTGGGTTCTTGCCTTTGATTTTTCTTTATTGTCGTGTTGCTTTAATTTTTTTTTTCTCCAGTGATAGCCTGACAGACAGGGAAATGTGTGGTGGTATTTTCCCTTATTGGTCACGCGCTTCACTTGAAAAAAAAAAAGAAAAAAATAATATTTGCTTTGATTTTAATAAAATTATTTGAAACTAAGTGGTCTAAAAATATATTTGTTTTAGCGTAATTAGATAATAATTAAAGTGTGATTAATGATGGATTTGTAGTTAAGTAGAGTGTGATTAGCTTAAAGCGCAATTACATGTGGGGTGATTGTTTAATGGTTTGGAAACAGAGCTGAAGAGTACTTCAAGAAGGCAGTGGGGCTGGAGCCACCGGACGCGGAGGCCTACAACAAATACGCGACGTTTCTGTGGAGGGTTCGAAACGACTTGTGGGCTGCAGAAGAAACCTTCTTGGAAGCTATTTCAGCTGACCCAAGCAACTCATACTACGCTGCCAACTATGCCCATTTTCTATGGGACACCGGCGCTGAGGATACGTGTTTCCCTCTCAACTCTCCTGATGATGCCACCCAAGATGCTTAGTAATTTAAAATTTTATAAAAAAAATATATATATACAGAAGAGAAGAGAAGAGAAGAGAAAAGAGCCGTCACCTTCCGTTTATTTCCCAATTTTACTCGGAATTTGGTATTAGAAAATCCAAAAAATAAATAAAGAGAAAAAAGAAGAGACTAGAAAGAGGTCTTTTTTTTAAAATATTTATTTGTTCCTGAAATTTTGGTGGCGGTGGCAAATATGGGGGGTGTGTGGTGGTGGTGGCGTTTGGAGCGGAGGGAAGCACGTGACCTGGGACATGCTCACATGCACGGCAAAACTGGCATGGCAGCAAAGAATTTGCAGTGTGTTTGGCGTTGCGTGTTGTTTCAGATCTTTATGTGCACGGGGAGTGGAGCCAATCGGAATGCATGGCTGCTTTTGCACAGATTATCGCGTTTCCTTTTTTTTTTTTAGGGGTCGACACAAGCAATCACATGGCAAAGTGTAATTAGCCTCCTTGTTAATATTATGCCATTCTCAATTTTACTAGAAATGCGAAAACTGAAACATAATTTGGTGAAAGAAAGCACGTGTTTCTCGTGCATTTTGCTATGTATGGCTCTGGAAATTTCTTCTCTTCAATTGAATTTTCTTTCGTGTTTAGTGGAGGGACAGTGCGTGAACTAAGTTGTTGATTTGTTTCTATCGGGGATTATGAAGACATGGAAAACCTTTATACTTTTGTCTAAAGAACAATGATGGCACGGTAGCACCCAATGAAAGGGCTAGTGATTCATGGGTGGCTGAGAGAAAAGGGAAATGGCAATCCAAGTGAGTTTATAAAGATATCGTATACAACCAAATTTTATACCCGAATATTCGGTTTGATAACCTGCTACTAATTCTTCTTCTGCTTTGGATAAATTGAAAGGTAATTTTTCACATTCTGCTAGGAAGAAATGAGTAATAGCTCTGGTTGTTCGCTATTCAAGAATTATTGTTTAAGCAGTTCATACCATCTCTACACAATGTTTTGATCAACTTTTTTCTCACATTTGGACCATTTAGTTAAAGATATCGTATTCGACAAATCAATGGAAACTCAACTTGTATGTTAATTATGCGATCAATCTTATAAGAGCAGCGTTGTGTACAATAATTTTTGGGAGCATAGGATTTAGGGTAGTGAATAGGCTCTCTTGTAATAATTATGAACAAAGCAATCATGCTTTTGATGATGTATAATGAATAGACTCTCTTCACAATTATTGGACATATATAGCATATTCTTCTCCTTTAGTAAAGTTTAACCATGTGAAGTTGGGTGTTTGGAAGACTAGACCTTAACGCGTAGTCATAATTACAACTGTTTTCTTGGAAAAAGCAAATGACTAGATAGATAGACTTATTAGGAAGCATATGGATGAACAATAATGTGTGTGAAGTCAAATGGGGTCGTTGGATTGGGGGAATTGAGATGAGATTATTAAGTTAGAGCCAAGCAGAAAATGACGGTCATCACGTGAAATCGAAGATGGTGATGAATCAATCTAAGACCAGTCTCTCTATGTCTCCATTCATCCTCCCTCCTTCCTTCCCATGCCCTCTCCATACCTTTCTCACCTTAATCTCATTCATATATGCATATGCCTCTCCATACCTCTCTCTCACACACTAGATCTCATTCATTTCGGTTGCTGCTTCAATCTCATATGTCTAATATTATAGATGATGGGGCAATATTAGTATAAATATAGTTTTTTCGTGAAGAATTCAAATATCATATCGAGACATTTTGTGATAAAGCCTCTCACATACTGGGGCATGACATATAAATTAATGCATAATTCACAGTGAAGTCTACACAAATCTACAACATTTTCTATTAAGAGGAGCGATAACATAATACAAGGATGCTAGGACTCGAACTCAAAACCTTTTTTGGAGGAGCAATTGCTCCAAACCACTACACTAATGAGTTATTTGCCCAAGTTTTGTTTCAAAGGAAAAAGAGGAATTCTTATTACTACACTTGAGCACACATTTTCTTTTGGGCTAGTTTGTTGGGCTGCAAACCAAATTTGGCATAGCCTAAGGAGAAGGAGACCCCAGGTCTGATCATCTTTGGGCTCGATCTTAAGCCTGATGTTTGTTTCTAGCCTACCTATATATGTGTCCATAG
This sequence comes from Prunus mume, assembly GCF_029339155.1. Classification (NCBI taxonomy): domain Eukaryota; kingdom Viridiplantae; phylum Streptophyta; class Magnoliopsida; order Rosales; family Rosaceae; genus Prunus; species Prunus mume. The sequence continues at coordinate 24,462,792 of NC_142698.1, forward strand.
TTGGTCCAACAGCCTTATTGGATCAACTGCAGCCCAATGTTCAATTTATTTCCAAACGAGCCTGTTCAAAATTATAGTAGTGCATTCACAATGGGTTCTCTAAACCATCTTCTTAGAAAGATTCACAATGGGCCCATAAACCTTCTCCTTAGCTAAAATTTAGGGAGGAATTGAAAAAACCCACCTCAACCATGCTCTCTATTCAGCTCCTAAAATAGGGAGACCGCTAGGAGCTCCTAAATCCGAGGAGAGAGAAAGTACTCATAGTGACTCTCTATAATTAAATGCTTATATATTTAATATTATTTTAAGCATTTCTTTAATGCCAATTATTTTCTATTATTGCTTTTGTGTCTACACTTTATTCAAAAATTGAATTAAAATTTATTAAAAACATTTATGACTCTCTAAACTAGGGAGTATAGTTGGAGTTGAAATGTTATAGAGAGCTCCTAAAATAGTTTTATAGTGTTTTTAGCTAAATTTTAACTAAAAAATAGATAGCATGATTGTGGATGCTCTTAAACAAATTCTAGGGAGGAATTGGAAAAATACAACTCTAACCGTGCTCCATATCCACCTCCTACAATAGGAAGACTTCTAGGACCTCCTAAATCTGAGAAAAATGAAAATAATCCTAGCGTGGCTCCTTATAATTTAATGCTGTTTTATTTTATGAGTATTTCAAACCTTTAATTAATGTTAACTATTTTTTATATATATATTTTAATAGAGATGGACTAATTAAAAAAATTTATACCATATATAACTCCTAAAATAGAGAGCATGCTTGAAGTTTAAATTTTATAGAGAGCTCCTAAAATAACTTTTATATATTTTTAATTAAAATTTAACTAAAAAATAGAGAGCATGATTGTGGATGCTCTCAGACTGCATGATAACTTTTTTAATAGCTTCAAAACAAGAATGGTCTTACAAATTTTAGACCAAATCTCAAATTTTTGTTAATTTACGTACGAGTATTATGTACGGTCATTTTACACCTATTTCAATAAATCTAGGAGACCTAACCAATGAAGTTGACGCAAAATGGTAGTAATAGACTTATACGCTTACGTGTGTCATACACGATGATCATTACACAAATTGATGATTTTAAAACTTTTTATCTTTATGTGTGACGTACACGTTTACCGTTACACAAATCCAAGAAAATGGAAGATTTTGACAAAGATTGATAACGAATGTAATTTCTTAACAAAATATATTCCAACATGTGGCTTTACCTTAAAAAAACCGAAATTTTAGACCAATCTCCAAATTTGTTCATTTGTGTGTACGGTCATTTAACACCGGTTTCAATAAATCTTGGAGACCCTAGTCAATGAAGTTGACGCAAAAGGATCGTAAATGGCTTATTATACCCTTACGCGTAGTATATGCGTTGACCATTATACAAATTAATAATTTTAAAACTTATATATTTACGTGTGACGTACATCTTGACAGTTACACAAAACGATAAAAATGGAAGATTTGATAACGAATGTAACTCCTTAACAAAATATTCCAACATGGCTTACCTTAACAAAACAAAATTAAACCACAAGCCGATTCTTCTCAGTTCTCTTTCATCTTTCCTTCTAAATTGAACTTTTTTTTAAAAAAAAAACACCCTAAAATTCTAAATATACAAATGCAGTGCATGTAGGCTGAAGGGTGTGGGAAAAACATTCCACTCTCTCTCACTGCCTCCAACCAAAACCCTCGTCAACAAAACTGTAATGAATCAGAGGCAGTTAGGAAAAGTAAAGAAAAAGACAGAAACAGAACTGAAAAAGAAACCCCAGAAAAGAAAGTTTTGCAGTCCAGCCTGCTACAACTAATAAACTAAAACGCTTATCACACAATACAAGCATTTTAGCAATATTTAAGCCAACCAACACCATATTGGTAATTTCCAATCCAGTCAAAATGAAAGGAAAAAAAAAAGAAAAAAAGAGAATCCAGGCTTCACATTAATTATTAGTTCCTAATAGTTCTTCACAGCTAGAAGAAACTATATACTGAGTTGAAGATCAGAAGCTGGTTCTGTTGGTACCCTGAGCAAATTGAGGAGAAGAAACCATCTCTATCAAATCCATCTCTCCCTTTTCATTTGAAGAAGCGGCAGCAGCTTCATGATATTGATCATGTGCCATCAAATATCCCATGCTTGTGTTGTGAAAACCCAAGTGATGATGATCAGTGGAACTAAAAGATGATGATGAGTTGGCCGTCCCATTTAAGAGGTATGAGAGGTAAAGGTCAGAGTAGAGGGGGGTAGGAGTAGTAGAAGTAGTGGGATTAATAGCATTTTGTGTAGGCTCCACTGGACTAACAATTAGGCCAATGTTGTTGCTGTTGTTGCTGCTGTCAATGGAATGGGATGGCTGCTGCTGATGAGGATTGAAAGTTTGAACATTGTTGGTGAAGAAAGTTTGCATGAAATGAAGCTCCTCATCATTGTATAATGTATCACCCAAATTCAAAGGAGAGTCACAGCAATTGCTAGTTGTGGACTGGTCAGATGTCTCTGTGGCCAAAATGTTGAGGTGGGTTTTTGATGGGTTTTCATGAGAGAGAGTGGAAGAACTGGTTGGGGTGTTGTTGCTAATAGTGGAAACATTTGGGGAGGAGTTGTTGTTATTATTATTATTATTGTTGTTGTTGCTCATGAGGTTCTTGCTCCTGATGTAGTTTTGGAGTATGGAAGACTGAGGCTTCTTGTTGTTGTTTCCATCTTTCCCCTCTGCCTGCCTGTTCTTCCTCCTTGAATTCTGCCTCCTTTTTGTGGCATTCCAATGGTTCTTGATGGCGTTTTCAGTTCTTCCAGGAATGCGTTTCGCAATCTCTGCCCAACGGTTCCCAACCTCAGTATGAGCTTCCACAAGTATCGTCTCTTCCTCTTCAGTCCAGCTATCTTTCTGAAAAAACCAAGATACCAAGCACAAAATATGGCACATTGCACTCTAAAGTTATAACCTATAGGGAACAAAATTCGTATGTGCATATATTACAAAAAATAAAATCCAAATTAGTTTATGCTTAACTGAAAAAAGGATGTGCATTTTCGTTAAAAATGATGTTTAATTACAAAATAAACATTCACAAATATGCCACTTACAGCTATTTAGCTAACCATAAACTAGAGTTTGAGAATACAATTTGACTTACCCAAACGGAAAGAGAGAAAATCTATCAGATCTATAAATAGATCCTTCACAATCTAAATTTGCGACTTTGACTTTTTTGAGTACTATATATCGGTACCCATAGATCACAATCCGAGCAAAAATATAGCGACATTTGGATACTTTTCACAGTGAAATCCTAACTCGTAGCTAATTAATTGTGCCAAATCTAAGCCAAAGATTTGAAGTTCTTAGTTATTCATGCATCAAAGACATACAACAACATCGACACCAAAAGAGATTTAAGGACAAACCTTGATATCAGGGCGCAAATGATTATGCCATCTCTCTCGACACTGCTTGCCAGCCCTACCCACCAGCTTCTCAGCTATCTGTGCCCATTTTCTCACTCCATATTGCTTCACCAACCTGATCAGCTTCCTAATTCACCACACCAAAAACAAAAACAACCCATTAATTGTACATGCAACATTATTTGTGACTAGAAGAAATCAAAATCAACCAAACAAAGAAATGAAACATCCATAAACTTGAACCAAAAAAAAGAAAAAAGAAAAAGGGCAAGTAGAGGATGATGACAAGGTTATTTCTTGTTATATATGTGACCTACCTGTCTTCTTCATCAGTCCACTGTCCCTTTATTAAAGCTGCAGCAGTTAAACCTTTTCTAGCTCTCTTTCCCACCCTCCTTTCTGAAACCTTTGCTTCTTCTATGAAACCAGTATTAGGGTTTTGCTCTGCCTGGCCACTCCAAGACATCATCAAGGCCTCTCCATGATCACCCAAAAGCCCATCCAGAAAGCTTACCTCTTGGGGATATTGAGCACCAGCACCATAGCTAGGCCAACAAGAAGCCTCATGGCCAATTGCACCACCAAAAGAAGAAAAACCAAACAACCCATTTGTGGAAACCACATTTTCTTTGCTGCTTGCATTGTTTTGGTGAGAGAAATTGCTCTGGCTTCCCCACAGGAACCTGTCTATGGCTGTCAATGGAGGACCTGGTCTATGCATATTTTGATGGTGATGATGAGGATGGTGTGGTTGTGTGTTATTTATAAGCCCATAAACACCATAACCACCACCACCTTCTTCTCCTCCTCCCTCTCCTTCCATGGAAGACACAGTTGAAGAGTGATTGACAAAAAAGAAGAGAAAAATTAAGGAGGCTGCAATTTGGTGAGAGGTTTTGTGGCTTCTTTTTTGTTTCTTTCTCTTTATTTTGCGCTTAGAGAGAGAAAGAGAGAGAGAGCACCCCATAACGATAGCTGGACAATTAGCATGTACTAGGCCTTGTAATGAGCCACATGGCTTAATAGCCGTACACCTGGAGATATATCCAACGGTTGAGAATTGTCTTTGGTTGTAACTCCTGAGCTTCCTCTCTTGTACAAAAGTAGAAAGAGCTGGGGCTGGGGGAGGAGAGGTATTAGTGGGTTTCGTTATTAATTCCACAATTATTAAATCCATTTTATTACAGATTTTTTTAAATTTTAGATAATTTTAGTGAGGTAGTGATTTGGGCAGCTACGAAATGTTGATCAATTTGGCGCCATTGTAATGGAAATACAATTTTACCCTCTTAATTAACACTCTCAAGGCAAATAATGAAATGAGGGTATTTTGGCCCAATGATGCACTAATTAAAAATTATGAAATTAAATATGATTTATTAGGAAGAGGAATTTTGGCAGAATTTTAATCTCCAGTTATAATTGCTTTGTTTGGGTACTAAATGCTAGCCAATTGTGGAAATAATTATATGGCTACTGCACCTATTCCAATTTCTTTCGAATTAAGCTCCCTCATTGAATTTTTATTTTCTTTTTGTATTTAGTAGTTTTAATTATAATTATTTTGGTTCCCTCAAAGCTTCGTCTTTATTTTATTTTATATACAAAAGATATGGGATGAGGTTTGAGCATAAGACTACCGACCTGCATGTCAAAGCTTCATGACTCAGAGAGTGACTGGGTTGACAATTTGACATGATAGAATTTGAAGAACAGACTGAGCTCAATTCCTAGATTTAATACTTTTAGGACATCATTTTCATTTTTCAAGTGCCAGACACTGCAGTCATCCGTTACTTACTGGAGTAGATGAAGAGGTTTTAATTTGAAAATAAAAAGAATAATTGTGCTTAATAATATGCATATGAGTGATCAGCAAAAATAAATAAATAAATAAATTCACTCATTAATTTCTAATGGCTTGTAAGTTAATGATCATTTGACCAGAAATAATCATACTTTTATTTTTAATCAACAAATCAGAAAAGAAGGATACTATTTAAAATAAAATAAAAATCAATGGCAATGAGGTATTCGAACTTGGAAACCTCTTCCAATATTGAGAAGAGAAATACCACCAGACCGACCAAGTGCTATTTGGTAAAGAAGGATACCATTTTTCATCAACAAAATTTTTGCTGGATGAATTACATGTAGAGGAAAATAAACAATTTAGTTAATAGTATTGTCCCTCACTTGTGGTTTTTCTTGGCTAGTTAGCTTGGCCAATCATAACCAAGTAGTAAATGTTAACAGAATTGCAATTTCCAACTCTTGTAACTCATTGGTCCCATGCTTGTAACATATAAAATCTTTGCTTTCTCCATCAGAAAGAAAGAAAAGAAGTATATCCAGTACTTCTTCCAAGCCCAGAAACTGTTTGTGCAGGCAGTTTGCCTTTCTTTTATCTGAGCATGAGTTAGTTCCTTCATCTCAATTCTAAAATCCAGGCCTGGATCAGGACATCTTCGCCTTGGCGAAGAATATTCCGGCAAATAAACCTGGGGAGAAACAAAATCCATTAAATTGAGAGTAATGAAATCACAGTGCTGGTATTCATTGTCTACAGAATGATTTTGCTGATTACCAAATAGTATACTGAAGAGGTTTGGTAGACTGAGAGGCACCTTGAACAGGACTAAACCGGCAAGCGAGATCGGAATCTTGTTTAAGGAACCCACCAGACTGTAAAGCAGAAGAACATCAGAAGTGCCTATATAGATACTCGTGAGAAGTTCATTTTGAGCTTAAGTATACAGCAAAAATTACCTATAGGTGGTGGGGCCAGTTTGATGTAAAAACCACATGGAGGTGAAGCTGATGGCAAGTCCAAGCAATCCACTAGCTGTTGCAATGACCCAAAACATAGGCAATTTGATTACATCCCTGCATATTGAGACCAAAGCATTAGGTAGAAGAAGTGAACTAAATGTGCTTCCAAGAAGAAAAGGGCATGAAGTTATGTCAAAATTAGAAGCATAAGCTTACACGCTTATTATATATTCCCATTCATCAAACATAATAATCAAGAAGGCGGCAAATGGTAGAGATAACAAATTATTCAGCAAGACCATCGAAACTTCATTGAGTGAGCCAGATCTTGTGTATTTTTTTGCTTCATCCATGACTCGCCGTAGAGTGAGCTGTGACAAAGACAAAATATTTACACAAATCATAAAATGACCTGCACAAGAGCTGTAGTTGCTGTGGTCCAAATTTAAAGTTACAGGTCTCCAAAACAAACTAAAAACTAACAGATCTCCAAAACTATAGCTCTACTACTTACTGAGTAGCTTGCTGTTAGTATGCAATTCGAAATCTGCCATGTGTAACCTAATGTATCAAAGGAGATATCTGTAATGCCACTGCTGATAGCGGAGATAATCTGCGATACATAAGAGACAAAAGTACTCATTGAAACTTTTATGTCAAACAGTTGTCTGGGGAAGAAACAAGTAAATATATTTCATCGACGGAGCAATATAAATGATATGGGAATCAAAATACTGGCAGTTTCTTGCAAAACATTAACTGTAGAGTTGATTACCATCAAAAACATGGCAGTCCACACTTTCTGACTCTGATGTTTCCGGAACAAATATAATTCTCCAATTGCTGTTAAAATATTTGTCACATTCTTCAGAATGGTGACCATTGCAATATTTACGTATTTCAAACTGAAAGGAAAAGGAAAGAACCAAAATACATTAAGTTTTAAATGTATGTTAGAATATGTTTTAGTAATCAACCATATAGAGCTTCAAACTAAAGAGAACTATATAATGTGGATCGTATCACCAATATTCCCTTCAGAATTTGTCCTCATTCCCTTTACTCTAGGCCTGAGCAAACAATAAGCTCCAAATTGAACCAATGAAAAGCACCTAAAAGTGCAGAGTATACAATTATTCAACTTACCTATACATGCCAGACACAAGCATGCCGATGAAGATTATGTTGACAGGGATCCAGACCCTGACCAGTTTCCAATTGAGCTTTTCCACAGTAACAGCTCCAGAGAAGCCCAAGAGGACAACAATTACGGAACTTATCAAATTCTGCAAAGAAGCATATGGAACAAATAAAGATTCCATTTGGCTGGCTAAATTTGTGGAGTTTCATAAGAAAAATTATCACCCAAGAAGTGACAAGGACTCCATTATTATTAGCCTAGCTAGAAAATACACAAAACAGGAAGACATCTGCAACTTATAAATATAAAACTTCTACATGGTAATTTCATCCTTACCGAAAAGCAAGTGGGTTGGAAGGGAGTGAGCATGCTAACCTGATAAAACATCAAGGATACTCCTGCATTGAAGTTGTAACTGGACAGAACAACTTTGTTCAGCAGTATCATGCTGCAAGAAGAAATGCAATAAGCTGTCCCCGACAAAAGAGGTCCAGATTTCTTTGCTGACCCATGTCCACGCTTTTCATTCGGAATAGAGACAGTCTCGCCATGCCCAGCTCGACTCCCTCTAAACAATCTGCTTTAACAAAGAAAGAGAAACAAACAAAGGAAATGCGCCAAATTAGCAATGAGGCAAATTTACCACACAGCTTTCATATCCCATATGCTCAAGCTAAGAAGCCATGTGCTTAAGCTAATAGTGACCCCCACCAGCAGAAATTGGTAGTGTTTATCAAAGTTACTTCCAAGGAAGAGAATCAAATTTATATTGCGCAACTCTTTAACAGAAAATGCAAAAACCAAATATGTCCCATTTCTTGTGGAGCTTCAAAGCCTCAAATTTTAAAATGAAGAGTAGGTAGCTGATGACTCTACCTGTCACTCAAAATCGTAGCTCTACGTTCTGGAAGAATGGTATGAACTCCATTTAGAGAACCAACTTCTGGGTCCTCACTATCATGGCCTTTAACTGCATCTAACTTGAAATCAGATGACATATCACCCACCTGCCAAAAAATTAGCAACCCAATTGAAAACTAAACTCCAATTTTCATTTTCTGAAACTCAAAGCCTCAAATCATATCCATTTCTACTCAAAGATGTATATGATCTTTATACCCTTTTTAGTTTAGTCTTCCAAGCTAGAGAAAATGTATAACAGAAGAAGACAAGGAATGGGAAAAGCTTAACCAACCACAAAAAGGGGTTTGAATAAAACCAGAAAGAGTGAGATATCAAAAGCTAGGGTAGTGGAAATCATGAAGAAAACGTGAATCCATGAATACCATCTTTTTGAAGAGCACGCAAAGGCAATTAAGTGTGGATCAGGGTCAAGTTGTGACAGACAGTACTCTTTCTGTGGCTGAAAGAGAGAAAGAAAGAAGGAAAGAGAGGGAGAGTGAGCATTAAGAAAGGAAGAAACAGAGTGGGAGAGAGCGATATTCCAGCTGAGAGAAGACCGCCATAGAAATTGAATAATATTTGGGAATGTGGAACACTTCCCCATGTTCCTCCCAAAGTCAAATGCTGGTGCTGACAAACATGATTCATCTCTCTCTACTCTCTCTCTAGAACAGGAAGAAGGTTAACGAATGTGAACTGGGTCTTCTTTGTTTTTGTCTCTTCTTCTCTTCTGTGGATCGAATCTGGGACGCTGGAATCTGGAATTAGCAAGAAATAATTTGGGTTTCGTATGGAATTTCAAACGGTTTGCTTTTTGAACGGAAATTACGCAATTGGTTGTGATCTGGGTTTGGGCCACATGTGAGAACATTTTACAAGTACCGCCGTTCGGCTATACCCTTTAAATATAATATATTCACCATATAGCCGCACGGCTATACTCTATAAATCGAAGATTTACACATATGGCCGTGCGGCTATACTATGAATAGAAAATTTTAAGAGTATGGCTGTTCGGCTATACTCTATCAATATAAAATTTTGCTGCTAAAACCTTTACATATAGCCAAGCGGCTATACTTTATAAATGGAATATTTAAACGTATAGCCGTGGCTATCCCTATAAATAGAAAATTTTACATGTACAGCCGTGCTGCTACAAGCTTTAAATAGGATATATTCAGGGTCCATTCGGGCGGCTATACTCTATAAATGGAATATTTAACCGTATATCCGGGCGGCTATTCTGTATAAATAGAAAATTTTAAACGTATAGCCCCGGCTGGACTATAGAAATAGAATATATTCAGAGTATAGCCGGTCGGAAAGACTATATAAATAGGAAATTTTACACGTACAGCCGTGCGGCTATTAAGCTTTAAATAGGATATATTCAACGTATAGCCGTGCGGCTAGACTCTATAAATGGAATATTCAAAGGTATAGCCTCTAGGCTGTACTATGCTATATGAATAGAAAATTTAATAAGTATAGCGGTCAGCTACTGTAAATAGAAAATTTTACAAGTACAGCCATCCGGCTATACCCTTTAAATAGAATCTGGGACGCTGGAATATGGAATTAGCAAGAAATAATTTGGGTTTCGTATGGAATTTCAAACGGTTTTCTTTTTGAGCGGAAATTACGTAATTGGTTGTGATCTGGGTTTGGGCCACATTTGAGAACATTTTACAGGCCGTTCGGCTATACCCTTTAAATATAATATATTCACCATATAACCGCGGCTATACTATATAAATAGAAAATTTTTAAAGTATAAGCTGTGCGGCGATACGCTATAAATAGAAAATTTTATGGCTATAACCTTTAAATATAGCCTCACGGCGATACTTTATAAATGGAATATTTAAAAGTACAGCCGTCCGGCTATACCCTTTAAATAGAATATATATTCAAAGTATAGCGGTTCGGCTGTACTATATAAATAGAAAATAAAAGTATATCTGTGCGGCTGTACAATATAAGTAGAAAATAAAAGTATCCGCACATACTCCAAATTTCTCTTTTGTAGTTACTTTAATTATTGTTTACTTAGTGAATAATTAGTGTTTAAATATTTTATTAAAGAAAAAAAAAATTAGTTACCATTTATTAAGTAATATGATTTATGAAGTAAATTAAAATATTTAATACTAATTATTCAATAAAGAAATAGTAAGTAAAATATAATTGTAGATAACTAGAAAATCAGAAGTACACATTGTAATAGCTGTGTTTGTCATATGAGTGTGGTGGGTGATATCACATTTACTTTTGCCTTTTCGTTTTGTCGGGGTGAGTTCAGGCCAAGCTCACAGCAGCAAAAGAAAAGTTGGGGAGAGAAATTCATGTTTTTGAAACGTCGGCTGCTTCTTCTTGGCAAACTGAAGAGTCTATTACTGGTATGAAGAAATTCGTGTTTTTGAAACGTCGGCTACGCCAAACCATTCAGCTTCTTGCTTATTGGAAGTCTTGTGAATGCCTCAAGTATTTTATATTCTAAAAAACCTCAATAACATGAACGAAATTTGATAAACTAATGGGAATTTAATTACACATTCAAAGACTTATACTGATACATGCAATTGGAGGTATTCTTATGGCATTTATACTTGCTATATTTCATTAATGCAATATGAATAGATAAGGTTCTAAACATGAAAGCTTAAAGAGGCAGCACAGGCAGATGATGCTTCAGATGCTAAGTCAGGTCTCTTCCTTCAGGAAGAGATCTTGTCTTTGAAAGGTTTGAAACTCCTCACTAAGCATGCAGAGCCTGTTGAGTCTGCACCAGAAATGATACCAGAGGCATCACCTCCTGTTGTTCAAGATAAGAAGCCTGTGGAGAAAAAACCTGTTAATAAGTCAAAATGGCTGAAACTGTGACATGAATCACATGAGTTCTATAAATTGATGAGCGCAACTCCCTATCTTTAAGATTGTGCTGATTCTGGCGGTTATTTGATGGCTGCAACTTGCCGTCGGATATGAAATGTCAGCACTTGTGCTTTGCTAAGGTGGTTCATATTTTCTAAAACAATATATGAATGTTTACCATATATGAAATGTCAGTGACTGTGCTGCTAATTATTTTGCCTTTTCATCTTACATCTTTGAATATTTTGTTTAGTGTTGACTAGGCATTTGTATTGCATGTTTTCCCAACTTCCTTTTTCTGTGTTTATCAAAGGGGAGAGGATCTGAATGGCAAAGAAAAACGTATGGGGAAGAAGGGATTTGGATGCTCTACACTCTACAAAATTTAATCGAGCAGGTCGAGTAATGTATGAGGGCATGTCGGAAATTGTCACCAAATAGAAAATAAATCTTTTCAACTAGGAATATCATTTAAAGAAATAAATTTTTTATCTACTACTGGGGGTTAAAAAAGCATCAAAATTTAACCTGGAAAATAAAATTCTAAAAAAAAAAAAAAAAAAAAGGCCCAGACCCGCCTAGGCGGGCGCCAAGCGCCTAGGTGGATTTTTATTTATTTTCAGATGATTCAATCGCCTTTAATTTGTGGTGATACACTGGAATTCGCGTAATTGTTTATGGTTGGTGCTCTTTCTTTATGCACCAAGCTCTCAGAGCTTCACATCAGAGCTCCTGAACATAGCTTTGCCTACACGAATAAAACTATCGAACGAGCGTTTGGCCGCAAGCTCCAGGAGATTTTTGATAATTTTGAAGAGAAACCAGTAGCATCTAGAAGTATTGCTCAAGGGCATGGTGCTGGTCAACAGGTGAAGCCCATAGTAGTTGCAACAAAGGTTAGGCATCCTGGTGTTTTTGAATCGATTAGGAGAGATTTTATTATAATCAATCTGGTAGCAAAAATTTCAAACTTCATTCCTGCTTAAAGTGGTGGAGATTGGATGAGAGTGTACAGCAGTTTGCAGTTTTTATCATGTCTCAAGTTGATCTTGCAAGGGAAGCTGCCCATTTGTGCATCCTGCTGTTTTGGTGGAAACTTATAAACAAGTAATCCCTACATGGTTGATTTTCTCTCTCTATTGTTCTATCTTCCACCATCTTCTCTCTAAAAATGGGCAGGTAATTCACCATCAAAGGTTTTGCCTTGTTAGTTTTTCCTTAACAGTTCTGGAGATCCGTTGTTTGGGTGTTCCTTATTAAATAAGTTGCAAGTTTGATATTTGCACTTTAAATATATATTCCTCCTTTATGCTAAGATTATGCAAAGAAAGAATTTCATATTAGAATGCTTTTCAATCCAACTTCCCCTGGTATTACTTCCTTGTCTCAAAGCCTGAATTTTGTCAAGCACAATTGAAATATGTGATATATATTTGTAGTATTCACTCCTTTTTTCTTTTATTCATCACTGTGTGTGTTATGGTTGTAGACAAAATGCAGTTCCTCAATGATGTTATGAACTCAGGAAGCTTCTGTTACAAGTTTTCCTCCTTAATAATCTACATTCTGTATTTGATTTTAGTCTATACTTGGCCAAAGTTTTCTAATCTTCTTCTTTTTACAGCAAGTGGAGGAGGCATTCGCTTTCTGGGGTACTCCAGAAGGTGATCTGGTCCATCTGATGAGTGTATGCAGCAGTTACTGGAGAAAGTTAGGCGTCATAGAGTCAATGTCGATGGCAATGTCTGTACTGTCATGGTAACCACTTCGGTTCTTGAGGTAATTTATTTTTTCCTTTCATCTACTGCAGCTGAAGCATGGAAATTCTGTAATCTTTACAACATAGGCATGTGCAATTTATAAGCACAAAGACAATTAACTTAAAGCACACGCAGATTATCAAGTTGTCTACTTTATTTGTTTTTCTGCTTTTGTCTGTTGGCCATATATCCTTTACTCCTTTCTCTTCTCCTCATAAATTTAATTTAATTGTCTCAGAAAAACAAATATGATAGTTTTTTATATTATATAATAGGTTTACCATGAGTAGCAGAAATAGACAATAACTGATATCTTATACAAATCTGAGGCAATTTGCTCCAATTTATATTATCATTGATGTGGTCATCAATAACTGATCTTATACAAATCTCATCACTGATTATGTTTTGCAGCGGTTACAATGTGATGCAATCACTGCTTCTCAAACCTGACTGAGGGGCTAATGGCTCCATAAGAAGGTCTTGTCAGTGCTAATGCTATGATTACTAAACAATTTTGCTATAAAAAAACCCAAGATACACACACTCAAAACATTTATAGTTGAATTTTGGGTGTGTTTCAATAGTTTGGGTTTTTTTATAAATACCTAGGATTGGGTTTATTTATAAATTTTTATATAAAATCCAAAATATACCAATCCCAAGAAGTGGACATGAACATCTAGATCTTTATTCATTTAATTTTTTTTTCTTTTTTCTTTTTGGAATTGCAATACGTTTTGAAGGTTCAATCCTTCTGTATTTAGTTTGTTTTTATAAAATTTTTAACATTATTTTTGAACCTCACAATTCACATGTAAAAACAGTAGAGAGGTAAAAAACAGAAATAAAGTGGAATGCTGTTCTTTTTTTGGTAACCTTGATGTTCCTGAATCTTCCAGTTCTCCATCTATTCTAGATGTGTTCATGGTGGTTCTAATCATTCTGCAAAAGTAGAGCTAGCCAATGGTTGTACAGGTCAAAGGGAAACTGGGAAGTCTGCAAAGAAACCTGGTGAGTTATTGTTGCATCTGTACTTTTTCCACTGGAAATCTCTCTTTGTTTTTTACTTTATGAGTTTATTAGTAGCATTACAATCATTTTGATGTGCTAGATAAAGGAAGGACTGCAAAGGAGGAGGCACGTGAGTTACAACTTAGGGAGAGAAGGCATCCATACATGAGAGGGTCCGAGAAATATACAGAAAAATCTATCTTCCATACTTAAAGCACTTGGGGAAATGTCCATTGCTAATCCTATTTTCGCACACACTCAGCTTCCTTCCCTGATATGTTCTAGGAGCCTGAACTTGTGGAATGTTTCTTATTTCTATTTAACTAGTTTATTAAGATACTGAATATCTTTTTATCATTTTTGGATTCTTGTCTTTCTCCAGCTTGTTATGTCTTTCTCCAGCTTGTTATCTCTTCCATCCATTTTTCTTATTTACTAGTTATTCACTAAAGAAATAATAATTAAAACATAATTACTATTGAAAGGTAATTAAATAAGGCTAAGATATTATTTAATTACTACAAATAAAATTTAAAATAAAAATTTATTGACCTAAAGATGCTAAGTTTATATTTATTTTTTATATTGCTATATTTAAAGAGTATTACGAATAGAAACTTTTAACAATATCGCTGCTCGGCTATATGCTTTAAATAGAATGTTTTCAATATATAGCCGCGCGGCTATACTCTGTAAAGTAGAAAATTTAAAGCGTCTAGCCGCGTGGCTATACCGGTTAAATAGTATAGCCGCTCGGCTATACTCTATAAATGGAATATTTAAAAGTACAGCCACGCGTTGATACGCTTTAATTATCAGTTATGTTTTAATTATTGTTTACTTAGTGAATAATTAGTGTTTAAATATTTTATTAAGGAACAAAAATTACAAAAATAGTTACTATTTATTAAGTAATATGATTTATGAAGTTAATTAAAATATTTAATACTAATATTTCAATAAAAATATAATAATTAAAATATAATTACAAATGAAAGTAATTAAATAAGGCTAATATATTATTTAAAAGTATTTATGTTTTAATTATCTTAGACTTTTTAAATTACTTTAACCAGTAAGGGTTTCGTTTCCTTTTTTTTTTGGGTAAGAGGGGGGGCTAAAAGCCCAAACCAAACAGACTACAAAACAGTAAGGCTATCCTTCTTGTCATCATGCTAACATGGCAGAGGCACCAATCGCCATAGAAATCCATGCCCCTTGTGTCATCAACTATCGAGATTCAAGGTTAATCGTGATATTGGACAAGCCGACAAGGCCACAAGGCCATGGGGCTCAACCTACACCACACACTAAGACTCTATAATTACATGATCCTTCTATAATTACTTTCACGTGAGTGTGATAATATTATTTTAATGTTTAACATTTTATCTTTATTTATAGAGAATTCTTGTAGAATATAAATTCTTATTTTCTTCATAGACTATTATTTGATATCTTTGGTTTTCTGTTTTTTCAGTATAAATGATAGTCTGTAAGGGGTAGGGTTCTCTCACACAAACAACTAAGATGTTATGGAGGTTCAACTTGAGACTTTTAGTCTGCAAGTTAATACTCATTTTCACTCAATTAGACCCCGTTCTTTTAAAATACAGTGTTTGTGTTTTGAAATTTTTCTTAAATAAGGCAATTTTGAGTTATTATAATTTTGAACCATAAAAACCTTTATTTTATTGCCTCGTTAGTTGGCAGGAGAAGGGATTTGGGAATAACAATTGATTTGCTTTTTCTATGTTTGTTAAGTCCAAACTTGGAAAATGATTTCCTCTACTCGTTGGAAAAATAAGAGTGAAAATAAGAGCATGGCTTGGCTTTTTAAGGAGGAACTCCTTAATATGACATGTGTCAAAATCATATTAGTTATGAAGAGGAACTCCTCCTCAATCTTGAAGAGCCAAGCTTTTTCCAGAAAATAAAACCCACGAGAAACACAGACAAGCATTAATTACACTATTTTAAAACCAATCTGCTCCTATTAACAATTGAAAATACCAAGGCAAGCGCTAAATTTATTGTATAGTCAAATTTAAGGGGTATAATTTTAAAACTAAACAAAGTGTGTTTCCAATTTCTCCACAAATCAAACATGTGAAATAAAATAAAATGACATTTCCCAATTATTTTTCCAGTACTACCAAACATGAAAATCAATATTCAATTTCCCGTCCCCTCTTGACTTCTACTTAATTCCTTTACGTGGACTAAACATGACCTATATATATAGATAGCAAGAAAATAAAAATAAACATTATCCACATACCTATACCTTATACCTCTATTGTAAAAATCAAAAATCAAGATCATGATGACTGATATGCAGTTGCAAATCTCAAAAAAAAAAAAAAAAAAATCACAATCCTTGGTCTAAAATAAGGGCTACAACTTCCAAACATGTCAAACACTCACACAGTATACACAATCACAAAGCAAGGAAGCACAGCCCTCGGATTAAACACCAAGAGCTCCTCCTCATCCATCCTCGTGTGGGCCCCACTCCCTCCTCTCCCCACCACCGAGTCAAACCCGCCGCCCTCCTTGTCCACGTCATGCAGATCCTCCTCCGAGTCACACCCGACCCGACCCGCCACGACCCGACAAACGAGCATGGCACGTTTCACGTTCATGAACTCAAACTCCTCCTCGATGTCCTCCGGGATCGCCACGTGTGCCCTGGAGCTACTCGACAGCGTGGAAATGCCGTCCAACTTGGGTGAGAATCCGGATTTAATAATCCCGCAGACGCTACAGTACTCGCGATTACAAATCCCGGAATTCCCGTTGAGTCCCAAATCGCACACGAAAGTCGAGCAGTGAAATCGGAGAAGCTCGTTCCCGTCGGCGATGCACCGCTCGTCCCTCCTCCGAACTGCGCCATTTCGCACCGCTTTGCACTTCACGGCCTCTCTGTACTCCTCGAACCTCGACAGGATTTTTTCGCTGTTGTGGATCTTCAAGATCCGGCGAATTTCGGGGGCTTTTCGGGTATCGGTCCAGCCGGTTTTGAAAATGATCCGGACGATGTTTTTGCCCGAGTCTCCGTCGATGAGCTCCGAAACGGCATGGCGGGTCGCTTGGTGGTTGTCGAGAGTCTCGGGTTTCGGGAAGATTTCGCCGCAGGCGGTGCAGGGGAAGATATCGTTTCGGAGAGGGAAGAAGGGGTGGGAAGCGGCCGAAATATCGGATTCAGGGAAGGAGCCAGATGGGTATTTGGAGTCCGGGTCGGGTTCGACGAGGGAGACGATGGAGTGGTGGGAGGAGCGAGGAGGCGTGGAGAGGTGGGATTGGATGATGTTGGTGCAGGTGATCTTGCAGGTTCTTGGGGAGGTGAAGATGCGCTTGAGATAGGACCAGGAGGCTGTGAGGGCTTTTTGGGGTTTAAGGGTGGGTTTAGATAGAAGGGAAGAGAGCTTGTGTTTTTTGGTTGGAGGGTGGTGGTTGTTGGTGGTGAAAGTGAAGCAGCCAAGGTGGAGGAGGAGGATGAAGAGAGAGAGGAACTTGTGGAAGAGTGTCGATATGTTGGCCATTAGGGTAAAGGGAGTGAGAGACGAACTATCAAGCTATAGGGTTAGACATGAAGGTGGAGAACAGGTGAGTAGGAATGAGATGAGAGAGAGAGAGCAATGATGGAGGAAGAAGAAGAGAGAGGATCATGAAAGGGGGAGAAGATGGAGAGAAGAGGAGGAGGAGGGTGGGGCATGGGAGCAGTGGAAGAAGAAGAATAAAGCTAAAAGAGATTAAGAGTGGGTGGAAGGCAACTTCATGGCATCTCTTTGTCTGCTGCCTCTAGCTATGCTCTTAGTCTTATGTAATGTGGCTAGCTATATATTATTATTATTATTCTTGTGGAGAGTTTTTGAGTGAGAATATCGCTTTGCGTTTTTATGAATCATGAGATTGTATAGTTTGTTACAGTATTATATATCTGTTACTATGTATTGAAGAAGACGGTTAATATTGCATATTATTACCGTTAACCGAATATAATTGTCTTCCATTTTAAGATAATCATCCATGCTTGAAGTCCTTTGATGTTGAATGAAAAAATTATATATATATATATATATCACATTTACATCACTTTTTGCCGAAAACATCCGCATCCCTCAAATACGCAAAAGATATATAAAAGTGGTTTTACACCCTCGAATTTACACTTTCCACTGATAATGCCTTAATAATAACAATATTCAATGAACTTTGATCAATAATCTAAATCTTAGTAACGAAAGGTAAATTTGTTGTCTACAAATCACATGCAATGTAGTTATTAAACGTTGAGTATTTCATACTTCTAGTTTTTTCATATATTTTGAGTCCATTGTGAATGTTATATTTACAAGTCTTCACATTTACGACGCATTTTGGTCATAATAATTAACATTTGAATTATTATTTTTAATGGCTATAAATATTTTGTGCTCTTATGATTCAGGAAGGCATGCTTTTGTTTGGCCAGAACATGATGCACGCACTCGAACACACCGCAGGTATCACATGGATCTTACCTTTAACCATAATTTCATATTTAATTATGGCCAAATAAAAGCTATAATGAAATTAATATCTCATCTCATGTCAAGCGATCGACAATCCAAAACCCTTGACATGCAGTCTTCTCACAGCAATATCTCTGGAGAAATTAAAGAATTATTTTCGACCAGTTGAAACTCCTAGATGTGATACTGTGTTTGGACGTGGTGGTTCCACACGTGCAAGGGCCAAAACCCTTTTCTGTGAAAGACAAGACATGAACCAAAAACATGACACATGATTTTTGTCTAATTGCAGGTTTGTTTTATTTTTATGGCTAGCTAACTTCGAGGGAATTACTTAATAAATCAAAATTTGTTTTAGTGCTTCACAGAATCGATTCTTTCTACTGCTGGCCATGCATTTTGGAGACATATGCTTCTGATTTTCTTTTTTCGTTTTCAGGAATCAACCACACTACCATATGTTAATTAAACTACTCTTTTACCCCCTCTCTTTGGACGCTGCTAATTAAAGTCTAATTAGATGGTTAGGTATTAACTTAGGGTTTGGATAACTATATATCATAACTGACTAGTAAGATCAAATAAGATAAGCATACATACCCCTTCTCCATATCCCATTTTATACACAACTTTGTAGTAAATAGTATTAATGCCATTATTTCGAGAATGATGTAGGACTAAATATGAGTATTTATCTTTACATTCACGGTAAAAGTCTGACTATTCATTATTCTTTCAATAATAAAAATAAGAAAATGTACAACATTTGGTGTTTTGAGTAATACTAAGGTTTTAGTGAAGCTTTAATCCCTAACCAGAAAAACATTAAGGGAAAAAGAAAAAGAAAAATATAATTCCGATGGATTCAAACAAGTAGGAGATCTACTATGTCGTGATATATTGGTGCCAAATCTCATCAAGATGCCCCCAAATGGTCCTCATTATTTAATTGTGGGCTCTAGCCTATACAATAGTTTAATGTGGGCCAAGTGGCCCACTTGAGGACCAGGCCGAGCTTCTTGGTGGGCCAATATGATTCAGATGAATGTTATGCTCAAATCTCCTTGTCTCTCATGAGTCATGACACGTCACAGGCCCCACTTCTTCAATTATGGTATGAGGTAATTATCGTAGCCAAATGACCCTGCCTTATTAAGAAATTACAGAATTTACCACAATTGTGAAGTTTTTTTTAAGGTTAGTTTGGGAAACTGAAAAAAGTTAACCTTCTTGATTTTTACGCGGAATTAGTGAATATTTATTTTTCTGATATTTGAGTGCTTCTATTACCGCCTGAATACACACTCATTTCTCACCCTTCATTTAACTCTTTTCATAAAAAGATTCAAGTTTTTTTTTTTTTTTTTTTGTGTGTGGAGAGAATCTCGACGGAAACGAGGGAAATTTTATTGATAAAATGAAAAATTACAACAGGGGACAACACGCCTGACTTCGACTCAACAAATCATATAATAGGACTTCCTGAATAAGATTAGGATACCTCAAATTAAATAAAGTTGTCCACATTATGCAGACCAAATTAAGCAAGTCGGTGTGCAACACTATTTTTTTAATTTTTTTTTTAAACATGGTCGAGTGAGCATTTTTTAGGATAGTATCTTGAATTATAAATTTATAGGTTAGTTCGACTGTTTTTTTATAAATATATTCTAGGATTTGGTTTATTTATAAATTTGTAATATTATTTTTCTTTATTAGGAAGCAAGTTAATGAGTGAGATTGACTTTGACCATATTGTTGACTTTACAAGAAGCAAAACACACCACCAGACTAAAGGGGAATAGGAAAAATGAACAATCAATTGGCCGTTAATAAAGAAAAAGAGAAAAAAGAAGCTCTGTTTGCCTTTCTCTTTTGGTAAAGCTTTTCTATTTGCGTAACAAAGAAAAGCTTTTTCTATTTTGACCGTGTATTTTCTTTATCCTTTTTCACCTGTCGCCCAGCCCACGAGAAAGCTGCCGACATTGATTTACTTTTAGATTAGTGGGTAATGATGGTGTGTATTAGTCTACATAATTTATGGAATATATTGGTGACCACATATGTCACTTTGGCATCTTGGAATTTTCTTCGGGTGTGCGCTTAATACAATTTCATTACGTAATGTTGTTACTTCACATGCTAATGTTAATCATGTGATGCACTAAACTATCTTATCACCTCCGGCCATGTCCTTGTCAGTATCACTGAATATGAAGTATGTGGAGTATCAATCAAAGTTTTGTGAGTGACCCATTTGATGGACACACTTATATTCTCATTGTGGGGGGTGTGGGGTGTTGGTTAGAAATTAGAATTGAGGATCATCATTCATGATCATATGCATTAGCAAATTTTCCGATTCTTCTAATCTTTGTTTTTGGTTTTATATATTTAATTTAATGTGGTGTGGTGGGATCAAAGCTCAAAAGTCTTTTGTCGAAAGCTGAATGAATCTTTAGCGGTAAGTTTTCAGTTTCCACATCAAAAGGCTTTAACCTTCTGAGTCCAATTGCCTTGCATGATTGATGCACAAAGTATTTGGCTTTATATTTCCATGTGACTCATGATTGCTTTGCTATCCTATTACAGATGTACAAGAACCTCTCAGCATATGAATAACCTAGTTTAGGGTTTATATGAAACGCGGTGTATATTTTTATGTGTTTGTCTTTTTCTCACGTGAATAACAGGTAAAATAAAGTGTATATTCTTATGTGTTTGTCTCTCTCCTCACGCGAATGTCATGTGAAGAAAGCGACATACACTACATTTCATGTGAGTCTCTTTCTCTCTCCCAGTTTATGCATCTTGGTGTGTAAGATATGGTGGCTAAGTGACCCACAGTGTTGAATTGGTTCAGTTCTTTCCAAGAGTTATAATTGTTATTTCTACAAGAGAAGAGGGACACAATAAAAAAAAAACGAATAGAAATGATTCATAGAACAAAGATTGGACCTGCTTTGGTGTCATGGTGGGCTAGATGTACTGCTTTTGCAGAAGAAGAAAAAAAGTGATATATGTGGAGGGAATACTGCCTGGCTCCCTATTTGTAAGGAGACATAACATACATACAGAAATAATTTGAGTTCAATATAAATATTCCTTAAAACTATTAAAAGAAATTTCTCCACATGCATCAAATTGTGATTTGTCAAGAAGGAGGTACGTCATTCGGAACTTTTAAAATAAAAACGATACTGCTCTAAGGGCTAATTTTACTACTTTCCCACCTATCTCAATATGAGTAGAAGAAGAGCTTATGAGCCCTTTAATAGTTGGCTTTCTTCTCTCCCATGATAAATGTTTGGTGAGATTTCAATGATCTACATTGAATTTGGCCCCAGAGAAAGGATAAAAAATCTGTATAAAATAGTGTATATGAGGCTGTTTTACGCATTATAAGCTTTGCAATTTCAATTCTATACTTTTGCTTTCTCAATTTCTGCTGCTAAGTTTTGTGTATTTTTTTTAAACTTATGGTTGGATTCTCTTCTAAATCTCGAGTCCCACAACTGTTGTAAACAAGCAGATTGTTTTGGGTTACACATGACCATCTTGCCGGTTCAAAGCTTTGCTTGGGTTGACGTATTTGGAATTAAGTTAGATCAATAGTTGAATTTTTTAAAAATAAAAATAGAGGAATTAGGCGAGATTAACTCCTCAAATCAAATCACATGATGCAAAAACAATGGTTGATGATCACATGCTCTACAATAGGGCACATATCAACAGTCGTGATACGGTATTTGTTAGCTGAAATCCCATTATGAGGGTGGGTAAAAATGTTTAGGACCCAAAGCTAAATTACAAGTTATAGTATGAACTACAAGGAGATGGGGGGTTTCTTCAACATACATTATCAAAATATCAGGGGAGTTTGAACTTGAGACCATTGGTCTGCAAGTAAAGCTCTTTTTCATTAGGCTAAACTCCGTTGGCTAAAAAACAGAAAAGTTTAAGAAGTAAAGAAAAAAGAATAAAAAAATAAAGAATAACGTGATTGAATTATGGACCGACATTATTTGATCCTTTTTGGGCTTAATTTCAAATGATAGAAGGCAAGTTAGAAATAGAATGGCCCAAGCCCAGCCCAATTTCTCTAATAAGGCCTCACTGAGAACAGTATTAAAATAATAATTCCAATTCAATTTTCAGTTAATTACCCGCCAACCCGAAAAAAGCGGAAAAACCGTCGTCCTCTTACCCTTACCCGCAACGACGCAATCCCTTCCGTGCAACCGCCACGTGTTATTAACTATAGCCAATGCACATAAATATCCCTCCACATTTCTCTTCTCCGAAATCTTACCCCAAAGCTTATACCATGCGTGTTTCGCTGCGAAGAAGCTCTGAATACTGAGCTGCGAGTGAGTGACTCAGTGAGTCGTTTCATGCGCTCGTACAAACCATGAACGCCAGATCTCTTATTTACTCCTTCTCCCACAAGCCCCACATCCCGCCCACCGATATTTCGGCCCCCAAGAGAAGTTTATGCCCCGATTCCAGACGCCATACCCCGTTTCCGTTTCGGGTACAGATTCAGAACCGGGAACACTACTGGGTTCTTCGGGTTTCGGGCAGGGACTCTGGTGGTGGTAAGAGGAGAGGTGGGAAGGTGTTTGCGGATGTTAAATCGGAGGCGTACGATATATCGGAATCGGTGGATAAGTTTGAGAAGGGGCTGAACGATGTCCCTTCGGGGAAGGAGGAGGAATTGGAAGAGGAGCCTTTGGCTGTGGCTGAGGCTTCGTGGTTAGAACAGTTCCCGAAACGATGGGTCATCGTCGTTTTGTGTTTTTCGGCTTTCCTTCTTTGCAACATGGACAGAGTAAGCTTAAAGCTTTTGTTACCAAAAAAAAAAGAGCTTAAAGCTTTAATGCTTGTACAGCTTCAAAATGGGACATGGAGCAGGAAACTTAATTATAGAGCAATAAAAAAGTTATTTTTTCTGAATTATGGCAGGTAAATATGAGCATTGCCATACTTCCCATGTCAGCAGAGTACAATTGGAACCCAGGAACTGTGGGTTTGATACAGTCTTCTTTTTTCTGGGGCTACCTCCTCACTCAGGTTAATTACATTACCTTTTTTTTCATTCTTCAAATGAACATATAGGCCATGGAGAAGTTAAAGCCTTTTGCTTTGTAACAGTGTTAATTTAATGTGTGACACATTCCTTGTGGGCCATGGAGAATATTAATACTTAGATGGTTTTATGGGTTTTATCTGTTCTTTTAAACTTATAATTAAGAGTTGCAGATTGCTGGTGGCATTTGGGCAGACACAGTAGGTGGGAAGCAGGTCTTGGCATTTGGAGTCATTTGGTGGTCCATTGCTACTATTCTTACTCCTGTTGCTGCTAAAGTCGGATTGCCTTTCCTACTTGTTGTTCGTGCTTTCATGGGGATTGGTGAGGTTGGACTTCTAAATTTACTATGACTATTTGGTAATTTTTGCTAATTGCTAATTACTATGATGCCTATTTGTTACTTGGAACAACAGGGCACTGAATGTGTTCTTGCTTATTTAGTATGCTTTTGTTTTCAGGGTGTTGCTATGCCTGCAATGAATAATATTCTGTCAAAATGGATTCCTGTAGCAGAGAGAAGTAGATCTTTGGCTCTGGTTTACAGTGGGATGTACCTTGGATCAGTGACTGGCTTGGCCTTTTCACCATTTCTAATACATCAATTTGGATGGCCATCAGTTTTTTACTCCTTTGGTTCTCTTGGGACTGTCTGGTTTGCTGTATGGATAAGCAAGGTGATTGAACTTTACCGCCGTTATTGAATTAGTATGGTTTTTCATGAAACATGTTACTTTTGCAACCTAAGTTAGGATTTTTCATTGTAATTTGTAATCTATGTCATCAATCAATTTTTTATTTACTGATGTGTATGTTTTATCTTTGATGTGTTTTCGGGGTTCTTGCTATAGGCACACAGTTCACCTCTTGAGGATCCTGAGCTTCGACCTGCAGAGAAGAAGCTAATTCTTGCCAGCAGTGTTTCCAAGGAGCCTGTTAAAGAGATCCCTTGGAAATTAATTTTGTCAAAAGCACCTGTTTGGGCCCTGATAGTGTCTCACTTCTGTCATAATTGGGGAACGTTTATTCTTCTTACATGGATGCCTACATACTATAACCAAGTAAGTCATTGTTGCTTGCATTTATTCTTCTGAAATTGCATGTTGAGTACTGATTTTATAATCAATCCCACTACTAGGTGCTGAAGTTCAATCTTACAGAATCAGGGCTTTTCTGCGTCCTACCCTGGCTTACAATGGCATTTTCTGCAAACCTTGGAGGGTGGATTGCAGACACACTTGTGAGCAAGGGTTTCTCGGTGACGAGGGTTCGTAAGGTATTCTCATTCTCTAATGTGTTATGTACATCAAATTTTTTCTTTTTCTAAATGAATATTATTTGAGAACAATTTTCCAATATAGAAACCATATTTTTGTAACTGATCAACTGTCTGTATTGCTGACCTAATCGACATTGCCCCTTGCAGATTATGCAAACAATTGGGTTTCTTGGACCTGCTTTCTTCCTCACTCAGTTGAGCCATATTAATTCTCCTGCAATGGCTGTTCTATGTATGGCATGCAGTCAGGTATGATTCTTGCAGTACATGGAATGAGAAAAATAAATATATGTTCCTCTTCCTTCTTTTGGAAGCTTTATACAATTGCTTAACAGTTCTTTTGTTCATTTTATTATTTTCTATCTTTTAGCTAACTGGTTTTTGTTTCTCTTGCTTAAATAGGGAACTGATGCATTCTCACAATCTGGTCTATATTCAAACCATCAAGATATTGCTCCACGATATTCTGTGAGTATTGGCTTTAGTTTCTGATTTGGCTTGCATATATGGAAATTTCTTCTGTGTAATTAGACATCTTACTGAGTTCAAAGTACATAAGCCCATCAATCACGTGCCAATGCATGCTTTCTGATTGTAGAGGAATTCTAGATGCTAAACAGATGGGTCTAATTTTCTTGTTCAAATTGTTTCTCAGGGTGTCTTGCTTGGTCTGTCCAATACTGCAGGAGTGCTTGCCGGCGTCTTTGGAACGGCATCGACTGGCTACATCTTGCAACATGGTTAGTGCCCATCTACTGCAATTCTTAGTTGCTAGTAAGCCAATTACTGAACTATATGGTTAACTGATTGAAGTTTGAATCCACTTTTATGCTTCTGTTGCATAAAAATTGAATTAACCTGGTTTACTTTTGTGACACTATTTTCATGCATTGCCTCACATTGGACAATCACATTTTATTTGTATACATAAACATCAGAGCATAGCACTCATTAGAATATAAATTCTGTTGACTAGCCAAAAACTTGTAGCTGCTTGTAGAAACTTTTGACTCAAATTGTCCTAGCTAGCTAGCTATTTTCATTTTCAGGCATAAGTAGAGATCAAATTGTCCTCATTTTTTTGGCCTTGTGGGCATCACATCAAGCTGTAATGTTCAAGCAAACAAGCTGATTCTGATATTCCTCTCTTTCCACATTGACATTTCTCAGGTTCTTGGGATGACGTATTCAAGGTCTCAGTAGGCCTTTATCTGTTTGGAACTGTTGTCTGGAATCTTTTCTCCACCGGTGAGAAGATCATAGAATAATCCATGGATGACTTGATCCTTACTAATCGTCCGGCAGCACTTCAATCCTGAAATAATATAGAAGAGAGGTACTTTAAAGGAGAGAAGTAGCAGAATGCCAAGAAATTCAATTTGGAAGGAAAGCAGTATCATATTGCTGAGATTCTTGGACTTGAAGAATTGTTCAAAGATTTTGACATGGGGCTAAAAAGTAGAAGAGTAAAGGCTATTGCTTATTGGTTCCCGGCAGAATTTGAAGTTTGATAAATTGGTAGCATTTTCATACCATTTTCTTGAATGATGATAGTACATAGCAAAAATGACCACAACACAGCCCCTCTGTAAATGTTATATCAAAAGACTAACATTTCAAATTTGTGGTTATGAAGCAATATGTTGTATGCATATGCATTTCCCATTAATATACATTTTCTGACAGCCAAGGCTTCATTCTTCTACATTGGTATTGAATTTAATCATCATCATACGAGTTGCACAATTACATCACAAATTGACCTTGTAAATTTGTAGTCCGCCTACATTGTCCATATTAAAATGCGCAACTTTAATGTTTCACCACGTTGTTAATCGTATCTCTCACAGAAATGAGATCCATGTAGGACTTACTTGTGTAAACAAGTGTCACCTCTATAATACGTATTCCGAAATCTGCCTAATGCTCATAGCAGTATGATACAAATAGTTATATTCTATTAAGATAAATGTAAATCAAAACATAAGCGCTCACAAAATATAAAGAGAAGATGAAAATGTGATAGGAATTGAACTTGAAATTAATTAAGCATTCTAATCACACCACCTATAAGGATTAAAAGAGTATACATTTAAATTTTATTGATAAGTATAAGAAAAACCCATATCAACTGATATGAAATATAATTAACAACACAAAGACATCAAATTTTCCAACTTAGATGAGCAACCATACTCATATTCAACCCACTAAACCCAGACCCACTTACCCTACCCAACAGACCAACAACAAAATGATATAATACCATATACATTTTTTTAAAATTAAAAACAAATTAAATGACTTCAATTTGTATCCCACATAGATGGCACAGTTTTGATCTTCTCTTTTTCTCAATCCCGAAAATACCCCTCCCCTTATGCTGAGGTGGCGGCGACCTCACCTGGCCCACCACCAAGCTGACGTGGATGCAAATACACCTGAAGCCCATTCTTCATGAAGAGCGTGAGAGACATCTTCTGCTGGGCACGGAAACCGGGAACCGGAGACAGCCGGTAACGCAACAGCACTGCCGAAGCTACCGACTTCATCTGCAGGTAAGCCAAGTCCTTCCCCAAACAAGTCCTCGGTCCGGCATTGAACGCCACGAACTTGTAACCGTCCTTGGGCGGTTCGAACCGGTTCCCGTCGGCCGAAATCCACCGCTCTGGTTTAAACTCCATACAGTCCTCCCCCCATATACTCTTCATCCTTCCCACCGAGTAGATCGAATACGTCACCGTCGAACCGGCTGGCACAAAAGTCCCGTCCGGCAAAACGTCGTCGTTCACAACGTACTTAAAGTCCTCCGGTACGGAAGGGTACAATCGTAAAGTCTCAGCCAGCGCGGCCTTCAAATAAACCAATTTATCGGCCTCGTCGAACACCAGGGGCTCTTCTAGCCAGAGGCGCTGATCGTCGCCACGTGTCGATTTCAGGACCGTCGAGATCTCGCCGACGATCTTCGCCTCGATTTGGGGATTGTTCATGACGAGGTTGAAGAACCAGCTGAGCGCGACGGACGACGTGTCGCGGCCGGCGAGGACGAAGTTGAGGGCGATGCGCTGGAGGACGGCGCTCGGGAAGGGATTCCCGTCGACATCGCGCTTGTTCATGAAGCGGGAGATCAGGTCGTCGGACGGCGTCGCTTTGCGCGCAACGATGGCTTCGTTCATGTAGTTCTCGACGACACGGAGGCTCTTCTCTAGCCGTCGCTCGGCTCCGAGGCCGAAGGTCTTCTGCAGTCGCCAGAGGAAAGAGGGATAGAGGAGGCGTTGGAGAGTGCTTTCGGTGGCGTTGTCGAATGCCTTGGCAAACGGGTTATCGGGTAATTCCGGTGACAGCGTTTCCGGGTCTTTGCCTGTTGAAAAAATATTAATTCAGATGTTTTTTTTGGAAAATTATAAATAATAATGTTAAGTTTATCATTCTCATTTAAAAAAAAAAAAAGAGTTTATCAAACTTTTTATTTTTAATACAGTCGATATTGGAGGAGAGAAGTTTCGAACAAAGAAAGAGATTTATTAATTTTTTATTTATTTATACAATCGATATTGAGGAAGTAGGAATTCGAACAAAAAATGTATCGCCTCTAAACAAATAATCACAAGGATAAATTAAAAAATAAATATCTAAACATTAGTGAAGATTTAGGTAAACAAGAAGGAAAAAAAGTGTAATTTAAAATCTTTTTTCTTTTTAAACATGATATGGGTGAGCTACTCAATTTTGATTTCGAACATTACCGAATGTGAGGCCGCAAATGTTGTCGAACGTCAACCGAAGCAAAAGGTCCTGTAAGTCCACCGCGATGTGATCTTTGGCCGCCTTATCCAAAATGCACCACAGCCGGGTCCTGATGGTCCGGTTCACCCACCGAGCCATGGCCTGCCTCAGCGTCCGAGTTGTGAACTCCAACGCCGCCGTTTTCCTCTGTATCAGCCACGTCTCTCCGTCGCTATTGAATATCCCTTCTCCCAAAAGATCATGAAAAGCGGCCTGCCACGTTGGCCCTTTGGGGTAATTGTCGAACCGGGTTCGGAGAATGTGCTCGATGTTTTTCGGGTTACATGTCACCGTGAACAACCCTTGCTTGCGAGCCAAGAAAGGAAGAGCGAGTGTACATGTCTGGTACGTGGAGGAACCGCCCGTGGCACGGAGGTTACTCGTGATCCAGTCATGGATTGAATTCCGGTTCATAAAGAGAACAGGAAGGCTGCCCACGAATGGCCAAACGGTCGGACCTGTGAGTTTCCGAGCCAAGAGGTAGAACCAGAAGAGATACAAAAATGTAGCACCAAACAGGGTAAAGAGAACAGGTAGGGTTTCCATGAGAGCAAGCTGGGGAGTTGGTCTTGTGGTATAGAGAGATAGAGAGAGATAGAGAGAGAATATTAGTTTAATTAGAGAGAGAGGTTGGGTGGCGGTATATAAAGAGTGAGATGAGGAGAAAGTTTTGTAGGAGGAGTTGTTGGGAATTTTGGGGCAGCATGCATGCAGGTCGCCACCAAGTTGATAGGAAATTGACTCTACGTGGAAGTATGTACACGAAAACCTTTACATGGGGTTTTATATTATTTCTAGTCGACTGAGTAGGTATGCATGTAAGATATTTCCTTATGGGGAGTGATTAATTAACCAAAACTACCCAAAAAAGAGAGGTAGGGTTTGAATTTGAACCTTTTAACTCTCTTAATTTTACTTTGGTAAGAAACTGCCACGTCCTTTGACATGTTAACGTACGCTGCCTTCATTATCCTTCATTTTTCTAATCCTTGGACGTCGTTGGCATACGATGGTTAATTTACTTAATTTAGAAAGATGAGGTTGTAAAACCCAGTTGTTTTCTAATTTTTTTATACCACATGAAAGTGGGCCTAGTATGGAGAAAGACTTCCATGAAAAATTAATAGTCTATTTTGTTATCTCAATAACGCTACGCGTGACGTATCATTATTAGACGCAAAACAATGATATTTCCTGTTGCAACTAAGTTTTTCTCCCAGAGTTGCATTTGTAGATGTTTAAGAGTTGAAAAACGAGTTATATGAAAAGAGTTGAGATCTAATCTGAACCAGATCCAAGCATCCAGATGTCGATGTTTATATTATTTGAAACTAATATATACATAATGTACTTCAAGCCCCTACTCTACTTTATTGAATGAAATGGATAACAGTTATATTTGAACAAAATTTTATAGGAAATGCAATCTTTTAATTTTAAAATTAAAGAAATTATTCACGTGATAATAGAGACAAACACATATATAACTGACAGGGAACACGCAATATATACTATATAGTAGAAGAAGTGTTTTGTTTTGATGATGATCCATCCACTGTCCACATATAATATACTGATGAAAAGTGAAAAAGGTTTTTGAGGATGGAGCAAAACAAGTAAGGTGCATTTTTCATGGTTGTTGGGAACAAATTAAGCACTCAAAGCAGTTTCTTAAATGTATGTATATGTATATCAAAGAGGGCAAGCAAGGAGCTGAACTTAATTTCTTTATTAAGAAAATAGGAAGCTCAAGCCATGCATGCAGGCCATGAGGGTAGGTGGAGATGGTTGACCCGATATGAGAAAATAGGTTTAACTTTTCAAACCTGTAAAAAAGAGTGATTTATAAGTGTGAATCAAAGGAGCGGATGAGACCTTAGAGAGACAAAAACTGAGCTGAACCGTCTCTCTTTGAACCACAAGTTCTGAGACAAGAGAGAACTTTGTCTAGAAGAGGATAACTTTGTCATCATGCACCTTTTCCCCTTTCTTGAGGCCATGGGTCGATACCAACCCATTGAATAGTACTTGTCCAAATCTCACGTTTCAGTTCAATTTGTGCAAACTTTAGGAATTAATCGCTTAAACTTTTAGTCAAATGCCAATGACCAATATATATATATATATATATATAGTATAGAACAAGATTGCTATATATACAAATTCATAGGTTATATTTGTTTTCAACTTTAATAGTGTTTACCTTGCACCTGAAATTCTGTACCCGAAGTTCTGTGTTCGATTCCCCTATCCCAACAAACACACACATTAGTTAGGATACTTATGGGCGTTATTCAATTTGGAATTTACATTGTGGGCTTCTTTTTGAGGTAGCTCTCTATATTTTTGTTAACGTTAAAATTCCTTGGACTAATTTAGGTCCAATACAATCCATCTCCACTTGGCCCATCTTTTAGCCTCCACTAAGTGCACAGGTTATGGTGCTGCCACGTGTCTCATCCACATCCACGTCCACTAACGATGAGCCCTCATCTTACAAAGTAGCCTTTTTTCCTCCTTGTGTAACAAAAAAGTTGAAAGAATGAGGATAAGACACTTGTGGAGAGCTTGTGCTACAAACACTCCCGTTCAAATCCAAGTCACCGTGCAAGAACCATCCAATGGTTCACATTCACTTTAACAACAACTAGGAGGATATATTACCCCTCCCTCCTCTTATTCACTCCAACTATTACGAACATCATACTCTTTTCCTCTGGTGCTACATTCTGCAGCCAATAAACTAAAATGGCCTCCCTCACAATGGTTTTTGCTCCGGTGGCAACCGGTAGAGCAAGTAGCCGGGTGTACGCGGCAACCGCGGCCAAGGGAGGAAGCAAAGAGGAGAAGGGTCTGCTTGATTGGATTCTTGGAGGGCTAGCAAAGGAGGACCAGCTGCTTGAGACTGATCCAATCCTCAAGAAGGTTGAGGATAAGAATGGTGCCACTAATGGTGGCCGCAAGGGCACAGTGGAGATACCGCAGAAGAAGAAGGGCGGGTTTGGAGGCCTCTTTGTCAAGAACGACTGATCAGATTCATGTGGATGATTAATTATCATAATCTGGCATTTCAGGCAGGGTTCTGTGTCTATTTGCTTTCAGTACTCATTGATCATTATGGAACATTTAAGCTGTGTTAAATTCTTCATCTCTCTCTTCGCATCTAAGTTTAATTTCATTTCAATTCATTTTTGATCAGTTGGTATAATATATATATATGTTCTGGAATAATTTAAGTTTAACATAGTGATGAGCTCATATTGTGCCATTATAATAAGCTAAGGTGCTAAATTGCCCTCTTAGCTCTTGAAATTTTAAGAACCAATAATTCCACAAGGATAGCCTTGATCCACACCGATGTCACCTCACCTCCGACGATTATTTTTGGGAGCTGATTTTCTCACTCATCTTTTGTCTACTTACACTCCATTTGTTGAAAATTTTATGTTCACACAACTCTTTTGTCCACATACACTCTCTTATATGTATAATAAAGTACTAAAAAACAAAGGAGAGCGTAAGTGGACAAAAAGGGAGCGGGAAAATTAGCACCCTTATTTTTCTGTGTTCTTACAAGGTAGACTAGTTGATCAATTGTTAACGAAAAAATTGAACCTCTACGATGTACATTTCGTTACCTCGTATAAACTAACTACTTTAAGAACTTATTTAGTCAAGAACTATAAGAAGAATCAATCTTTTAATCTAATGCATTGATCCACCAGGCCACACCAAATTACCAACAGCAAGTATACACATAGCATAGCTCTCCAATTTGGTGCACGAAACATGTGTACAATACTACAATAGACTTCAAGTTTCTTATGTTACAGACTAGTACTCGACCGATGTAACCAAAAATAGTTGGAACACAAGTTCATTGGTTTTAGGAAACCTAAGGAGAATGTCTGGCTATAGAAGTTGATCTTGAAAGAGAAGAAGAAGAGTTGATGAACTCAATGCAATCTTCTATGGCTTGTTCTCTATGAGAATCCACAGGCGCCACGAATGGCATTGATCTTCTAGATAAAGAATCCTTTCGCGAAGGTCTCGTCCTCATGGAGGTCATACCCATACATAGAGTTCCTGCCACCTTGTCAGCAAGATTTTTGAGTAATCTCATTGGTAAAAATCCTGACCATGTAGGAAACCTAAATCTAAAATTTTCTGTATACCTTCTGTCTTGGGCAACGCTCTTAGTTGAAGTGTGGTTGAAATAAAAGACTCTCTTCCTGTTGACATACTCCTTCTGGCTCATCTGGGTCTTGGCTCTTGTTGCCATTTTAAAATCGAAAGTTGAAATGAAGCAGAGGCAGAGAGAGAGAGAGAGAGAGAGAGAGAGAGAGAGAGAGAGAGGAATTGATAGAGAGCTACCAGGGTAGAAATCTTATAGTGGGTTATAAAGTGGAGAGTGTAAAGAACGTATGCGGAAGAGTGTCAAAAGGATATGCCAAAAGGGGAGATTAAGACAGTGAGAAAAGAGATTTCAAGCAGTAACCAAAGCATGATCTCTGGCTCCCCACTAATCCTTTGACCATGTGAGAGCACCTTTTTGCTTGCAAGAAGTGCAAGCATCAAAAAGTGACCCCTCCAAGGAACAAAATACCAAAAACAAATAGAAAGGACGGAAAGTAAGTATTGGCACAACAGTATTGTTCACACCAGTCATTTCTGCAGAGACTCATGTCTTCGTTCACACCGTGGTTTTATGCCCCCTCCATTTCACAATGAGAACATCGCGTGCTGCTCGGGTTTGATCTAAAATCAAATATATAAACAGAGCTTAAAATACCATCTCCGAATCGGTTGTAGGAAGAAGACTGCTTATAGTCTCAGTTTCCTCAGTTTGTATACTTTATAAATCTATCAGCACCATCTTCAAAGATGTTTCATTCAACTATTGGTAAAAGCTGATTTGTGACTACTATTAAATTTTTGGTGATAATGAGGTTGTTGTCCACCCTAGAGAGATCTGTAAAGCTATGGTCTATACATCACCTTCCAACTGGAACAGAAACAATTATCTTATGCATGGTGGTAGGACAATGGCAAACAACTTACATGTCTTTTTCTAATTGGGGTAAGTGAGTTCGTGTGGGTGGGTGATTGGAGGTGAATGCAGCAGGAGGAATGGAAAAGAAAAGAACCAAGGAAAACAAATCTCCAAAAAGTTAATTAATTGCAAAGAAAGAGGAAGGCCAAAAGGATAACTTTTGAAGATGCAAGGAGGAAGACACAAGCCAGCATTCTGCTAATGCTTTTTAAAAGATATTAGGGTAAATAGGTGAAAGTGGGGCACTAGGGCCATTGAGCTGTACATATTAGGGTTAAAAACTTAATATATGATACTTTACAGATTACACAGAGGTTTCAATGTACTAAGATGATATAAAAAATAAACAGCACTCAAGTTTTCTAAAACCCAACAGAGCATTAACACAACATGCAATAACTCTCTGGACTTAAGATGCAAAATCCTGCATCTGCTTTCTACAGAGCATGAAACTAGTCAAAAAAACTTGAAAGAAGCACAATCAATCCCTCCAAAGTTTTGCTGTCAGGGGTGTCTTCAGTCAACCATCAAGCATATTGACAACTTGAAATCAATTGCTTGATCACATACTCCAAATATATAAACAAAATATATCTTGTCATTATGTCCAAGCACACGATCCACACTCATATGACATCAAAAGCAGAGCTTTTTTAATCAGCATCCAAATGTTTACTAATAGAATGGTGCCCTACCTAATAAAGTTTCACCTCAGGAAAAAGATAAACTTAAAAGCCCAATGTTTCAAGATTGACTAAGAAGCCCCCTCCAATACCAAATATGTAATTACAGAAATCATTTAGCAGCACCCTCACCACCCCACACATAGCACTGAAACAGAATACATATACAGGGCATGGGAACAAACCAAAAAACTGATACTTTTTCCTCTTCTATAAGCTGATTGTAAATCAAAACTTTACAAGCAGAGCTTAATATACAGTCACTTGGACACCCAATCAGATACCTTGAACTCATGAAAAGAAAAATCACTGTTTATTGTTCATAACAAGCAAAACTTCTCCACCATGCCCAATGATGTAATCCAAGAATTCTCTAACCTTTTCAGTATCTTCAAAAGCCTGAGGAGCAACAAGATCACTATCCAAATTGTACCAAACCCCGTCGATCTTCCTCAATGAAACCCAATGCCTACTTTTCCAAAGCCCGGCAAACATTCTAACCGGAACATTAAGC
Organism: Prunus mume; assembly: GCF_029339155.1. Lineage (NCBI taxonomy): Eukaryota > Viridiplantae > Streptophyta > Magnoliopsida > Rosales > Rosaceae > Prunus > Prunus mume. The sequence continues at coordinate 24,497,628 of NC_142698.1, forward strand.
AGAATACCCATCAAAGCATCTTCAGGCCCATCTAGATCAATCGAAGACGCTCCATTACGACGATCATGCCAAACCACATTCTTTCCCTTGTCTTCTAAAGCAGCAATTAGCACATTTATATCATAGTTTCCAGTAAGTGCATTATGATGGGGTTTAAAGAGTACAGATAAAGGTGTCCATGTTTCGTTGTTGGGTTCTTCAAGAACAAGTTTTTCAGCAATCTCATTCAAGCTTGATCGAGTAAATACATCTTTTTGCTGTTCAACATAATTGTTTTGATAAGCAGCATACACATTTAAGTATCAAATCAAATAAACACATTCAAAAATATTTGATTAAAAGGGAAAAAAAATACAAGACTGTGATACAAAATCATAGAACTAAAGCAGAATAATCGTTTTGGGCATAAATAATTAGTGGGTTCTCTTCTATTACCCTTCTTCTACGCAACCATTATGCAAAAACTAGAACAAAGAGAGGGAAAGAGAGATGGGTTTTGGAAAAGGTACCTGGAAGAGATTGTTGAGCGAGTGTAAGAGGCAAAATTGTAGCCTTTGCCGCTCGTGGTAGATTTGGGTATTAGTGTCGGTCGCCATCTTCAATTTGAAAACTTCAGTTCTTATACTAAGGGGCCGTAAGAATTCAAAGAGCGAATCACCAGGAAGAAGGTGTTTGAGTATAATTCTACGTTTTCAACCGAAAGTGGATAATTCCCAAAAAGAAAAAATTACCCCCAAAGTTTACAGCTTTGGCTGTGCAGAAACTGAACTTTATATGTCTGCAAAGTACAAAGGCAGTTTTGAATTTGGTTAGAAGTTATGAACACGTCAGAGACAGTGAAGCGGCAGATGCGGATAAGAATAAGATCAAGTGTGGTGGCGGCCCACGGGCCGTGGCCCGTCGTTTTTCTTGAGGTGTTTAGCCAATCGTTTGGAAAGCAAAAGGGGGAGATTCACTTTAGAAACACACTCAAAACTCATTTACAGCATAACAAAAAAGTTTTTAACTTATTTTAAATTACAAAACTATCATTGATTGATTTAAACAAACTCAACCCAAAACCTCATAAAAAAACTTAGAACACTCAATAGGGCGTCAAAGTAATTTAATAATTAAAATTAAATTCAATAGGTCCAATTGTTATTTTTTAGGTTCGTTTATAGAAATTAAATGATGTATGGTTTATCTATATTATTAGTGCCAAGAATGGGTATATGACTTAAGGGCTCGTTTGTGACTGCTTCTCTAGGGAGCACTTCTGCTCATAAGCGCTTTTATTATGAAGTTGTTGAAAATTTTCTAAAAAATCGAAGTGCTTCCTGAAAAAGCACTTGGGAGTGCTTCCTGAATAAGTATATGACATATGCTTCTCCATAAAGCACTTCTATAATCTACAAACACTTCTAAACTTTTATGTCAAACGCCGTTAGAAGCCCTTTTGGTTGTCATAAAGTGCTTTTAATCCTTTCAGAAACACTCCCAAATGAGCCATAAATATCTCTTTTATTTTTGGGTCTTAAAAAAAAAAAAACTGTGCATGACCACCGTAAATAAAAAACTTGTTATGAACATAGCGAATGTGGATGACCACCATAACATCCACCATATGAATAACTTGTGACATATGCACTAATTTCTATAGTTATGGGCTTGTAATTATGAGTTGTAAATGTATTATATTATATCATTGTAAGCCTATAAATAAGAGATCTTACCAATATGAAATGAACATGTTGAGTGAGCAAATTCTATTACATTTCTTTTCTCTTCTCACTATACATTTTCCCTCTAGTTTTATAACACATTATCAACATGACCTCTTGGTAGATTTTTCTTTCTTCTTATATGAGCTAGAGTCAATCACATAGTATAGAGTTTCTTTGTACTCACCATCAAACTTCATCATGCTTGTTTAAGAAAGAAAAAAAAGTTTCTTATTCTTATTACACATGAATATAATGTCATGTTTTATTTATTTGTTTGTTTATTTAATTTTAAGCATGATCTTAATTGATTACAGTTTGTTCTGATGAGTTTGTATTATACAAAATATCACGGTCTGAAGTTCCTCAATCCTCATCATATAATTAGATTAGGAAATGGAGTCCTTTTGATTGAATCGAAACTTGTATTTCTTTGATTCCAAATAATTGATGGCATAAAGTTCCGCGAATTTAAAATGCACATAAGGACATGAAACTCCTTGATTTTGTATTAATCAAAATCAGAATTCTATGAGGCCTACATATGTCAAGAACCTGAACCAAAAGTTTCGAGGGCATACTCATTTATTTGAATATGAAGTTCAAAGCACAATTATTTAATCAATTTATTTAAATCTACGTCTTCAAACCTGAAACTTTGAATATATGTTGATATGAACCTAAAGTTCATAGTTTTTCATGAATCTTAATACTATATATGAACCTGAAGTTCATTACTTTTTTGTGCCTATATGAACCTGAATTGGTTGGAAATTCGATTCTTAAACTTATAGTTTTATCTACATATTGAATCCACATTAATATTGAATTATTTCGGAATTTTATAGTCTTTAATAAATTTATTTTATTCCTCGTTTATACAACTTTACTCATTTATTATTATTATTAGATTTTATTTAATTTTATTTATATTGGGTTATTAGTTAATTTCTTTTTACAAGTAATGTTATATTACCACCCCAATATTGACAGTCAGAGGCATCTATTGGAGAAACTTCTTAATTTCTTTTGTGGGTTGTATTACAGCACCATTAAAATAGTTGAAGATTATGAAATTATGAACCAAAAGTTCATTGACCGGATAACTTTTATGTTGTGGCATGCTTGTCTTGGCAATCCATGGTCCACAATGACTCATACGATTTTTATAAATTCATATGGACATTGTTTAAAGACTCAAAATATTATCTTGTCCAACAAATATCATTGCAAAGCATGCTCACAACTGTCATAAGACAATCTCAGCCAAAAATTGACTTTGATCCCTCTTTCTTTAAATAATTCAAGGGGATTGTGAGCCTATACAACATTTTATTATGGATCACTTTACCAGTTTTACTAGATGAGCCTAACATATGGTCACATTTGTGTTTATCGTCAAGACTCTTATGAGCACAAATCCCACATTATCCAATTCAGTCCATTTGACTTGATAATGATGGTGAGTTTATTTTCCTAAATTTTGAGACAATTTTCCCTACTATTAGGAGAGAGAAATGACAGTTCTTGAAGAACGTCGTGAAATAGTGTTGAATCAATATGCTTATGTCTCATCAAGATAATGCATATATAAGTTATACATGTGCTAACATGGATTGATGTTCTCCTATCACAGTCCACTAACATGACAATAAGTGACTATATATGTTGCACAACAACAACATAGGTTCTAAAGACTTAACTCCTTAAAAGTTGAGATTATTTGAAAAATTCAAGCTCTATAGAAAATAATGCTCTATAGGAGGTTATGATCCACATATTCTAAATAATTTATCTTAAAAAATACGTTTGTCCCATAAGTGACAATAAAAGCCCCTAAAGAGGGATTGGTACCCCAAAAACAAAGAAATTCTTATAAATTAGGTGTGCGCATGCATATGATAATTGTGGGATCAAGAATTGATGATACATTTGGTTTATTAGTAGCTACTACAATCATCAAGTGCTATGATAATATTAAATCACGTTTCATGAATGTCGACAAGTTAAGTGATTGGCCAAAATGGAAATTATCATAACTAGTAACTAACTTAATTGGCATATCATCATACTTACCTTCTATATCCTCATGAAAAACAAAATCATCAATTACTCTATATTGTTTGGTCTTCATATCATAAAGATGTAATCGGGAATACCGATGAAAATCCAAGAGAATAGCACACAAGCGCAAGCTCATTTGTGTGGATTGCACCCAAAGCTTGAATGTAGCACCCTGGGCATCAAGCTAATAGTCTCCTTAACCCACACATGGTTTTGATAATCCTTCAAAATTCATAACACAATATAGCAATGCTTCCACGACTTGTCAAAAAACACACCCAAATTGTGAGAATGTGAACGTAAAGAGTCCCACATTGGAAAGTTTAGAAACTTAGCAAGAGCTTATATGAAGTTGAGCTATTCTCCCTATTGCCAATTGGTTTTGGGGGTGGAACCTCAACTTCCTTCATAGTATTAGAGCGAGGTTGCTCACGTGTGAAAGCTTAACGGCTACACGTGCTCCATATCACTCAAAATGTGTTGTCTATGTGTTAGGCTTGAAAATTTGCCACACGTGTGGGGACATGGGAGAACGTGAAGGTAAAGAGTCCCACATTGAAAAGTTGAGAAACTTAGCAAGGGCTTATAAGGAGTTGAGCTACTCCCCCCATCACCAATTGATTTTAGAGTGGAACCTCAACTTCCTTCATAAACATCCCCCCTCAACTACAACTGCACTTCTACGGCAAAGTGATATGTGGTAGATGCATTGGGGGTGACAAGGAAGAACCACGGCTCTCTAGTGGTAGGGTTAAATATAAAAAAAATCATAGTCATAGGTAGATGCACAAACCAAGCCATGAACACTCTGCACATCACAATGAAAATTGGGAGCCTTACAAATTTCAACGGTGGGTGCTTGTTGCTCTATTTTTGACGACAAGAAGTGGGTTTCCGTTATGGAAAAGGAAGTTAGTCATGGTGGTGCTCTTGTTGCTGCTGTCGTCGCAGCCGCGTAAGTTGAGAAAGGAGGTGGCGACAAAGGAAGGGCTGTGGTAGATGAGGGAAGACCAAGACTTGCATACGCACCTATACCACATCATCATTTACCAGACGATTTTCTCCAGCCATCGAAAGAACCCTCCAAGCCAAAGATGTCTTCAAATTAACCCTTAAACCTCAAAGAAGAGAATATATTATATTAGCACGAGCAAACAAGAAACCAAGGGAGATGTGATACTTATGCTGCTAAGGTTTCTCTAGTGTTTGTAGGAAAAAATTTGTGTTTGCTAGAGTTTTCCCGATACTTATAGCAAAACCTATAATTCCTAATCATAAAAATTTCATTTGCTAATGTTCGAGTCCTGCTGTCAGCAATCCTCATTGGTGCCTAATTTGTAATTTCTTACATAAATTCATATATGTAGCAAATATCAATTGAGTGCCACGCGTAAGTCCTTCCGACTTGAGATTATGAATTTACCGTGACTCTAATACCGAGGGTAGCCACTCTGCCCTAAACTTTATTTCATCAAAATAAGTGGCCCGCCCAGACCAATTGTTATCCACCTATCCGTTAGTATGAATATCGTAGTAATCCGCTATCTCAAAGAGAAAAAAAAAACCGACAGGTCGTTTTGTACCATACCAGGACAGAGTCACCAACGGATAGGCAGTGGCGCAGTGAGAGTGGATAACAAATTCACTCTTCATAAGAAGAAGACTTCCTCACTCTCACACACACTTGACAATGGCGGCCTCTGCAACGCCTCTATCTCTCTCCTTCTTCACCTCCTCAATTTTCCTCACTTCCTCTTCTCACAAACCCCTCTCAACCCTCATACCCAAAAATTCTCTCAGAACCCCCAAACCCCTCACCATCTCCTCCGAGCTCGCCACCCTCCCCGTCCTCTCCTTCTCCGGCGACAAGGTTGGCGAGACCTTCCTCGACCTTAAAGCCGCCCTCCCCGACACCGCACGTGCCGTCGTCCACCGCGCCATCATCACCGACCTCCAGAACAAGCGCCGCGGCACCGCTTCCACGCTCACACGCGCCGAGGTCCGCGGAGGAGGCCGGAAACCCTACCCGCAGAAGAAAACGGGTCGGGCTCGCCAAGGGTCGACCCGGACGCCGCTCCGGCCAGGCGGAGGCGTCGTTTTCGGACCCAAGCCCAGGGATTGGAGCATCAAAATCAACCGCAAGGAGAAGAGGCTCGCGATTTCGACGGCGGTAGCGAGCGCGGCGGAGAATACGATCGTGGTTGAGGATTTCAGCGACGAGTTCGAGAAGCCGAAGACAAAGGAGTTCATTGCGGCGATGAAGAGGTGGGGATTGGACCCGAACGAGAAGACGACCTTTTTGATGAGGGAGGTCGCGGACAATGTGAGGCTTTCGAGTAGAAATATTGGGACTTTGAAGATGTTGACTCCGAGGACTTTGAATTTGTTTGATATTTTGAATGCGGATAAATTGATTCTGACGCCAGAGATTGTGGATTATCTGAATGCGAGATATGGGTTGAATTATGAGGGCGACGATGAGGACGAAGAGGACGATGAAGGTGCAGAGGAAGAAGATGAAGAAGAAGGAGAAGGAGGAATTGAAGTTCAAGGTTAAGTCTTTTTTGGTCATTTGCTTTATCTTTGATACTCTTTTATTTGGGTTGTTTACTTTCGATGCAGTTCTAGGTCCAGTTTTTGAATTTGTGAATGCATTTTGGGTTTGATTTAAAATTTGGATTGAGCATAAGAGCTCTTGCATGCATTTTCATACAATTCATGTCTATGCTACTCTTATGTAATTGGGTTCATAAGAGTAGAAGAAGAAAAAATTGCAGGGCAATGTGCATCACTTGGCATGGTACATATGTTAGGGATCCTTTAGCTCAGTTGTTTATTTATTAAGCTCATATTTGTTTATTCTTGTGAGTTGGAACCTCTAGTTAAGATTCATAATGGGCCTCTAGTTGATTCTTGCAAGGGAATTGTAGCTCAAATGGTTAAAAGCAGTTATAATACCCGAAGTCCTGAGTTCGAATCCACTCCCCATTTTCGCTTACATAAAAAAGGCTAGTTTGTGTTGAACTTTGGCTATCATAAAAATGGAAGATTTTATCAAACATTTCTCACATTTTTTACATTCAAGCAGCCATAGATGATATGTTTTGTGTTACATGAAAGTTGCTGGCTTTTGCAATTTTATGGAGCAGAGTTGTGTATAGGATGGTCTTTCATTTTGTTGATCTGTTTTCTTTAATTTGGGATGCAGGGACTGTGTCAGAGGAGAGTTCTGATGCAGCAGAGTGATGACACAGAATGAAGAGTTTTTGTAACCACTTTTTGGGCCCAGAAGATAACCTAGGATTCATTTCGACTTATCCCTAATCAAGGGTTTGTGCCTTTTTTGAAGTGTCAACCATGCTTCGTTCAGATTGCAGGCTGGTTTCGAAGATTCACTGTGCATGATTTATTTTTTTATTTTTGGTTGTAAAATTTGCAAATCCAATCCAATACGAATGTATCTATTTGGACATCATTCGATGTTGTATTTTTAGAATGTTGATAAAAGGCATAACTTTATTTGCTTCCACTGTCTCTGTTGTTACTTGTCAAATGCTGAATGTTGTATCATAGATTATGATCTTAAACCAAGCTTGTAAATGGTGGATGTTTAATCTATATTTCTACAGTTTTTATTACATCCTCCTGCCATATCTTGCGTTTCTTTAATCAAAATCAACGAGATTTGTGCACGTTTTTGAACTTACTGTCGTGCAAGGACGAATTTCAAGCTGGTAGTAGCTTTCTTTCAAATTTAAAACTGAGGTTTGAGGAACTAGACAAGAAAAAACAAAAGAATAGATTCAGTATATAGGCCTTATTTTCAAATTTAGCAAAGCCTCCTTAAATTACAGAAAGCATCACAGAATTGCCGCTCAGTTACTCCCAGCCACAATTGATCGGCTTGGCCACGATGTTATCAGCTAGCCCGAACCATGGACGAAAGCCCTCTCTCTCCCTGTGGCAAGCACAGAAGAAACAGGAAAAAGAAATGCACACTCCCTACGCAGGTATTAACCTGTTCAGGTTCAAAGGGACTATCTCAGCCTGGCTTGCTCGCATCCTAGCCAAAAAGCTAGTGCTCGAGCAGATACAGGCACCCCTGGTGCGTCCTTTATGTCAATACAATGCCAAAAATTATAAACAGAATCTCGATGTAATATGAACAGAAAGCATTTTATTACGGAGAAACACAAGCACAAGCAGGAAAAGGTAAAGGATAGATATGTCAAAAGTCTTGAAATGTACTTCACACACCAAACTATGTTTTATACCATAGCATGAAAATGAAAACCTAAGATCTCTGTTGCGGACAAGCCAATCGTGGACGAAAGCCTCCAGGGTTGTCAAACCGCTTCTGGTTATTTATGCGATCCTGCAAATATTCCCATTGTAAAAACTAAAGAATAAAGAAATGAGAATAGCTTAATATGTGACTATCTATAAGTTAAAGAAGGATAATGGAACACAAGATTGTAAATTTTCTCTGTCAAACTGAAAAATAAGATTTCTTTTTCTTTTTTTCTGATAGCCATCCATCGATGATGCTGCTGCTTAAGATTAAAAAACCCCGTAATATGTTTGTGTAAGTACAGATATTGGGTGTTTTACGGTGGTAAACTAAATGCTCCATAATACTGACATCATCTTACTTCAAAGTTTTAAACATATCTAGGATGGGCTCATGTGCTCTAGACTGATTGACATTTCCCATGAAATTACATCTTAACTCTCTTCAACCACTGGTTATAGAGCTCGAGACTAGATTAGATTAGATCATGTTTTATACTATGCAGAATTTTATCCTTGTATTATGAAATCAAGAGACTGCAAGTGTTAAACCATTATTTGTATTCCAAATAGAAATTTTCAGAACGTTTTGAACGCAAGTATGTCAGAAAACAGCATTTTCACGAGGAAAATTAAATTAAAAAACATTTACTGACCTTCACCTCTCTGCGGATTTTACATAACTTTCTGGCAAGTAAATTTCCCCTCCAATTTCACCATGTTGTTCCCCACTGACAGTTTTCTTGGCTGCAAGAAACTCAGCACTCATAGCATCCATTCCACGTATCACAGCTTCCTCAGCACTCCCATAGCCATGCTCTTCAGCATACTTCCTCACATCCTCTGTTATCTTCATCGAACAGAACTTTGGACCGCACATGGAGCAAAAATGGGCCACCTTGGCACCATCAGCTGGCAGTGTTTCATCATGGAAGGACATGGCAGTCATAGGGTCTAATGACAAAGCAAACTGGTCCATCCACCGGAACTCAAATCTTGCCTTGCTCAATGCATCATCCCAGGCTTGAGCATGTGGGTGACCTTTGGCTAGATCAGCTGCATGAGCAGCAATCTTATATGCTATAACTCCAGCCTTCACATCATCTCTATTTGGCAACCCAAGGTGTTCTTTTGGGGTTACATAACAGAGAAGGGCAGTGCCTAGAGCCCCAATGTTAGCAGCACCAATGGCAGAGGTGATGTGATCATATCCAGGTGCAATATCAGTTGTTAAAGGACCGAGAGTGTAGAAAGGTGCTTCACTACACCATTCAAGCTGTTTTTTCATGTTCTCAGGAATCTTGTGCATTGGAACGTGTCCAGGTCCTTCATTCATTACCTGTACATCCTTTTCCCATGCCCTACGGGTCAGTTCTCCCTGAGTTAAGAGCTCTGCAAACTGTGCAGTGTCATTGGCATCATAAATGGAACCAGGTCTCAGCCCATCACCTATTGACAGGGCTACATCATATTGATTGCAGATGTCAAGTATGTCATCCCAATGTTCATAAGCAAAATTCTCTTTGTGATAAGCTAAGCACCATTTTGCATGAATGGATCCTCCTCGTGAAACAATTCCTGTCATACGTTTTGCTGTTAATGGGATGTACCGTAGTAGAACCCCAGCATGGATGGTGAAGTAATCTACACCCTGCTCAGCTTGTTCAATGAGAGTTTCTCTGAATACTTCCCAGTTGAGATTTTCAGCAATTCCATTCACTTTTTCAAGTGCTTGATAAATGGGGACTGTCCCTACTGGCACAGGGGAGTTACGTAGGATCCATTCACGGGTCTCATGTATGTGGCGTCCTGTAGAGAGATCCATAACAGTGTCAGCACCCCACATAGTTGCCCACTGGACCTTGTAGACTTCCTCTTCAATAGAGCTGGCAACAGCAGAGTTTCCAATGTTTGCATTAACTTTGACCAGAAACTTTCTTCCAACAATCATTGGCTCCAGCTCCAAGTGCTTCTTATTAGAAGGGATAATTGCCCTCCCACGAGCCACTTCTGATCTCACAAACTCTGGATCAAGCTTCTCCCGAGTGGCACAGTACAACATTTCCTCAGTTATAATTCCCTGCTTAGCATAGTACATCTGAGTGTATCTTGGTCCACCTAATTTATCTCGCCTTTCAATCCAATCTTTCCGCAGTTGAGGCAGTCCTATTTATCAATAGCAACCAAGAAAATGGATGAAGAATGCTAATTGAGCCCAAAACACAAAACTTTGAAAGACATTGAAGTGAAAACCATACATTAGTATATCTGAATCAGACAAGATTAAAAAAAAAAATCATTTCAATCAAACGTCTTATGCCTTGTTAAGAGGGGTGAGGAAGTATCCATATAAACAAAACTAACAATAGAAAAATCTTAAGTTAGATATGTAAGAAGAAAATTAATACCATCTTCAACAAAGATAGACTACAACAAAAAAGATGTTAAAATAAACTTATTGTGCATACCAACGCGTGGGCTAATGTTTTGTGGACCGCTGGTATCATAGTTGTCAAATGCTGGTTCATCACCAGCCAAGTGGACTCGTCGAAAAGGAACTTTGAGCACATGACCAGTTTCTTCATGAGTAACTTCCCTGCAGAGCAGATCACACATCAGTGCACCACAATTCAATTCACAAGTGTACCTTGTGAGTGTTTTAAGGGATTTAACAAGTTTTATATTTCAAGATGAAAATCATGAGTCATATAAGTGAGACACACCTGTGTTCTTTTGTGCTCTTGGGAAAACATTGTTCAAAGGATGGAAGAGGCAAAAAATCAGGAGAAGCAGGATCAACTGTGTGCCTTGGTGGTTTGGCTTTCTCTGAATTAGTTGCTGGGGGATCAAAGGTTAATGTGGCTCTAGGACCTGAGCTCAGGGCATTGAGGCATATTTCCTTCTTATATGGACTTGAAATACGACCGACAGCATCAAAACCAGGCAAGAAGGTAGTACTCGGGAACTTTGCTGCAGAAGAATGATTGCCATTCTTGCACACAACGGATGTCAGGGCACTATGCACCGATGCCATCTCTGAGTTGAGCAAAGAATTGGAACATTAAAATTCAATCCACAAACAACTAAAAACTAGACACACATAATTTACAGCCAATTCAGTCAAGTGCAACAGGAAATTATGTACAGGCCGGGTAAGAAAAACGGGGCATGCAAATGAACTCATTTTTCTATCCTAGGATCATGGTAATTGATGAATATCCGAAGGCAATATGTCCCCAAACCCAAAGCATTTTTTGGCAAGATATGAAATTTATAAGAAAAGGAGAACAAAATTAATCTAAAGACATATTATTTATGAAATTTCCATCTCAATCTTAGCATAGTTCATGTTTCCACAATATGATTACACAAGATACATGATCAAGACATTGATAGAGAAATACTAGCAAAGCAAAGTAAGCAAAAAGACAGTATAATATATACTCGACCTGCCATAAGACCAAACAAAAACAGTTGCTGCAAAAAAATGAATAATTTAAGTGAAGCATGCAACTTAAATGCCAATGCCAAACTTCAAATCAGAAGGTGAAGCAGTAGAGCCGAAAAAAACTTCAGACTTTATCATAAACAGTCAGATATGTAGAAAATAAAAGCGAAATTGAGCATATGCAAATAAAATTATATAGCTTTCCACAAATCAAAACATAAGAAACAGAAACAATCTTGTTTCATTTCATAAGTTCTTACATTTCCAGGAAACAAAACGGACAACTGAGACCCAAGTGAGCTAAAAGGCTTTAAAATATCTAGCTTTTGACGATACCAAATTCATTATAAAAATAACTTTTGACAATTTGGCCTCATTTCACAAGCACCTTACCTTTCTAGCCAACCAAACAGAAAATTAAGACCCAACCCAAGTGAGCTAAAAGGCTTACCAATTAAATTGAGAATGAAATGTTGGGTTTTGAAGAGAGATAAGGGACGAACCTGGAACCTGGGGCTGGTAGAAGAAGGCTTCTTCACAGTCTTATCTTGTTCACTCTCTCTCTTCTGAAAATTTCTATGATAACTCTTGAGTGTAGAGTCTTGGATTACGTTATAGCATTTTATAGGGAGTGAAAAAAAGGCAAAGCCTATGAGGGTACCAAAAGCGAAACTCTCCTGAGTAGTAGAGTAAATTTCTTGGATAGAAATTTGGATGCCTTGCACGTTCATGCAGCGTGACCGATTTTGTCATATATCATGTGCTATCTTTTGTGGATTGACAGTCATATGAAAAAAAGGCAAAGCCTTCAGGGAAAATAAAATATCCTCCAAGAGGGTACCAACTTTTAAGAAATTTCGCAATTCCACAAATCCTTATTAGGTTAGGTAATTATCCTACGTATATCTCTCAAATCTGCAGGTTCATCTTCACTCTCTCAAGGAGGTAGATTATCAATCTCTTCAAAGTTTTGATTATAATTTTCTGGGATATATTTATTCTTCAATCTCTTCAATCGAAATTTGATGGGGTCACTAGCCACCATTGAAGACCCATCTGATATGCTTGGCTTATGCACAAGTGAGTGAGGCTAGACACCCAGTGACCTTGCTGCAGCCACAGGGTTGAATGGAAGCCCCATTGATGATGTCATCATTGTGTGCTTTTAGAATCATTCAACTAATAGAGAATGAATTTGGATGCTGTGATAAGCAATTATTGCATATAACAAAGCTCATGTTCAGTTCCATAACTGATATATGTATTATTCTTATTCCATAACTATTATATGTATTATTCTTACATTTTCTCGCATAAGTGATATATGTATAGTTTTTCTTTGACTTTCATTAATCTTTTGTAAAGCTTCTGTTTTGTGAATAAATATCAAAACTGCAAACCCAAAAAATAAGGGAAAAATATATAGGAGTGTGTTTGAATCATTGTCATCTTGTACGACTTTGTATTCTTTTGATGTATGTAGTTTTGCCCAAGTTTTCCTATGTAATTACTTGCACTATCATGTTTTTAGTAAAAACATTTTTGCTATAACATGTTCATCTTCCAATGCAACGATTGACATTTTGTCATATGAAATGAACCTATGGTGAGACGTTTGCACCATTAAGCCATTTCTTATAATTCTTTATAATTAAGTTTTTATACATGTTCTATGAATCTATGGTGTTTTTTTTTATTTTTTATTTTGTTTTTTAATAAAAGAAAATATTTTTTTCATAATATTATAAGATTTTTTTTCTTTTTAATACAAGCGATAATAGGAATACTCGAATCTCTAGAGAATCTATTTTCGTAATTTTTTAAATTCATCATTAAAAAAAGGGAAAAGGTTGCCCTTGATTCTAACATTACTTTTCAATTTTAGGAAGGGGCAATCCAAGAAACATTTATAGAATTATTATTAATGGGGAAGGATTCCATAATAATAATAAGGACAAAGTTAGTAGAGGAGGAAGTCCATTATAGTTACCTTTCAATGATAGGAAAGAGTAAGCGCATCTTTCTCAATGTCCATCAGGAGGTGGAAATATGTTATGAAATGGTCAATTCAATTGTATCGCCAGCTGATAGCCCCGGAAGCCAAATTGTAAATTGCAAATTGCCTGGTGGATGTTTGTTGTCATAAGCGTTACCTCTGTATTTACGTGCGTGAGAATCACTTCTGTAATGTTTACAAGTGAATGAATACGACATTGTGAATTACAGAAAGAAACAGATTCACATGGGACATTGGTTCTTTTGCAGGTTTAGATTTTTCCTTTTCTTCCTTGGCCAAACCCAATAGGACCAGAGTCTATATTGCTTTCAGAAAAGGACGCTGATATTTTAGAGGCTCCAAAATATCAATGCATACAGATATAATATTATCACTGCAATCACTACCTATCAATCGTTCCTCCACACCAATGATTACATTTATTTGATTTTGATTGCAGAAAATAAAGAGAAAGGAAGATGCTCCAAATTTGTTGCACAGTTTCTACCCTTCCTTTGATCAAGTTACGACCAAACTAGAGTTTTTGAGAGTTTTCTTGATTTCAAAAACCATTGGGCCATGAGGCACTATGTTTTAGGTTTTTTGTCTTGGTTAACCTCTCCCTTCACTCGGTACTGAAACAACGTTGTGCTTCCCAAAGTAACATTAGATTTCCAGTTCTTCATATCTAATCCAACTGCATAAACAAAACTTGCACACCAAGGGAAGAACACTGGCCGAAAACAAAAAACAACCTAACCAACCACCCATGCAATGCCTGCAATATTCAAATCGACTTTGACATACCCTTTAGGGCAAAACTGACCATGAAAACACCTGCCTGTCCCTGCCGACCCTTGGGTCAGCACAGCTTCACACTGGCGGAATTCCGGACTGGGACAAACCATCTTGTCTTTCACGTATGAAACATAAACTAGTTTGGCCAAATTTGAAAATCTTTGGCTTTCCGGCAACAATGCTGGTAAGTGGTAAAGATCAATTATCATCACCATCAATTGGTTCACTTCTCCGAAAGATGCCCTTGGAATTCCAAAAAAATACATGCAATTCATCTGAACCTTTTGAACCAATTCATGCGGAATATTATATATTTCATATGATAAATATCGTATACAACTCAAGAACAATTACAATTGCAGATAGGCAGATCATGCGTGATCAAGTAACAGTCAATGTACAACAGTTTCAGATACCAACCCGGTTGTGCCGAAATTAATATTGATGACACACTTGAGAAGGCTTGTGCAGATATAATCCCAACTTCTTTCCCTTCTCTCTGGATGGGCAGCTTGGGCTGGTAAATTGTGAGTTAAAACAAAGAGCACACTGGCACTTGTTAAAAATGAACCCAAAATATACAAGTTGTAAGGGAGAGCTGCTGCCAATGAGGAAGAATTCACTGACATGACAATGGCAAAAGAGCAGTAAGCTACTCCATATTTCACAGTTTCACTTGACATTGAGGAGCAGTAACAAGATACAGTTGTTAACCAGAGCCGGTCTGCAATGGAAGAAGAGACTCTTGCTTGCCACTAATGAGAGACTCTTGCTTGCCACTAATGAGATACTCTTGCTTGCCACTAATGAAGATTGCCAATTCAGTTGGTGCAACTACCAATTTTAGCCACTCTTGTAGCTCTTCACCTTCTACTTTCTCTTTTTCTGAACAAGGAACACTCTCAGAACACCATGACAACTTCATAGAGTTACTTATATAATACAAAATAAAGAGCATATCCACACCCTAAGCTCAATAGATTTATACAAGCTCACTTAATTTGGAAATCCTATATCTTTTATAAAAAAAACTATGCCCACAAATCTTTCATCAATAGCGCCTGCAGCATACAAGCTACGATTCACTATAACTTGTAAGTACTTATTTAGAAATTTTACAGCTAATTGAGCATGCCTACATGTCCAGAAGACCCAGATCAAATATTTGGAAAACAGAGACAGGACTTCATTTCATTCAATAACCAGACTCCGTTTATCAAAGCTAAAGCAATATTTTCCAAAAATTAACCATCTCCAGGACCCTACTCTTTGCAAGAAATGTACCCAGGTTAAAATTTGTATCATGCATGTTTGTACCAATTTGAGGCCACCGCAAACTTACAGGAGCATTATAACATAATATCATATAAACTACAGAACGTAGGAAACAATATGATAATACCATAGCAGCAAAAAAATCACCTTCCAGATGAGCACCGAGACCCTCCAAAACACTAGGATTAGCACGCACGACAGATAGGGCTACATCCAAAGCAGATTGTAGCAATGCTTTAACCTCTCCTTGAACAAGATCAACAAGATGCCCCTGTTTTCATCACTCTAGGATCAGTATTTACTGCAAATAAATTGATAAGGAATAAAATAAAAATACACAGGACCTGATCCCTTCCCCAAGGAGCACCTCCCCCCGACTCATCCATTCCACCAGCAGATAGTGTTGCTATAGACACAGGTCCAATTGTTTGATTGAGACCATACTCAGCTACTGCTTTGTATGCCATGTCAGTCGCTCGTCGTATATCATCAAGTGCACCTGTTGATACCCGACCTGAATATACAAATTCTTCTGCTGCGCGTCCTCCGAGAAGCGTAGCCAAACGTCCACGTAACTCATCAATGAAGAGTAAATATCTATCTTCGCTTGTCGGAGGAGTATAAGTAAAGCCCAATGCCCCTCCTGACCGTGGCAATATGCTCAATTTCTGATAACACACAGAATAATTAGTATATCCATGTTTTTTTGTTTTGTTTTTTGGGTAAGATGTATCCATCTAATTTGGAAGTTAATATATGCTATTGCGTGAACATGACCTCAATTATTCCCTATTTCTCACTTAATATTTCCAAGTTACTTTTTTTGAATCTGTTCGTGAACAAATTACAGTACTGAACTCACCTCAACACGTGGCTGTCCAGGAAGAAGACTTGCAACGGCAGTCCCTACTACTGCATGACCAGCTTCATGCCGTGCAACTACAGCCTTCTCACTTCCCCGCAACTTGGCAGTCTTCTTTTCTATGCCCTATAACAAGTAATTCGGCTAAGTTTATGTACTAGTTAATCAGAAAACAATAACTTGTTTTAAAAATGTTGTCACAGAACAGTATGCACCCCAATGCACCTGAGCGGAAAACACACCTCAATGCACAGGGTGGTTAAAACAACAATAGGGTGGAAGATGTGTTATTAAAGTTATACATCAAGAGAAACATGTTCATAAGAACCCAAAAAGAAAAAAAACCAATGAATGGGGCTCTCCTTGGTCATAAGAGCAGCATTCAAGTACAGGCACTTCTGACGATCGGGGTAAAGACCAAGAGGGTTGCATAAATATAAAACAAAACCACAACGCACCCACAATATAGACCAGCACAAGAAAGTCATGAAAAGAAACCCTAACATCAGAATCAGCTCGGAACATAAAAGAAAGAGAAAAGGTTGAAAAACAATCAAACACAATTTTGTTACGGTTTTGAATCATATTTCAGGAAAATAGGTTGAACTAATATTTGAGAAAGAGGGAGACTTACAGCTATTGATCTCTCCACAGCTTGAATGAAATCAATTTTTTCCACAACCACCTTGCTTTGTCTTCCGGCCAATAAAGCAGCTTCATTCACCAAATTTGCAAGATCTGCCCTGCAAAAAATATAATAAGAAACATCACTCCTAATGTGTTAGTCACACACACAACAATTTATTCATTCATCTAATTATTTATAATTCAGTACATATTCTAAACAGACTGAACAGTGAGCTCCGTATATATACCCAGTAAAGCCAGTAGTCATAGAAGCAATGTCACCAAGGTAAACATCTTTTGCCAAAGGGAGTTCCTTTTTGGAAACATGCACTTTTAGAATCGCTTCTCTTCCCGTCCTATCTGGTGTTTCCACCTATCGAAAAACGGGAAAAGATTTCATGTGATATAACATTTATATGCACGTACATACATATATGAAAAAAATTATTCCCAACTAAAACTTTCTTTCATATCATTTTTGACAATGAGAGGGGTACTAGAACTAAAATACAAACCATAACCACACGATCAAATCTCCCTGGTCGACGAAGTGCTGGGTCTAAGACATCTGAGCGATTAGTTGCTCCAAGGACAATAACCGCAGAATTGCTGTCAAACCCATCCATCTCCTACAATGAGAATTCAAGCATTAATTAATGTCACTGGAATGTCGCCAAAAGTTACAAATACTCAAAACTAAGTTGTAGCACAGAGCTTACAGTGAGCAACTGATTCAAGGTTTGTTCTCGCTCATCATTGCTGACAATACGGAATTTTCCATCCCGACTTTTTGCTACAGCATCTATCTGTGGTAAGCAAGCAATATTAAAACCAATCCACGGAAAACCACATAGGTCAAGAATCAAGATAACACAAGCAAACATCCATGTCCAAACCTCATCAATGAATATTATTGACGGTGCCTCCTTTTTTGCCCGTGCAAATAGATCCCTTACGCGAGAGGCACCCATGCCAACATACAACTCTACGAACTCACTAGCAGAGCAACTTATAAAGGGCACTTCAGCTTCCCCAGCCACAGCCTTGGCAAGAAGAGTCTTGCCTGTCCCAGGAAGACCCACCTGTAGGATAAACGAAGCCATACTTTCCCAATATTAAACAAACTACAGACTCTTCTACACAGCCTCCAAACATACACTGGCATACAAGCAGTGGATGGGACCATTCAAGGGTAAAACTAAAAAAATGTCCAGGTGCAAAGATTTATCTCGCCAATGATACAGTATTGTAAATGAAGTGTCAAAAGAAAAATAACACAGAAAATACTATTAAGTGGGCAGCTCCCTATACTAATAACTTGGGGCATGGGAAATCTCCAAGAAACAGACCTAGCATAGTTGGCCTATCAAGTTAACCATATATGACTTCCCACTCTCTGGTTTATGAGGTCACATTCATTCTTAGTTTTCGCTAAAACTCACCAAGAGAACTCCTCGTGGAGGACGAGCACCAAGTCGTACATACTTGTCTGGATTCCGAAGAAATTCCTGGTCAGTAAACATCAAGGCAAACATTTTTTTTCAAGAAAATAAATAGAAGAACTTTTCTAGGAAACACTAGAAAGTCTTTAGGATCCTCTAGAAGACTCTGATGATCCAATAGTTATATCAAAGTAAACTGAGGGGTGTCCAACATACCACAATTTCTTCTAGCTCCTCTTTAGCCTCATCAACACCAGCAACATCAGCAAAGGTTATTGTTTCCCCTTGTTCAGATGCTTTAGCACTGCCAGAGCCTCCAGATTTTCGGTTCCTAATCTGACCAGCTGTGTGCTGTACACAAGCATGTATTCACTGAGAACCATGTAGCACAAATTTCAAAGCACCAAAAAGAAAAACGGAGACAGAGTTGAAAGAAACAAGCACCACTGGCTCACACCTGAGAAAAGCTTACAGGGAACCGGTGCAGAAGCCCTGCAAGCACAGCAACGTAAAACAAAGCTATCTGCAGGGACCAGAGTCAAAGTCAATAGATTAGAAATTCCTTCCATGAAATATCATAAACATTTGTCTCAATACACACCGTGAATAACAAAGGAAACTTCTTTTGAATAACAAATATATGTTAAGATACAAGGGAATATGGGTTTACATGTTAGTGAAAAATTTGTACCATGGGATCAACATAATATTCATATTCAGGCCTTCTACATATACAGAATCCAACATAATTAATTTTGTACCTTCAATCATAACCATTCATGCTGGTTACTTAGTTCATTAATTTGTAACTAACCAACTTGTAAGTTCACAAGAGTTGCTCTGTAAGGTCAAATATTAAGAGTTCTATAGCTTGTTTTTGTCATAACAATTTTTTCAGCAGGATAACCAAATAATAACTTCTTTTTCTTTTGGTCAAAACCAAATAATAACTAACAACCAAAACCTTACCATTGCGGAGTTCAAAAATCCACCTGTCCGCTTATCGGGCGACCCGAACTCCACCTCATTCTCAAGCATCTTCTCATACGGCGCCTTTATATCACTTGGCCTCGTCGTCGTGTAAACCACCCTCTTCGTCGGAGCCACACTTCTTATCAAAGCCTCCGAATCTTGAAACTTACTAACCCCACCACTGACTTCACTTTCTTGCTCACCCTGCTCAGACTTCAACTTGAACATAACATGAACCCCATCAACCTCAACCTTCTGCACCTGGTTACTATTAATCTTACTCAAAAAATCACTGTACGGCACGCTAATAAACGTTGTCGGAGTCCTCGGCTCCGACCCTGGTAATGGAATTCCAGGTCTGAGCAACCGCATAACGAAAATCACAATACCCAATTGCAAGAGCAAGATTCCAATCTCTTGGGCTTGAACTATGGGCTGCCACCGCCATTTCCCTCCTTTGGACCACCACCAATTCGCTTTCTTTTGGCTCTCTCTGCGCCGATTCGGAGCCGGCGAGCTCGAATTGGGCTTGTTGTTGTTCACCCCTTGGCCCTCGCTCGCCTTCGCCTCGCTCTTCTCTCCTGAATCGTTGTCCTGACCACTCGCCGAAACCCTAACCGTCCTGAACCCTCCATGGCTCTTCCAGAGACTGAACCTCTCCGAAACTCTCACAGCTCTGCCCTGTCCGTACAAAGCGACTGACTTGGACGCCGCCGTATTCGAAACAACCCGTCTCGCTTCCGGGTTGAAAACCTTAGCTTGACCACGAACGAAGCCCAATCCATGGCGGCAGTGATAAGCATTAGAATTCGAATTTAAGCAGAACCTACTGTGGATTGTTGGACGTAAATACTCTACCGACGACATCCCAAAACCCTAAAATATCCAAATTCACAATTCAAAATTTCATAAATTTATATATACACGTTCGTATGCGCCCTTCCAATACAGAACTAGATTTCAGTTTCGTCTATGGTACTTGCTTCAAGCCTATGACCATTAACCGCTAAGGCAAAGGTTGGAACTTTGGGACACAGAAGAGAGAAAAAAAAACAGAGTACATAAAAGAAGGAGATCAATTTGGAATTTGAGCCGTCGGATGAAGAAGGCGTTGGAGATCCTAACCGTCAACTTTCTCTCCCCGGCCTATTTTAATTTCTGAGCCGGTTATCGTTATCCAACGTTTTTCCCCATAATGGGCTGGGGTTCTGTGTGTCGCGTGAGAAGATAGTTTGTGCTCTGAAGTCGTTTACCGCAGCACGTGTCGTAAAACCACACCAATATTTTTCGGGTTTTGGGCCGTGCCACTAGCCGCTTGCTGGTTGGTGGGCTGGGATAGTAGAAATGGATTGGGCCTTGACTTGAGTGATGCACAAGTCAATCACAACCGCCACTTCTTCAAATACCTGTTTCTTATTTTGTCTTATTGTGGTTTGAGTGATAGAGGCTGAAGGAGAAAAATTTAGAAAGGTGAAAAGTCCTGAAATAAAGGATCTTACAAAGCCACGAGCCAAGCAAAAAATTAAGCTGCTAAAATTGGAAAAAACCCCAAATGCATAGTTGCAGGGAACAAAGAAAAAATTTGTGATACTTCTTTGTTTTGTAGGCAAAGTTTGACCCTTCCTTTGTTTGAGAGAGAGAGAGAGAGAGAGAGAAAGAAAGAGCTATGTTTGCTCTTTGTGCCTCACATTTCTTATGGTTTTCTGTCAAAAATACCATCCATCCCCAGTGCTGAATCTTTTTTTCTTCAACAAAACCCGATTTTCATCTAATATTAAAATGCGCGTTGCCTTTTGTTTCTGCATTTCTCAATTCCTAGTACCACTGCCTTAATTGTGCTAGGTTTGAATGTATATGTTGTAGGTTTACAGACAAATATTCACTTAGTTTGTTTTGGTTCTGTTTTTTCTTTAGATTGTTCAGAGAGATAGATATGGCTGTTGGTGCAGAGGCTATACTAGTTTGTGTGTGGGGAATTCTTCATTTTTCCATGAAGACTACTAGTTTATGTGTACAGAAGCATCCATTTGTTTCAGCCATTTTGTTTTTCATCTACTTCCTTTATGTATTTGTCAATCTTTTTGTCTTCTGGTTTCCATTTCTGGTCTGCATTGCTGCTCTGCTTAGAGTTTTTTGGACTTCTGGAGGACTCACAATCCTAGAGGTCAAACGGGATGAGAAACGGATTAATGATCGAATTCCATGTAAAAAATCTGAATCTGTTCAAGATATTGTTGCTGTTAATCGAGATGGGTGCTCCGTCTTAACAAAACAGAAAAGTAGACGAACAAATGTTGCAAGAAGGTGCACAGAAGAAGGGGATGCACAAGCTGGCAAGGTGGAAAAAGACGTGCCTATATCGACAACTTGGAAAGATAATTTGATCAGTGGAACTGCCTTGGTTGGCAAAAACACCAAGGCAGTCATGGAGGAGAAAGAGAATAAAACTTCCCGTCATGGAGAGAGCTCCACTGCTAAAGCACCATCTACTGACAATATTCAACTTCTTGTTGAGCAGGACCAATCTGTCCTAGATTCTGACCTTTCAGATTCTCATCTCTTGTCGTCTGATGACTCAGATGGACAGACTGAAAAATCCGAAGGTGGTGGGATTGATGAAGGAACAGCACAAGAGGATGGGAATAAGGCTGTGCAGTGGACAGATGATGATCAAAAAAATCTTATGGATCTTGGATTTTCCGAGATTGAAAGAAACAAAAGGCTGGAAAGTTTAATTGCCAGAAGAAGAGCAAGAAAGTTATTCAAAATCCAGGTTGAGAAAGGTCTAATTGACTTGGACACTATAATACCAGGTCAAATTGCTCCCATTTTTATTGCGAAAAACAACCCTTTCGAATTCGTGGAAGGCTGTAATGAGATGGACACACCTGGTTCAGCGCCTTCCATTTTGTTACCTATGCAAAATCCATTTGATCTTCCATATGATCCACTTGAAGAGAAGCCGAACCTTATGGCAGATAGTTTCCAACAAGAATTCACAGCAGTTCAGCAAAAGGATGTGCTATTTTGCAGGCATGAGAGCTTCTCTTTGGGGGCTTCTTCTTTCCCATTAGAAACCAGGAAGAAAGCAATGGATGTAAAGGGGTTCTCCAGATTTAAGAAGCAATCAGGTTTTTGTTACTTTCTTGTAGTTCTTACTTTCTTCAGAAGCTGAAAAGAAAATTGTAGTGGCTTATAATTCTTAACTGCATGCATCCATGCATGTTTCTTTTGCCCCATGCAGAGACAGGATCTCACGATAAGCATATCGAAAGAATGCTGTCGGGTAAGCATGATGATGTTATTGAAGCTCTGTTGTCAAAAGTACGTGACAGATCTGAGATTGACAGCAACCCTGATATTGCTGAGAATGGAATTGAATCCTCCTCCGTTCAGGCAACAAGCTCAGTGAAACCCGAAGATGGAGGCAGCGGAGAAACTCAAAGTGCGATTGATATCAAAGGAGAGATGAAGATAGAAAATATAAGTGAAGGTCAGATGGAGCAACAAATAACAGATGACAGCAATGATGATGAGTCAAGCTCAACATCATATTCTGAAGAAGATGACCACACGTTTAATGCTAGTACATCTGGACCACCCCCTCAAAATGCATTATCGAAAGTGAGACATGTTCCACCAAAACCTTTAACTTGTTCAGTCCCTAAGAGCAAAACTGTGAAAGAAGCTTTATATGAATCTAGCCCGTCTGCAAATGAAAGGAGCAGATTTGAAGAACGTTTGTTTTATGCAGAAAGGGGCACTTGTCATACTCCTACGTACTCTATAGCTTCTGACCTGCAGGTGGAGGTCTCAGAGCTTGGTTCACCTCCACTGACCATTGACGGGGCCAATTCACCCACAGATAGAGAATCATTGAACTTAGATGGGGACTTTGAAAGAGAGTATGTGTGGGCAGCCTCATCTCAATCATCCAGAACAGAAGAAAATGAATCAAAATCAAGGGGAGTACGGGGACTAAGTGAGAAGGACCTTGCAGACATAAGATCTTCAGGAAACAATAAGAACACCAAGGGTGCTGCTGAATCATCCATGCCTTTGCAACAGCCAGAAGAACTAGATGATGCGTGTTCATTGTCATCTTCAATGACAGAAATTTATGGAGACAGTCAAGTCCATTCGGTGAATTCTGATGGAAAGATCCATGATGATGTCAGGCAAGTAGTGGAAGAAGTTGGGAACCCAAAGACTTCTAGCTCATTGAATGCACTTTCGCCCGAAAATCAAGAGGAAACAATGAAGTTGACAGATAAGTTGGTATCTCATCCTTCTGTAAATTCAGAGGTCAGTCCAAGTTTTGAGCAGTCCAAATTTCACTAATTTATATAAATCTTATAGTAATGGAACAACTATCCTTTTTTCCTAAAAGACAGTCTATTAATCTTCGACATGCTGATACATCTTCCTCTCTCTGATCTTTTCGGATATTAAACAGGAATCGTCTAATCCTCCTGGTGAGACTACAAAGAAGGTGAATGTTCCAGCAGCCAACACAATTGATAACTCGAAAGATGAGAAGAAAAATACAGACAGAGACAGTGGAGCCCAGATATCGACTAAGAAAGAGTCTGTGAGAGGGCTATCAAAACCAAATGAGGGGACTATTTCAGAATCTAACAGGCATTTGGAGAAAAGTTCTGTAAATCCTGCTGAACGTCAAGCCACATTGGACAGTACACAACCAACGAAGGACAATGAGAATTCAAACCATAGTGAGGGAGGTCTTCAAAAGGTAACTGAAAAGGAGGGCAAAAAAGAACTTGAAGCTAAGAAGGACTTGAACCCAGTTCAAGGCAATAAAGATGAGCAAGGCACTGCACAAAGGGGAGTTTCTGAGGTAAAGCAGATATCTGGTGATCCCATTGCATCAGCTCCACAGAAAAATTTGGTGAGCAAAGATGTTCCTGTTAATTCGACTTCATCGTCATCTCCTACGTCAGTGTTGCTAGAACATATCCCAAAGGACCAAGTGTCCTCATCAATTTCTAACCCTGAGGATGCCTCAAAATCTGAGGTGGTTGACAAGGTGAAAAGTAATTCATCAGAAGAGAAGCCGCATGACAGTACACTGTTGGCACCTCAAAATGTAATGCATTCTGTGGAGAAACCAACAAATCAGCAATCCAATACAAGTGATTCTAAAACATCACAGGTTTGTGACTCTTAAGCAACTAAAGATACATTATTAGATGAAAGAAAACCAGTGGTACATGCTTTTGATCAAATTATATGATTTGTTATTTCTCTGGTGACATGATCTCATGATGGGTGGGATCAAATCCTAATTAAATTAGACTGGTTGGACTCATGCTTACATCTCATATTGAACAGGAACCAGGTAAGCCTCCAGAGAAGTCCATTGAGGAAATCAACATCATATTGAATAAACAAGCTGAAGATATTGGGAATTTATCACAAAAAGCAAAAGAAGCTGCTTCAGTGTTAAAAAAACAAGCTGATGAAGTTGAAAAGGTTTCACAAAAAGCAACAGAAGCTGCTGCTGAACTCCAAAAACCAGCTGAAGAAACAGGAAATATGTCACAGAAAGCAACAGAGGCTACTTTAGATATGAAAAAATCAGCTGAAGAAATTTGCAGTGCATCACAAAAAGCAAACGAGGTAGTTTCAGAGATTAAAGTACCAGCTGAAGGAATTATAAATGTATCACAAAAGGCAACAGAAGCTGCGGCAGAATTAAGAAAAACATCTGAAGAAATTGCAAATGTATCGCAAAAGGCAACTACAGTAGAATTAAAAAAACCAGCTGAAGAAAGTGTGAATGGATCAAATAAAGCAACCGAGGCTGCTGCACAATTTAAAAAACCAGCTGAAGAAATTGAAGATGTATCACAAAAAGCTAGAGAGTCTGATGCAGAATTGAAGAAACCAGCTGAGGCAGTAGTAAATGTATCACACAAGGCAACAGATCCCACAGTAGAATTCAAACAATCAGCTGAAGGAGTTGGGAGTGTATCCCAAAGGGAAACAGAGGCTGCTGCACAATTAAAAAAACCAGCTGAAGAAAATGAAAATGTATCGCAAAAAGCTTCAAAGGTTGATGCAGAATTGAATAAACCAGCTGAGGAAATTAGAAATGCATCAGAAAAGCAAACAGGGGATGCTACAGAATTTAAAAAACCAGCTGAAGAAATTGGAAATGCATCACAAAAAGCAACATATTCTACTTCAGATTTGAAGAACCCAGCTGAACAAATAGGAAATGTATTGCAAAACACAACAGAAGCTGCTTCAGAATTGAAAAAAGTGAGTGATGAAATTGGAAGTGTATCAACAAAAGAAACAGTGGCTACTGCAGAGTTGAAAAAGCCAGCTGAAGAAGTTGGAAGTTTATCACGAAAGGCGACAGAGGCTCCTGCAGAACTAAAAAGGCCACCTGGAGAAATTGGAAGTGTATCACAAAACGCAAATGAGGCTCCCGTACAGTTGAAAAATCCATCTGAAGAAATTGGAAGTGTACCACAAAGAGCAAGGGATGCTCCTGCAGAAGTGAAAAAACCAGCCGAAGAAACAGGAAACGTATCACAAAAAGCATCACAGACTGCTGCAGAATCTTTAAAACAAGGTGAAAAAACTGAAAATTTATCAGGAAAAGCAATAGAGGTTACTGCAGAGTTAAAAAAACCAACAGAAGAAATGGGAAATGTTTCACAAAAAGTAAGAGAAGGTCCTGCAGAGTTCGAAAAACCGATTGAAAAAATTGGGAGTGCATCAGAAAAAGCAACAGAGGCTGCTGCAGAATTGAAAAAATCTGCTCAAGAAATTGGAAGTGGAAGTGCATCACAAAAAGCAACAGAGGCTCATGCAGAATTGAAAAAAGCATCGGAAGAAATTGAAAGTGGATCACAAAAAGGAACAGAGCCTGCTGGAGAATCCAAAAAACCAGCTGAAAATATTGAAAATGTCTGGGGAAAGACAGCAGAGGCAACTGCAGGGTTGGAAAAACCAGAAGTTGGAAGTACTTCAGAAAAAATAACGGATACTGCTGCAGAATTGGAAAAACCAATTGAAGAAAATGGAAATGTATCACAAAAAGCAACGGAGGCTCTTATAGAATTGAAAAAACCATCTGAAGAAATTGGAAGTGTATCACCGAAAGTGACAGAGACTCCTGCAGAAGTGAAAAGGCCAGCTGAAGAAATAGGAAAGGTATCAGAAAAAGCAATAGAAGCTGGTGCAGAATTAAAAAAAACAGATGAAAAAGTTGAAAACTTACTAGAAAAAGCAACAAAGACTGCTGCAGAACTGAAAAACCCAACTGCAGAAATTGGAAGTGTTTCACAAAAAGCAACCAAAGTTTCTGCAGCTGAAAAGAGTGGAAGTATATCACAAAAAGCAACAGAGGCTGCTCCAGAATTGGAAAAAACAACAGAGGTTGCTGTAGAGCTGAAAAAACCAGTTGAAGCAATCAAAACTTAACAAAGACTCTATTGAAGATACTGAAACTGTATCACGAAAAGCAACCAAGGTAAACAAAATATATAGCTTGCATTTTTTCTTTTGTATGAATATGACATTCTTTTATGTGTAGAAAACCAGCAGAAAGTAAACACAATATATAACCTAACATTTCACAACATTATTTTTCATTCTCTTTCCAAACAACTGGAGGAAACCTATATCATATGCTTTATGTTTGCATAGAGGCAAAAGAAAGGAAGAAAAATAGAAAATAGCCATAATTTTCCAACAAGGAGATAATTGGGACTAATAAATGCAAGCTTTTGTTAAACTGAACAGGAACAAGAAGATTCTCCAAAAAAGAGGCTTGAAGTTTTAAATGAAGTTGGTGATCAAGTAGTCAGTTGGAGGAAGACTAGAAGCAGTTAGTGTATAGAAGGAGGTAAAGGTGGACTTCATCAAAGCCAGCTGATGCCAGAGGCAACTTGGAAGCCATCAAAGATGTAGAATGTGAATCTAAAACTTCAGTGAAATATGAACAGGCTGTTGATCGGTCAAACTGAACGGTAAAAATAGTAAAATCATCTGTGCAACTGCTGTAGAAGGATACAGAATATAATGCTTCAACAACTGTTTACCAGATTCATTTGGGTTTCCGGAAGAGTAGAGCAGGACTATTTAAATGTTTATAATCTGTAACATGTCAAATTTCAACTGTCTTTCCGCTTTTCTTGTGAATTGAATGTGGATATCTACTTTGACAATCTATGATGTATATCTCTTCTATCTCATATAAATCATATAGCTATGAAGGCGGAATATAATTGAAGGTATTCAACTCAACTGAATCAAATCATGATCCAAAATAATTATAAAAGTTTATCTATATTGCTTATCTATGACTCCAAGAAAGAAAAAAGTCTAAATTCTGATCACAAATGAAAGAATTATGCATAGTATAACAAAAACCCTTTTTCCCAGTCTCATTTTTTCCTGTTGAGATCAGACACATTGTACTCTCTAATCTATCTGGGATGAACAGAAGATGCCCAAATTACCCTTGAAATTTTTATTTTTAATTTTCTGTTTGGAAGCCCTCTGGCAATCACTTTACATAACTGTAAAAAAAGACCGTCATTTACATCAGACTGGAGGATAGAGTAAGCCAACAACGAGTCCCCTCTTCCAAACCATACATGCAAAGATTGGTGCTTAGAGTTAGAGAAAAGTGGGCAAGCTTAATAACTGCTCTATTAGCCTCGAAATTAGTTAGCAAACAATTGACCAATTAAGCGTAGTATAGTAAGCAGCACCCACAACACAACAAGAAGAAAGTTAGATTTGACCTCTGATTATTTAAACAACGCAGGAAAGTTGGTGGCATCCTCAAATAGGTAGGCAGTAATATAGTACTGTAGTAAATTTACTGCAATGCAACTCTACAATCTACCACTTGTCAAAATAACTAGAAGTTAGAACACTTCAGTTCTATATATACCTGGATTGTTCAACTGAAGCTGAGAAGAAGAAGAAGAGATTAGCTTAGCTCAAGATGGACAAAGTAAAGGACTTTAATTGCATATACAGAAACCCCAATGAACCCATTGAAGCTCGAGTCAAAGACCTTCTTTCTCGCATGACTTTGAAAGAGAAGGTGGGCCAGATGACACAAATCGAGCGCCGGGTCTCCACCCCAGATGCCATTAGAGACTTCTCCATCGGTACCCATCTGTTTTCTATGCATGTCTTTAAGTTCCTTTCATGTATTTTATCAAATACTTGAAGGACAATATCTGTATTTCCTTATGGCAGGGAGTGTACTCAGTGCTGGAGGCAGTGTGCCCTTTGAGAAGGCCTTGTCGTCGGACTGGGCCGATATGGTCGATGGGTTTCAGAGGTCAGCTCTTGAGTCACGGCTCGGAATACCACTGATATATGGGATTGATGCGGTTCATGGGAACAACAGTGTGTATGGCGCCACTATATTTCCTCACAATGTTGGTCTTGGGGCCACCAGGTTAGCTTTCTTCACTCTGTTCCTTCCCTTGATTTTTTTTTACTTTACTGGTTGTTGTGGACGCTTTGTTTGGTTCCTAAGAAAATGTTGGAAAAGAATTGAAATTTATGTTTGGAGTCCATACTCATGACTCAAAGGATGCAAGTACGTTAATTACTGGAAACTGAATGACAAGAACAATGGATCAAGATTTCATCTTTTCTGGAAGGCCAATTTTGTCTTATTTTTTTAATTTATAATCTTTTAATTTGTTTTGGCATTGAGTTAAAACTGAATGATATAAAGAAGGAACACAGAAACAGAGAAGAAAAAAGTGGAGTTAAATTGCTGAATTATAGACTCAAAATGCAATGTCTCATTAACCCTTTCTAGAATTACTTTACATCTTTCCGGTTGTTGGTGAAAAAAAAGAGAGGGAGATTTAGTCTTGTTAGTCCTCCATTTCCTAACTTTCTGACTCTGACAGAGATGCAGATTTGGTTAAAAGGATTGGTGCTGCAACTGCTCTTGAAGTCAGGGCTAGTGGCATTCAATATACTTTTGCTCCCTGTGTGGCTGTAAGTCATTATGGATGTAATCAATTGCAATTTCTATACAGCTCATCAGATTGCATGATCATTTTAAAATTTGTTTCTTTTGCGGGAAAAGATGCACTTGTGTTGTTGCAATAGCTGTGCAACTTATGTGGATGATCATATCACCAGTATATTCTTTTTTGAATGGATTAGTCAAGCAATTCACTTGAATGGGTTCTGACAGGTGTGCAGAGATCCCAGATGGGGAAGATGCTATGAAAGTTACAGTGAAGACACTGAAATTGTTAGAAAGATGACGTCTATTGTTACAGGCTTGCAGGGGCAGCCACCCCAAGGGTATCCAAAGGGCTACCCTTTCGTGCTGGGAAGGTATGTAGGAGTTGTTAGTTGATAAATTTCTGGGTATACTTCTTTGGTCAATCATATTTCATCTTTAAGCATCATTGTTACAGAGAAAATTGAACTGTCCTTTTCAAATGCTATTTTATGTTAATGATAAGGGAAAACAAAGGAAAAAGAATACTTTCTGGAGATTCACTTAAACACCGATGAGACTTTTTCCAGAAAACTTGTCTTCCTTTTTCTACGTATACATTGTATCTAAAATCATGTCATGAAACTTTCATATTGTCCAATTCTTTGATAATTATATTATATCAGTCAAGTGGTCAGCTTCTGTACTCAATTTTTCATCTTTCCTGCTAACATATTTATAGCTTGATCTTGTATTCCAATACTAAGTCACTGTAACTTTCTTGTACAGATTAGAAATTATTTCTGAAGTTCCAATTTTTTTTTTTTTAAATTCCAGAAACAACACTATTGCATGTGCCAAGCATTTTGTTGGAGATGGGGGTACACATAAAGGTCTTAATGAGGGGAATACCATATCATCTTATGATGACTTAGAGAGGATTCATATGGCACCATATCTGAACTGTATTTCTGATGGAGTTTCCACTGTTATGGCATCCTATTCCAGCTGGAATGGAAGTAAACTACATGCTGACCGCTTTCTCCTGACAGAAATCTTGAAAGATAAGCTAGGTTTTAAGGTAAAAAACGCAGATAATGAGTTTTTTTTTTCTTGGTGAGCAAGATGAACCCAAGACCTACCCCTACATACCTATCCATTGCCTTATTAGGTAAAGCGCAAGTACAAGAAAGTACGTCTGTAAACCTATTATTGACTTGGTTCTATTTCCCCTCAAAGTACAATTTTATTGGCATAGATTCAATAAACATTGCCATTTTGATTGATTATTGATGGCTTTCTGGTCTCTTGATATGCTTCCTACTTCACTTGACGTGCCTTTGCTAACATTAGAATGATATAGTGAAATTCAAATCAATTAACAGAGGCACAGTATTATTGGAGTTAGATGTGACTTTCATATATTGTTGGTTTATTTGAATGTAGTTGCTGTAACAATGAAATGCTGTATATTGGAAAAAAATTAACAGGGTTTAGTCTGCTGTAGGGTTTTGTGATTTCTGACTGGGAAGCACTTGACCAACTTTGCGAACCTCGAGGTGCAGATTATCGTTTCTGCATTTCATCTGCCGTTAATGCAGGAATTGACATGGTAGATATTGAACTCCAATTTTAAAAGCCTAAGTTATTTATTGATATCCTTGATTTTTAATTGTTCATCTAATTTACAAGACGAGGTATGCAGGTGATGGTGCCTTTCAGATATGAACAATTTGTGAAGGATTTGGTATATCTGGTCGAACATGGGAACATATCAATGTCCAGGATAGATGATGCTGTTGAAAGAATTCTAAGAGTGAAGTTTGTTTCCGGTCTTTTTGAGCATCCCTTCTCTGATAGATCTTTGCTGGACATGGTTGGTTGCAAGGTAAGTTTGCAGAGCCAGCATGTCTTACATTCACCTCATTCAAGAACGCATGCTTTGCATATTACCATTAGAAGGTTGCTTGTCGAGCATATTCTGTTTTAAGAATATTACCCCTAATTTGAGGCATGGTGGACTTTCTATGCTTTAAATGTACCAACTGTTATACAAAAACCGTCCCGGTCAATTTAATACCTGAGATAGAGTTTTTACTGTTATTACTATTGTACAGCTGCATAGAGATCTAGCACGTGAAGCAGTTCGCAAGTCCTTGGTTCTTTTGAAGAATGGAAAGGATTCAAGGAAACCTTTTCTTCCATTAGACAGAAAAGCCAAAAGAATACTTGTTGCTGGATCACATGCTGATGATCTCGGATATCAGTGTGGAGGGTGGACAGCTACTTGGGATGGTCGCAGTGGCAGGATCACAATTGGTACGGAACTTTGTTATTTTCCCAGGATTTTAATACTAGAAATGGGTATGCATGATAGTATTAATCAATGTGACATTATGTATGATTTCATAAGACAAAGTCCATAGGCTTCTGTAGACATAGTTTCCAATAAGTTTCCTGATTCAGGTTATTGAACCAAAATCTGCTTTTTAAAGAACTGTCACTAATAAGAGGTTGTGAAAATTATATCTTCTTGGGAATCTAGCAATGTGTAGTTAAATCATTCACCCAAAGGTTTTCTTCGGGGAAAAAAATCTAACAAGGAAATTTTGCTTCCTAGTTAGATGCTGTTGTTTTTCAACAACATTGTTAAATCTTACATTGAAATTTTGTAGAGAACAAGGGGTTCGTAGACCATAAATTTCCATGTTTATACCTTTTAAGATCGCTGTGATTGCACAGGCACACTTAACTATTTAGAAATTTACATTTTTAAGGCACAACCATCTTGGAAGCTATCAAGAAGGCAGTTGGAGATGATACAGAAATAATTTATGAGCAATATCCATCAGCAGACACCTTAGCACGTGAAGATATCTCTTTTGCAATTGTAGCTGTTGGTGAAGGACCATATGCAGAATTCAGAGGTGACAATTTGGAGCTTGCCATCCCCTTCAATGGAACTGATGTGATAAGCTCAGTTGCTGATAGACTCCCCACATTGGTGATTCTGATATCTGGAAGACCCTTAACTTTAGAGCCTTGGCTCTTGGAAAAGATGGATGCTCTTGTTGCTGCTTGGTTGCCTGGTAGTGAAGGAGAGGGAATAGCAGATGTGATATTTGGAGATTATGACTTCGAGGGCCTATTACCAGTGTCATGGTTTAAAAGGGTTGAACAGCTGCCGATGAATGCTCTAGACAACTCGTATGACCCTTTATATCCTCTTGGCTATGGGTTGACTTACAATAAGGGAAAATCCTTACAGTAAAAACATTTGAGACTAAGGCCGTTCTGAAATCCTGAGTAGACTGAGCTTCTTGAACCTGTTCAAGCAGAATGGCAGTTCATGAATGAATTGCCCCTTGGTGTCAAATGTGTTTGTACTTAATTGAATGTATGAATTCACCCTATTCTTGTCTTATGTTACCTTATTCCCCTGTGCCGCTGTTTCCTAGTCATTATTTTCAGCTGGTATGAAGGATCCAAATGTGATTTCCATCTTTAAGATGAACTATAGTTTCGTGAATAAGGATAATCAATTCAGCCATGAAATCAGTTGTATATGTAAAGCATGTTTGTTGATAATGGATATGATCAAATCAATGCACAATGTCAACTTGCAATTCGGTCTCAGGTCAATAAAGAGATAGCAGGAGGACAAGGATTTTCAATCTCATATTCCCAGCAAAAGCTTCAGATCCCAACTGATACTATTGACAATGGTATGTCTTATCTGTTATATCCTTTTTTCTTGTCCACAGAAGACTTAACGAGATCATTAAGCTTGCATTAATCAATGTTATTCAGATATGATGCATCTTCTGCTTTCCGACCTTCCATATATTCTTTTCTGTGATATGTAGAATAGGTCCCCACAACAGATTATTCTCAGATCTCCATGGGCCACTGAAGCACTTCTACACAGACCCCTACTGAACTTCCTCTCATCTTTCTTTTGATCTAACCATGAATAATTATATATACATATATATATATATATGTGTGTGTATATATACACAGCTCTGAAGTGCATGTAGCTAATAGCATTTTGACAGAGAAGAATCAGAATATAGTTGAGAAAAATAGAGAGAACAAGATATGGCCGAAAGTAGAAATTGTGATAGTGATGATACTATGTATGTGGTTACAATTAGTTTTTTAGGCGTTAATCAAACTAGCCTAGGAATAAAGTGTAGGGTGCTTTCTTGTCCAAGTTGCAGAAAGGCTTTGAAAAAATATGGGGATTGGTTTTGTCATTTACCGGGCAAAACCTATTTGTAATGACAGTGTTGCCCATGTAGGTATGGATTCTTCACATAATGGGCGGGACTGGAGAAAACAGTACTGTCCCATTGACCCGCGTGGTTACTTGGCTTTTCATGAAGGAAAAAAAAATATAGGAAACTAGGTAACAAATAAGTTAAAAAATAAACATAGAAAAGGGTAAATGGAACAAAATGAAAACAGTACAGTTCAACTTGAGCACTATGTTCATTGTTTGTCATTTTGTTTAACAAGTATGCTCTGAAATAGTGAGATTCCTTCTATAATGTTTTCTTGTTTCTTTTTGTTTTAATTAAAGAGAGGTGAATTGTGGAGAGAGTTAAAGAGATAAAATGTCTTGTGTATTACACCAGGATTACTAGTGAATAGTAATCCATCGCCATCCATCACTTACCTTACTAGTCTTTTGGGTTGAGTGGCAAATGCCTAGCTCATTAGGGTTTAAATTTTAAGGCATGGTCGAGTAGGGTAGAATGTCATGGACAGGAACCCTATATTGGATAGAAATGAGTCCGACCTAGGGTTTATAAGGGTGAAGTAAGCAACATCACCTAACAAGTTTTTCTTTTTGGTTCAATGCTGCAATTAATTCCAAAACAAAAAACTTGTTGCAAAGAGATACGCAAAACCTAACTTACAAAGTAAGTTTGTAAGAGCATCTCCAGTGCCGAGATGTAAAAGTGATGTAAGTCACATTTACACCCAAAGTGACTACAGTGAAAGCGTGTATTGGGTTGTAAATTTGCATCAATCACCTACCTAATTACTGTCATTGAGCTTTATGGAGCTAAATAGTAGGTAATAATTGTTAACTTGTCTTACTTGATGGCAAATCACTAATCACTAGATCAAAGTAGCACTTAATTAGGAGGAAGATTCTTCTTCCAAATAAATAAAAGAAGGAAGGAAAGGAAAATAAGTCAATGATATTCCCACCCAAAAGAGAATCTCAAAGCCCATGTAGAAATATGAAATTATAAAGACTAAGAAAAAGGTAAACAGGTCTTTCTGCTAATTAAAAGCTACTTAATTTGTCTCCAAGATCGGGCATCACAAGTTTAGTCTGGATTTGTTAGAGAAC
This sequence comes from Prunus mume, assembly GCF_029339155.1. Classification (NCBI taxonomy): domain Eukaryota; kingdom Viridiplantae; phylum Streptophyta; class Magnoliopsida; order Rosales; family Rosaceae; genus Prunus; species Prunus mume. Next base: position 24,532,440 of record NC_142698.1, read on the forward strand.
AATCAAATCTTTAACATTGTATTTAGTTGGTAGGTGCCGTACACTTTAGAATCGGAAAACCACCATGCTCAAAAACCAAATCCCAGAGAGAGAGAGAGAAATGACACACAAAATAAATTACAGAAAAATATGAACCACAAATTAAAATACATTAGCAGTGTAATCTGATCTAAATCTTAGTCTCTTGTATTTTTTATATACAAAAAATCACTAATCATCGTTCGTAGCTAGTAGGACGGGGGATCTTGTTTCTAATTATAAGAGGATCTCATATAAACAAACAAGCCAGAAAAGTGATTGAAGCATAAGATGCTTTGAGTTAGTGCAAGAAGACTCAGCATTTGATCTTTCTAGGTTTGAAGTTTCAAGGTCTTGCCCAGTCAACTTGGCCATTTTGGTATCAAAGTTTCGTGAGACAGTCTAAAAGAGTTAAAAGTAGGTAGTCTTACCATGAAATTCCAAGCTGAGTGCTCTATGACTTGGCTAATTTGAACCCCAGCATCTAGTACCCTTTTCTTTCTTTCAATTATTGTTTTTTATTTTAAAGGAAAACAACTGGTCTAAACTCACACATACAACACAAATGCTAGGACTTGAACTCAGGACTTTGCCTAGTGGAGCAATTACTCCAACCTACTACATTAGTGGGTCCTTTGCAAGCCATAATGAAGATTTAGATTATCCCAAGCAGACAGATATAGCAATATGGGATGGGATGCTCACAGAATTTTCTACCATTATAATTTTTGCCCTTATTCTAATTAATATAGTGGCAAAATTAGAAGTCATAGTCATTTGACTAAAATTCAAATATGAAATAAAAAATAAAGTTCAGAAGATCCCATGCTTATTAAGCTAATCATAATTAATGTTTGATATTTATCACAAAGATTCATGACCCTTGTTGATCATTGAATATTAATATGCAGGTGATGCCTAAGACATACTGTTCTTTCACCATTTGATTGAAAATGCCTGTTCTTTCATTATCCATTAGTTTTTAGGGAGACTCTAAATTTACTTTTTATTTATGTCTGTTATCTGCTATCTGATACATTATCTCCTTCTGCATTCCATTCTTAACTAGAGCTAGAGGAACCATTCTTAAGGTATCAGATAAAGAGCAGTCAACCGTTCAGCGTACTGTGTTTGCTTCAAGACCCTTTACCCAGACTCTAAAAAGTAAAAACCACTATTTCTCATACATGCTCCTGTTCATATTTGATGCCTTCTGCAATAATTCACCACTCCCTTATCATTACAGAATATGAAATCCATAGGGTGGGGTGGGGGGTACAACTAGGTTTTGAGATGCTTCACCTCAGTTTCATATTTCTTACGTATTCGAAATTCCAAGAAATACTTTGATCTTGTTCCCCTCAGATACTATTAGTTCTGAATGACATATTTACATGAAACCATGAAGAAAAAAAAGCTCAGGTAAAGCTATTACTAATGAACTAAAAGACCATAATGGCATATCAATGCTGCAGAGGATTGAGAAGAGCTGCTAGATCATCCGTACGGGTAGTGCTGTGCGGATTGCATCTGAAAACCATATTTTGAGGTCCATAGTAAGAGTTATTAGCAGCACCTTTGTGCAGATCTTGCCCCTGCATTTTAAGTCCATATGAACTAATCCCATAAGGATGGGACATGAACATATTTCTATGTGCTTGATTGAAAGCCATGTTTGCTCCACCGCCTTGCTGGTGATGCCACTGAAACGGAGTCCTGGCAGTGGCAGCAGAATTTGGCTGCTGAGGCACGGATAACTCAGGAGAGAGAGGCCTTTTATTGTCTGGAGATGGAGTTCTCATGTCGTTGAGATTGACGGTTGTTATGTCATGGATGCTGGCTCTTCGCTTATCCTTCCCCCCTGAAAGCTGCCTGATAAAGTACTTCTGTGCATGACTAGCCACTTGAGTCGGTGTTCGGGTTACCACAAAATTGCGTGAGATGTTCCTCCAGTCCCCTTTGCCATACTTTTTCAGGCCCAGTAGAAACAGCCTATACACAATCATGAAACTATTATGTCAAAAGAACGGCTGAAAAATAAAAACAGTGTAACCAAATCTGAATCAAGATAATTTTCAGCAGAAATTTAAACACCTAAGCTAGAGTTCTGATCCTGCTTTCATATGCAATCCCAAAGTTTTTTTCACACTTCATAAATGGCTTAGATGTGAAGGAAAAATCATCTAAAATGTTAAGTTCAAGCCAATTCTACTTCAACAGCTCAAATGTTAAAGTGAAAAAAACATTACATTCTGAAATTTACACTGGGAAACTTACTTGTGTTCATCTTCAGTCCATGGAACACCTTTCTTTCTTTCATGATCAGCAGGCCTAGCTGATGAAGATCTCTTACCACCAAGCCCATAAGACTGCTTGAACCCATCATAGCCATGTCTATTCACCCACTCCAATGTGAATGGAGAGGCACTATAGCCAGGAATTGGAACCAGCCCTGCTTCTATTTTGCCAACGTCAACTTCCAATTCCTCATACTGCTTCATCACATCCATTGCTGTCTTCCCAGGTATCATTGCTGCCACCTTGAGCCACCGGTCCGGCGTGTCCTTGTCATGCACCGCCAAGGCGTTTTCGAACATTTTGTTCTCTGCCGGGGTCCATTGTGTGCTCTTGCTCTCTTCAAGAAGCCAATTTGAACTTGAAAAATAGGATGAAGGCGATAGAATTTCCATTTCAAACTTCATGATCTCAAATTCACGCTTGCATAATTGACAAATTGGATGAATTTCTGATTTCTTGAATTCCCAACTGATGAAATTGGATATGGTACTGAGAATTGGGTTGAAAACAGAGGAGAAACAGAGCAAGAGAGAACCCTTTCAGGAAATGCAGAGAGAGGGAGAGAGAGCGGTGGAGGTTTCAGAATGATGAAAGGAGAGTTAAATCAAGGGGCATTCTGAAAGGAATCAGAATACCTTTTTTCCGCATAGGCACACCCTGAGGAATCTAGAAAAGACCCACCTTTTCAAAATTCAAATAAATATCCTTAAATCATTATTTTTAAGAAGAAAAAAACTAAAATAGTTTAGCTGAACCCATTGAAGAAGTCTCAGAGATGATAAACAGAGAACAGATTAAAGCAATCTTCAGAAAATGAAATTAGAATCTTGGTAGAATTTCAGAAGTGGAACTAAAACAGCTTCTTCCACTTCTTGGCATCCCAATTAGGAAAGCAAAAGAAACTGAGAGAGAGAGAGAGAGAGAGAGAGAGAGAGAAAGAGAGCAAAAAGGCTGCTAATGGGGAAAACCCAATTGGGGACAAGAGTGAGGGAGGCTCTGAAACCAGGGGAGTTGGAGCAGTCAGTGGAAAAAAGTTGGGAAAGATTTCTTCTTTCCTCTTTTTTCCTTGAGGCCCGAGCAACAAAGAAAAAAGAAGAAAGAAAACAAAAGTGTGGTGTTTGCTGTGAATGGAAAGAGAAAACTACAGAAGCTCAGATAAAGCAAAGCTAGCAAGCTTCAAGGAATGAATCTATTTTTGCTAAAATCTTTGTAGAGAGAGAGGGGGAAGAGAAGGCAAAGCAGAGTTTGAAGGTGGATGGCTGTGATTGGATGTTAAGATGTTTGTAGATACTGCTACTTATGAAAAAGCTCCCTCTTATTATAATGCACACTCTCTCTGTTTTGGGCTTTTTTTATTTTTTTTATTTTTTCCACAACAAAGATTAAAATAAGGTCTAAAAATACTCTTTCTTTATTTATTTATTTTCTTATTTTTGAGTTGTGAGGGAACAGGTGGGCTGGCAGCTCATGATGATTGATGGAAGCTCCGCCTTAGTCACCGTTGCTGCACTTGTCTATGGTCTCAACAGCAAAACACCCACTCTACTCACAACCGTCGGATTAAATTAAAATCACCATGATGAAAGATGACTGGATTTGATAATAAGTTCTTTTGTTTTCTTGGTGAGATCAGAAATCCTTTTCAAACTCTTTTACACTTGCAACTTGAGGTGGGCCCCCTCATGTGGTTTTACACCAATGTCTCTATCAGGAGTCTCATTGGAGGCTCTCTCCTACACAATTGTAAAGGCTATGATCTCAAGGGGCTAGGTCCGTTATAGGAAGCCATTCCAACACGTGTCACAGCTTAATTGGTTAGCAAAAGTCCCTCCCCGTAAGAGATCCAATGTTGGAAAAAAACTTATCTACACAGGTGTATAAATTTTTCTCTGTATTCTCTCCTCTTTTGCGAGGATAAAGAGAGAAAATAAATTGTTATACACCTTGTCGTATAAGTTTCCCTAAAAAAAAAAATAATAAGAATTATCTCAGAATTTAGTAAGTGTAGTAGTATTCTTACCACACCAACACTAGACTCACAAGTCGTTAGGTTAGTCTAAATAGGAGTAGTGTAACACATTAGAATTAAGATAGTTATAGAATTGAAATGCATCAAAAATTAATAATAATATGAGACTCGCAAAATTTGTTCACCAAGTACTTTGTTGTTAAAAAACAAATGAGGTTCATAATAACGCAAATTTGATTAAATGACAGATTGCCACATAATTGGGTTTGTGTATTGATCTGCCAATGAGATGGATCCACGTAATTGGGAGAAGAACTCCAGTCGTAGACCCGAGTGTACCTGATTAACTACGCGTAATCACATTCAACCAACCACCGCCCCTCAGCTCACTTATTCTTTTCTTTGCCCTCTCAAATGTTGGCTAGTGGAATTGAGTAGGAAAGTGATGCCGTATCCACTCAATTATATGCGCGTGTACTTCACTCTTGAATCTAAAGACATCATTAATGGGACCCACTATACAAATCAAATCATGTGATAGACACGTGTGAGCACGCGCTTAGTATACGGTTGTCGCTTTAGGTTTTGGTTTGCTCTATAATACAACGAATACAACTAAGCGGTCCCCTTCAGATGTGACCAACTGCTCCACTGCTCTCTCTCTCTCTCTCTCTCTCTCTCTCTCCCTATTTCTCCCTATTCTTTTCTCTCTTCAAAATCTGGTAGAGCAGCCTACACCAGCCTTGGTCTTTCCCAGTTGAAAGTTAGATGATCTTATCTGGGTAATTGTCATGCGTTGATAAATCTAAATTTTATTAAAACTTGTGAATTCATCAAAATTGTTCTCGTATTAGACAATTTGACAACATAAAATGTTTGTCGACCTTAAGTTAGGCTATTCATTGTGTTGATTTTTGACAAACAATCCCTCGCCATAATTTTCACATGAATCAATAACTAACATTCACTTTTGTACATCTTAATCATTGTATAAAGTGAAATATCAATCACTAAAATCAATTCATGGATTTGTAAATGATGATTAACAAATAATAGAAATGGGTGTCCTGATATATTTTACGTTAATCAATACTTGGCATTCACCCACACTACATGTGTAAAAAAATATGATCATTCACAAGCAATTAAAATGAGACTGATCAATCAAGTGTTTTTTTTAAATGTTTCCAATAAATAAAAATTAGTTGCTAAATTTGATTCCATGCTTTTTTTTTTATGTGACAAGAACATTCTTACATAGATTTTTCTATCCGGGTTAGCCATATAATAAGTTGTTCATGTGGGCCATCAAATTTAGAGTCATGCATAATAACTAATAAGAGGGTAATAAGCACCTTGGGAAATGTTTATCAACTAATCTGAAATCATTAGCAATGCCATTTTATTTTAGAGGAATGCTAGCAATCTTCTCTCTAACCTTCTCTTTTGGACCTTCTCTATTTTTTGCTTGACATATGTCATTCTCCTTACACCTAAAACAATGTCATTAATATATTATACAACTTAACTTATGCTTTCCAAATTCACCCTTATTAAATGTATTCAATTTATCCAAAAATAAATTCACAACTTTCTTACTATCTTATTAAATTTTTTTAACGTCAAATTTTTTTTAATTTAAGAAAATGTTTGCTTAAAAAAAAAAAGAAGAGGAAATGTCCTTTTTTTTAATTAAAAAAAAGTCTAAACTTGACATTAAAAAAAGGGACATTTCCTCTTTTTTTTTTTAAAGCAGACATTTTCTTAAATAAAAAAATTTGAAGTTAAAAAAAATTTAATAAGATGGTAAGAAAGTTGTGAAACATTTTTTGGATAAATTGAATACATTTAATAAGGGTAAACTTGGAAAGCAAAAGTTAGCTTGTATAATATATTAATGACATTGTTTTAAGTGTAAGGAGAATAACACATGTCAAGTAAAAAATGGAGAATAAAAAAGAATGTTAGAGAGAAGGTTCACAAGATTCCCCTTTATTTTATTGGTTGTAACCCATGCCTAATTATTTGGGCCATAAATAAATGTTATAATTGGGCTGGACTATGTTGTACAAGTAGAGAAGCCCAAGTACGAAGATGCTAAATTTGTACCACATGGCAACAACATGTTCTTTTATTGGTGGAAAACATTGTTACTGGGTTTGGGGCCACCGTCATCTTTAAGAGCACCTCGAATCTCGCACCTGTTAATCAATACGACAACGTGTCCATTAATGAGCTAAGGTCCCTATCTCCACAGTTGCCCTCTCCTCTCCTCTCTCACCTCCCATAACGTTGCTGTCCGTCGTGTGAGTAAATCATGCCTTATCGCCACTTGTATACTTCACGTGTTTATTTTTACCATTACATGTTAAATCATGTCTATATACAGCCAATGATAGGAGAGACAATTTGTGATGGAAAAGGAAAATAAGCAAAAAGTTGGCAGTAAAATACAACGTGTTTCTGACAAGTAACTATATAGCATGGTATTAAAGTACAATCATGTAATATAACTTATTAATATATTATAATATAAATAGATATTTATTGATGTTATATTTTAAAACATGAGTAAATATTAAATATGTCATTCACCAAATACATGAATGTATTCCAATACCTTAGTAAATTGTTAAAATGACCTTATCTTGGCTTTACACAACCCGTTGCCACACCTAGACATCAAGTAAATTAGTAGTTAATCTAATAATTAAGGTAAAGGAAGGTTCACAAATGTAATTGGAAAGCTGGACTTGAGGAACATGTGTTAATTAAATCGACGTTGCCATTATAAAAAGAAAATAGTTTGGCTTCTTAAGATTGAGGAGGGACGCCTCCTTACCATCAATATAATTTTGACACGTGTTAAGTTATTTAATATTCTTTATACTTTTTGGTTGAATTTTTGTCAATGTTGCTGAAATTTGACAAGTATCAAAATTTCATCGATTTTAAGGAGGATCTCCTCCTCAATTTTTTAAGCAGTCAAATCATGCTTCCGAGTTTCTCACATGTGATCGTACATCGGGAATATGGGTTTTCACCAAATAAAAATTGTAAGTTTTTTTTTTTTGGTCAATAAAATTGTAAGTTTATATGTAGCATTTTCGCAAGTTGTGGCTTTGGTCACATTATATTCTCCGCATATGCATATTGGTAGGCTGAGCGCACGCAGCAAAGCATGGGGAACAGGAAACGAAAGAAAACAAATTGGAGAGTTGTTTTTAGTAGTTAATATAATATCTAATCAAATAACAACAATAATGAAAGCTCTTAGCTGCCTCTTCAAATAAAATGCACAATGTGCTCCTTTCAATTTTATTTTATTTTAAAAAGGAGTGGCATTATTATCATTCCACGCAGATATCTACTCTGCTTTTTAAAAAAATAAAATAAAATAAAAAGTATTTTATTCAACTCATCTTTAAAATATTCTTAAAATACTTCTAACTAAATTTTTTTTAATGAGGGAACATGTCACTTGCTTGTTAGTCCTTTTGTTACTTATTGGTTTTGTAGTACAACTAAAAGTTGCATGTTTCGACGTTTCGAATTTGACTGAGATCGAGTTATCGTACAATTACTTACAAAGTAACAATCACTCAATCCAATTTAAATGAATAGGTATTGAAATTCAAATATAAAGTCAAGTGAGATTGGTTTTTCAACAAAATAAAAATAATAATAAAAACCCCAAAAAACTATCCAATTGATTGTTAAAAAAAATTAAAATATTTCTAATTGCCCAACTCCCCTGTAGTAAGAATAGTGTTGTTGGAAATGGACACATGCAATTATGCATGAAGAAAAAAAAATTGCAGGCTCCAATAATGGAAGGTTGGGGGGTGCTTGGGCACCACCACCAATTTGTTGCCATTAAGGGAAAGATTCTTTATTTTTCATATGTTCCCCCCTTTCCCTAAAAGTCAAAAAGTCAGACAATGTGATGGAGATTTGAGGCAACTCCACCGGTATGCGTGTGCATCAACTTCATGTGCGCTCCTCCACCTTGCAATAACTCTTTTTTTTTTTTTTTCTTTTGCCTCAAGTCAACAATAATAATTTCCCCACTCTGTTTTATATAAGAAATTGGTTGTACCATATGAAATTTGACTTTAGTGTAAACATCTTGAGTAATGTAATGTAGAAAATCCGATAAGTATATCTAAATCAAATTTGAATTTAGGTAAAGTAATATAGATCTCAATTAAATTAATGTACGAACGTCTTGCGTGTAAACACAATTCAATAAATCGTGATTAATTTATATTCTAATAGGGAACGATAAACCCATAAAACTAGCGGCTACAACCCGGATTCAAATATGATGTGAGTTCGCATTGTACTATATCGTATATCCCACCAATGTGATTGATATAACATATCTATTTTGCCAAATGCTTTTAATGTGAACTGAGTGACTTTGAGACGAAAGACAGCATGGGCGACTGAATATGGTCCCAATTGAAAGCCCACTCAAGAAAACATGATGCAATTGCCTGCTGGACTATAGTTTGTGACTTTTGTGATGATTGGGCTAAGAATGGGTTGGTCGGTCTTGACAACAATTCGCGGTGTAGGGTGAAAATGATATCAGTGAGACAGCTCCATTGTAGGCTCAAAGGATTTGAAATTGATTTGAGATACTGATGCATATAAGTTTTACTTTTTCCTTTGTAGTAAAAAAAATATCAAATAAAATCAAATGGTTGATTTTAACTATATCCCAGGTAATACTTGAGAGATTGTCGTTCATGCAATTTGAACTATATGTTACCTATTGAACCTCAAATTTCAACAACAAAAACTTATTCTTCACACCAAAAATTTCATTAAAAACTCTCTCTCTCCCCATTAAAGTCACTATTATGGCATTCTTCGAGGTAACTATTGACTCATTACTTTTAAGGGCTCGTTTGATACGTCGGATTGTACTGACTAATTTCTGTCAAATAGTATTAATCTATTCCGAAGAGTATTGACTGTTTATCCATAATATTATAAGATGTTTGGTGTTGTTCTGGATAAATAGTATGACTAAGTTATACTGTGTTTGGTATTGTTCCGGATAACATCAGATCATACTATTTTTTTTTTCAAAAAATCTTTGATAATTTAAGTGGCATTAAAATTCAAACGACATGAATTTTTTTGGTAAGATTCATATGACAAGATTTTTTTATTTTCATTTGTTTTTGTCAAGATCTATTAGATAAGATTACATGAACTAGCTCATTATCATAGTTGTAGTATCTCATAAAAATTCCAACATACTCAAATACGTTAATAAAAAAAATTCCAAATAATGTATAATTCAAAGTGATTACATACTAAGGTGATAAGAGTAAAAGGGAAAGTTGTTCATAAACTAAACTGCATCAAAAAGTTAAAGAGAAATACAAATGCTTTTCTCATAGCACCATCCAATGTCAGGAATGTTCTCTCATCACTTGCCTGTGGGAACTCTTAATCTTGTTGGTCTACTAATTGCATCTCGTAACACCCTAGAATCAGAAGCATATCCTTCCCAACCAGGGAAAACAAATATAAATTTCATGTCAGCACTACAAACTCCCAATACATTGGTTGTAACCTCCCCCTTTCGTGTTTGATATCTTGGCTTATCTTGTTCAGCGACACGAACCCTAATGTAAGTCCCATCCAATGCCTCCAAGAATTTCTACACAATTAAAAAAATAAGGTACCTTAGAAATTGAACTCTTAAATATGATAATAAAATTGACCAATCTTAATTTAATTTTACAGTACCTTAAACCATCTCCATCTATTATCGGTGCAATTATCAGGTATGGGTTTCGGCACCTTCAAAAGTCTACCTTGTAATCTTAACACTCCATGCAAGATTGAATTGAAATACCTACTAATAGTCTCCCCCGATTGCTTAAATCTACCACTAATAGTACGATTCTTCAAATGATGTGTGAGTGTATGTAAAAATATACACACTTGCTCTTCTATGGTTACTGAACCATTTGTTCTCACTCTGCCATCATCATGGACCAATTGACATAAACAATGGAAAGTTCTCCTATCCATCCTAATTTGGTTCACACATTGGATGCCATCAATTCCTATAATGCTATCTAAATAATTTGATCGAGTAGGTCTCATCATAGAAACTTCTAATCCTAATGTATCGAATTACTATATCACAAACAAACAATTAAACATTCGACAAAAAGGAAAAACTCATAATTAATTTTCACAAAAATGTAATAAAATATGAAATATATCAAGAAAGAAAATAAGATAGAAGAACCATATTGGAGAGAGTACGAGAGAGAGGGATATAGATACCTGAAAAAGGGTGAAGAGAATAACCTATATATAACATAGTAGAGAAGAACCCGAGGGAGAAGAAGATGAAAATAGTGTCTGATTTTTCACTTGAACGTGTGTGTTCTTTTCCCCTAATTGTATAATTAAGCACATATTATCTAAACCGGGATGTGTGAGTTTTATTAGTTAGTCAGGTAAGAGAGTATTAAAAACCCAACCCGTTTAAAATAGTCAGGTAATTAAATAATACAAGTTGACACTATACACTTGACATGGACTATTTAGGGTTTAGCCACGTGACTATTCACATTTATTTGCCCGAGCGAACTATTTATTATTTATATATGCTTACTCGAGACTATTCACCCTAAACACTCACTATTCATCCATGTTACTATTCACTTCCGTTATAGGCAACGGAGGAAATTGACAACAAAATTGGGTGGGTGTTCTGGAGTGTGGGGATATAGTGGGTGGTGGCTTGGGGTCTAGGGTTAGCTGGACCTGGAGGGCTGGGGGAAGAGAGGGTGATATTTTTTACAATAACGCTACGGGCACCAACTTGTTTACCAACTCTTGGATACCAACACATGTGGCACATGACAACCATGTCATCTGCCACCTCATCTATTTTAATTACATAATTTATTATATAAATAAAAGAATTTTATTATTTTTTATATTTAACTATTTTTGTTTTCAGTGAGAAATTCTTTTATTTATATAATAAATTATGTAATTAAAATAGATGAGATGGCATATGACATGGGTTGCCATGTCATGTGCCACATGTGTTGGTATCCAAAAGTTGGTAAACAAGTTGATGGCCGTAGCGTTATTGTATTTTTTAATAGACAAGCAAAAGAAATAACTTAGAAACATATAAGAATTAGACCAATTTTGATTTAACCATCTAAACATACCTTTGAATCAAGCCAAAGACCTAATTTTTCACGTGTTTTAAATTTAACCAGTTTGAATTTTTTGTGTGTGCCAAAGTTAGGAAAGGGGATGCGTTTTTTCGCACAAATTGTCAATGTGCTATATAGATTCGAACATGAGACCACTGTTTTGCATATAGTAGTTGTGGTGGGACATGGAATGTGGGTTAAGGGCTAACGGCGACAATGGCCAAGTTTGATTCGAGTAGTAGGGTTTAGGAGAGCTCTTTAGCATTTACTTTCTACTTCGAAGTTCAAAGCTTAAAGCCCATTTGATAACCATTTCATTTTTTAGTTTTCAATTTTAATTTCTATTTTTTCAAAATTGAAAACTTGTTTGGTAACTACAGTTCCAATCTTTTGGACCACAGGAGTCCAAGATATTGTGGTCACCCACCGTTGGACATTAATCCAATAGTTCAAAAAAGTTTCTTAAAAGGAGTGCAAGAGTGAGTGACCCCTGTAATCCAAGAGATCGGGACTGTAACTAATTTCAGTTTTTTAAAAACACTGAAAATGATTAACATTTTACATTGTGACTCAAATAATTTAACTAACTCATTATCACATAAACCCCTTAATATAGCCAAACTCATTATATAACTATAAAATACCCATTTTAGACATTGCATTTATACTTGAATGTATTTTGATCTGAGCGCTCAAGTAGTTAAGAGCATAATTTTACTACTTATTGAGGTTGAAAAGTAGGTATAAAAAATAGCGTCTACAAGTCACAGTCAAAAGTTAACAAAACTCAATGAATATCCAACAACGACGACATTGGTAGTTCAACCCAAAACTGGGGCTATATAATAAACCGTGAAGATATTTACATATTACAGTTGAAACAAAAGTTGTTAAGAACACATGTTTAATCCATTCACGTTGAGAATAAAAAAGCTCAGAAAGTAGAGCTGGATCAAATCTGAAAGAGCAATGTCCCGTTTTCAGACCCGAACTATGACTCCAATCGAATTTACTCCTTGAACTAAAAAATATGCCAATTTAGCACCCGAAAACCATGAATTCGCTAATTTCACCCCTATCGATAGATTTCAGATTATTTAATCCAAGTTCCGTCAAAATTCACATGTAAGGAACATAACTAGAGGGCAATAGTCATTATAACACATTTCCCTTCCATTCCTCATATTCCCTAATAGCTTGGCGCCAAAATAAAAACACACCAACCTTATTTCACATAATCAAAGCACCACATGAATCCAAAAGACATACCTTAATCTGAAATAAAATATACACATATGCAACAGATCTGACCTTATCTATAAGAGGATGAAAAAAAGAGAGAGAAACAGAGAATGAGAAGAAAAAAAATAGAGAGAGGAAGAAGAAGAGAGAGAAAAAAAATAGAGAGAGGAAAAAGAAGATTTAAAAAAAAAACAAAGAGAGGAAGAAGAAGATTAAAAAACACAGAGAGACAAAGAAGAAGAGAAAAAATAGAGAGAGGATGAAGAAGAGAATGAACCAGAGAGAGAAAGTTGTTGAAGAATATACAGAGTCTCACATCGAAAACTTAACAAAATAGAAAGTTCCATATAATAAATGGTTCCACTCCTAATAACATCGAGACCTTTTGTATAAAACCTCACACATGCTAAACATGTGGTTAAGTTGGGGACAATATCGATGTTGCTAGTAGTGGGCCAAGAGTCCATCCCTCTGAAATCTTAAAATGGTATCAGAGTGGGCGGTTGACTGGGCTTGATTAAACCCAAATAAAAAAAACTCAAATCAAACAAAAAAACCCAAAATTGAACCAAAAATCAAACCAACCACAATTTTTTTAAAAATTAATAAATAAATAAAAAAGTGACCGATGTGAAATTGATTGGATGTGTGGCCCACTAAAAAGTGGTCCCACGTGAGGAGAAGTGTTGAAGAACACATAGAGTCCCACATCGGATACTTAACAAAATAGAAAGTTTCATATAATAAATAGTTCCACTCCTAATAACATCGAGACCTTTTTATATAAAATCTCACACCTGCTAAACAAGTAGTTAAGTTGGGGACAATATCGATGTTGCTAGTAGTAGACCAATGGTTCGCCCATCTGAAATCTTAACAAAAGTTACAGAGAAGAGATGAAAGCATGCATAAGAAAGAGGAAGATAGAAGGAAGAAAAAGAAAAGAAAGTGTGTGTGAATTAGAATGACTATATTGCCCTCCCGTTGTGTCCCATGTGAGGCTCACGTGTGAATTTTGACGGAACTTTGGATGAAATCATTTGAAATCTAACGGTAGGAGTGAGATTAGCAAATTCATATAATTTAGCAGATTTTTTAGTTCAAGGAAGTAAGTTCGATTAGGATCATAATTCAGGGAATAAACGGCTAAAAATCCAAACTAATAATAAATAAATAAAGTTCACTCCTTATTTCCATCATGATCACGAATACTTAAATGCTCAACCATAACTCTATATATATATTTTTATTGTTGGTGGGGTATAGCCGCGCGGGTTAATATTTTAAAGGTTTAGCCGCACGGCTATACTCCAAATATTAAGTAAATATTAAGTAATACTAATTATTCACTATAGAAATAGTAATTTAAATAAGTTACTAATTTAACTAATTAAATGAGGCAAAAATATTTAATACTAAAAATAATTTTAAAAAAAATATAACCTAAACATACTATAGAAATAGTAATTTAAAAAGAAAAAATATAGTTACTCCAACCTTATCACATTCAACGCACCACAACAATCCAAAAGACAACCTTAAACTGATCCTTAAACTGAAATAAAATATACATATATGCAACATATCTGACCTTATCTACAAGAGGATGAAAGAAAGGGAGAGAAACAGAGAATGAGAAGAAAAAAACAAAGAGAGGAAGAAGAAGAGAAAAAAAACCAGAGAGAGGCAGAAGAGAAAAAATAATAGAGAGAGGAAGAAGAAGATAAAAAAACACAGAGAGACGAAGAAGAAGAGAAAAAACAGAGAGGATGAAGAAGAGAAAGAACCAAAGAGAGAAAGTTGTTGAAGAATACACAGAGTCTCATATCGGAAACTTAATAAAATGGAAAGTCCCATATAATAAATGGTTCCACTCCTAATAACATTAAGGCATTTTGTATAAAAGGCCATACCTACTAAACATGTGGTTAAGTTGGGGATAATATTGATGTTGCTAGTAGTGGGCCAAGAATCCGTCCATTTGAAATCTTAACAAAAGTTGCAGAGAAGAGATGAGAGCGTGCGTGAGAAAAAGGAAGAGAGAAGGAAGAAAAAGGAAAAAGAAAGTGTGTGTGCATTAGAATGACTATATTGCCCTCCCGTTGTTTCCCACGTGAGACTCACGTGTTAATTTTGACGGAACTTTGGATGAAATCATATTAAAGCTAATGGTATGAGTGAAATTAACGAATTCATATAATTCAGCAGATTTTTTAGTTTAAGGGAGTAAGTTCGATTAGGGTGATAGTTCAGGGGGTAGACGGCTAAGAATCCAAACTGAAAAAAAAAAAAAAAAAAAAGTTCACTCCCTATTTCCATCATCATCATGAATGCTTAAATGCTCAACCATAACTCTTATCACCATATAAATATTTAACACGAATACTTCAACCATAAAGATATTTTTTGTTTTTGTGGTCTAAGATCAAGGAGAATTAAGTTGAACAAATAAACAAAGACAGCATATCAGTACAAACATGGAATACTTTTGATTGTTGGAGTGCTTCATTTTCCTGTCAGAAAGTCAGTCAGTAGGCTCCAAACTAAAAAAATACAAAAGAGATTAAACAGGTAGAAAACCATAATAGATGAAACAACTACATGGATATATATTATTATACAGCTCTTCACTCCTTCGAAGTCAACTTTTCCCTAGACAATGTATCTTGTTTCATTGTGTTGATTGCATCACATATTTGGTCGACTCTCGTTGATGGGCTCATGATAAGAAGATAATTCAACTCACTTTCAATTCAAGGCAGCTTCCATTTCCAATTAAAATGGTAATTACCCCAGCTACATGATGTTGTAACAAATCCGCCGAAGACCATTAAACCAGATCTCCAAAACATTGCATGCTTCATGAACCACGGTCATCTAATAGGTTATTGCGGTGAAAACAGATAAACAGAGATACAGAACACTAGACAGGGAGCATGCATGTGTGTATCTATGTGGTTTAATCTGGTCTACATATAAGAAGCAGACTAGGTTACAAGGAATCAAACTTGATGACCTTGCCACCTGATTAAAAATACACAGGAACTTACCTTCACGGACATAATCTCATCCACAGCAGCAAAGATGTCCATCTCACTTTTCGAATCCAAAGATCTCATGACATTTCCCACTTCTTCAATCTTCCTTCTCTGATTCTTCTTATCTCTTACTTGTTCCGCCTGAAATGGAAATAAGTACATATGAATTGAGTCACTATTTAAGTAGCAGCAATGTGATTACTATAAGAGAGGGAATCTGAAAGCATGATATAACAAGTACAAAGGCATCTACCATGTTAAACATCCAATCGACAAGGACTCACGTCTTTTCTCTTGCCAGTTTGGGTCCATAGGACATATTGGGGGGTAAGGAACCACGCCCTTATTCTGGAAAGGAAGTCAAGTTTGAATTGAGTCACTAGTTAAGCAATGTGATATATATATAGCTGTATGTATGTATGTAGGCAGAATCTAATACTATAGTTGCTTTCTCTTATCTTAATCCTACGCACGGGGAAGCCAGGGGTTTTTTAAAGTACAATAGTCGGAAGCACCGGTGTCAATAACAAAATGAAAATGTTGTAGGTCTGTCCTTATGACGATTTCAGCCGAGCACTGGGTGCAATTGTAGTAAAATCTGAATGGGTGATAGTTCAAATACTCCAAAATCAGAGCCGGGCGCTGCAGTCGGTGGTAAATCTCAATCATAAACAACAATTAGTAAGTAAACCAATCCAACCCAACCCTACCCTACCCTACCCTGTAGGTGCATAATTAATGTATCCAAGTATTATGCTTCATATAATGTTGACATAAATCAGACTATCAGAGCCATAAAACTACACAGAGGAAGAGGTAAATATTCAGAAAATCGTCAGATTTTCATTAAGAAATTGAAGTAAGCAGGACATAAAGAAGATTAGGCGTTGTTAATCATATAATATATGATGATGGGAGTAATAGTCTAATAGATAATTTAGACAGCTTAAATCCCAAAGACTTGATTAAGAAGAACAATATGAATTGTTGATGCAGTTATTTAATTTTGACAATGGTTAAATTCAAATTCAAAGAACCACTAAAACAAATTGACTTTGCTAAGAATAACACCCAGCACGTAACATGAGTTGGCCCAAGCTTAATTCATATTTGAAAGAAACTGCCATGAATACAAATACACAGGAATCTACCTTGATGGAAAAATGCTAAATCTCTCATTTAAAATCCAAAGATTTCATGGCATCTCCCACAACTTCAATCTTCGTTTTCTGATTAACCTTGGCATCTCCCACAGCAATGTGATTACAGAATTAGCTAGGGGAAATCTGAAAAGCTGATAACAAGTACAAATGTAAGGTAAGGCATGTACCATGTAAAACCCATGGGCTAAGATCTCCTCTCTTTTCTCATGCCAGTTTTTGACTCCTGAAAAGGAAGTTTGAATTGAGTCATCATTAATTAAGCAGTGTGATAACAGTAAAAGGCAATCTAAGTTCCTCATCGGTTCTCTTGGTTCGCAAGAAGGATCACTGGTGGAGGTTATGTGTCTATTACCTAGCCTTGAATACAGTCACCACCAAGGACCACTTTTCCATACCCTTCATTGATGAATTGCTAGATGAACTCCGGGGGGCTACAATTTTTTTGAAGCTAGACCTCTGTTCGGGTTACCATCAAATATGCACGCATCCAGACGATGTACACAAAACGGCCTTCCGTACCCACGACGGACACTATGAGTTTCTCGTAATGCCCTTTGGTTTGTCTAACGCTCCCTATACCTTTCAATCACTAATGAATGGTATTTTTAGCCTTTATTTAAGGAAGTTTGTGCTCATTTACTTTGATGATATCTTGGTCTTTAGTAATTCGTTGGTAGATCATGCGGCTCACTTAACTACTGTGTTTGAAACTCTCCGACGCCAACAACTGCTCGTAAAACACTCTAAGTGTCTTTTTGGGCAACTACAGTTGGAATACTTGCGCCATTATATTTCGGCCAATGGTGTAGCTGTGGATCCCACCAAAATCGAGTGTGGTCGTTCATGGCCACCCCCAGCCACCATTAAAGCCTTACGTGGGTTCCTTGGCCTTGTGGGTTACTATCACAAATTTGTTCGCCACTTTGGACTCATAGCTCAACCTCTCACACAGTTGCTGAAGAAGGATAAATTTGAGTGGACTCCTGTTGCCTTCACGGCCTTTGAAGCACTAGAGGCAGCCCTGTCTTCCACTCCAGTACTCTCTTTACCAGATTTCTCCAGGCCATTTACAGTCGAGTGTGACGCCTCACAGGGGGGCTCGGAGCCGTTCTCTCCTAGGAAGGGCACCTAATCGCCTTCCTTTTGAAGCCGTTATCTGGCCGCCACTTGTCTATGTTCGTTTATGAAAAAGAAATGATGGCCGTCAAACCCCAAAGCAACAAAATACTTAGCCAGAGGCTAAACTAACCCAACGAGTTCCTCAACTCCTAATAAGTCATCAACTAATAAAGAATCAAGCCAACTTGAAGCAACATCAAGCACACACAGACCAAGATCAAGATTATGGCTCCACTTAGCCAAACAATCCGCCACAACATTCCTTTCCTTGTAGATATGGCTCACAGAACAAACACCAATTTGTCTCACCATTGCACAACAGCTAGCAATTAAGGAAGCTAAAGGATGGGATCCAAGCCTAGAATGTTGCTAAATAAGGAGTACAGCCGTAGCAGCATCCATTTCCACAGTGAGCCTATGAATGCCTTTAGCAATAGCAAGTTGTAGACCAAAAAAAAAAGCCCCAAACTTCAACTTCCAGAATCTACCCCTTACCAAGGTTCACAGCAAAACCACAGACCCAATCCCCTAAGGAATTACGAATCACTCTTCCGGCACCAATAGAGCCTGAAGCACACCTTCTAGACCCGTCCACATTAAGCTTAAACTGTCCTAGCTCAGAAGGTTCCCAAGCTAGCAAAAGAGGAATTTTAGGAGCCTTTGTATCCCCAACCTGGCTAATTGTATACCACTCCCTTACATCAGCAACAATAATCTTCTCGAGCTCATAACTGACCCTAAACCCTTATTATATTTTTAGTCTATGTAAAACATTATTTAAAATGCCTTGAAAAATAACTCACATGGATTATAGGATACATTTTAATTAAAGCTACATATTCTTTATTTATGTTATTCTCAAATTATACTATCAGATACATTTTCACTATTTTTATTTTTTGAATTTATTTCCAACTAATCTACTAGACGCATTCTCGAATCCTGAAAATGCAAATTTGTTTTTTCATTTTCATTCTCTAAAAATATTTTCGGAAAACATTCTTCAACAACAAACAGGCCCTTATTGTTTTGTGTTGTTACTACCAATTGAAGTGAAAACATATTGTATTATAAAAAATAAAAATAAAATCATCTTTCAGAACAAAAATCCTTTGTTGCTTCCATTAGTAGCATATCACATTTACATAGACATATATCTCTGCAAGAAAAAGATATATGACCCAGCAAGCTAATCTTAAAAAGAAGCCCAATTCCCTTTTATTCAACATGTAGAAGCAGCTTTCCCCTTAGCTTTGCTCCAAAGAATTCTTCCTATTAGGTCTTGTTCCTTGTATTGCTATGAGTTGAGAATTGAATTGGCAAACAATTTAAAGCTAACACTTGGGAAGGTCGCTTGGAGGTGGTAGAACAGATTCATTTGGGCCTTTGCCATTGTCCACCACAAATGCCATCTTAAGCCCCCATGTTGTGTGCACTTCAAGATGGCAATGCATAAACCAAACTCCTGCATACATATAAAAGGAAAAATATGGTTACATTGGAAACTTTCTTTCGTCATACAGTCCGACATGTTATGTTGTCAGACTCTCAATTAATAGAAATAACATTTAGGTTGAATGTGTGACTAGATTCAGCCTGACAATATAACAAGTTATATATTTCATAAGAGGAAATTTGTCATGGTTTACCTGGATTATCAGCCCTGAATCTAATAGCAGTCCATCCACCAGATGGCACTCCTATTGTGTTCCTCTCAACAGGGTCAATAAGATTAAATCTTTTTGGATCCATCTTTGGGTTGAAATTCCCCAATCCCCTCCCAACCTCAAAGAAATTAAACCCGTGAAGATGAACTGGATGGTTTTCAGGGGCAATCATCCCAGTGTCTTGCAACACAAGCTGCACTGTAGAGTTATAAGCAAGTCTATAAAGCCTAGTCCCCTTCATGGTCTGCATATTCGTCGGCTGTGGACCCGTATAATTATAAGGATTCAGAGGGTTTCCGGGAAAATCATCGGTAAAAACTCCACTTATGTTGAAGAAATGTGCTTGAAGAAGTGAGATTTTGGGCATCACAAATGTGACATTATTGATATCTGCCACCAGTCTGTTGCCATTGGCACATGAAGCACAAGTGTGAAGGCCAAGGCCAACAGTGAACAAAAGAGAGTGGTCAATTTTCAATGGAACCCTAGCAGGAAACTTGACTGAATTCAGGCTTCTGAGGGAATTTGTAAACTTTGTTGCAACTAGTGTGGCATTTTGAGGAGGTGGGGCTGTGAGGGTGGTCCTAGTGCTTTCGAGGGTGCCCATATAGTGCAAAGTAGCAGTGGCAGTTTTGTTGTCTACAAGGATGGTTGGATTGTCCATGAAAGGTGAGGCTGCAACCAAGTACTTGCCTGTGCCATGGTTGGTTGATAGAAGAACGTTTGTGGTCTGCCCTGGGGCTATCAGAACGGTGTCAGTTTTGAAGGGTTTTGTGTACACAGCATCAACCTCAACCACGGTTAGTTTGTGGTTGGCAATCTTGAAGAAGAGCTCTTCATTGAGCGCAGCATTGATGATTCTTAGCATGTATGTCTTGCCAGGTCTTACTGGTAATTTAAACCCTCCTGCACATATGCACATCATGTTTAAATTTGGTGATAATTGGTCAAAATAGTGTAGATGGCTGGAGTGATACAGGGAGACTACACAATGTGACAGTTGATGTGTCAGTTACTTAATGAGATTAATTGATCCGCATCATCAACTGTCACATTATATGATTAACTAAT
The DNA here is from genome assembly GCF_029339155.1 of Prunus mume. Classification (NCBI taxonomy): domain Eukaryota; kingdom Viridiplantae; phylum Streptophyta; class Magnoliopsida; order Rosales; family Rosaceae; genus Prunus; species Prunus mume. Next base: position 24,553,236 of record NC_142698.1, read on the forward strand.
ATGTCATTCTTGTACACGTATGTGTATTTACCTTGTGAGGAGCAGGTAGAGAGAGGGCCCGGATGGCCATTAATTGTGTGAGCATCAGAGACATTCGGGGCTGAACCAGATTTCAAAGCCTGATTAATAACAGATTCCACATCTGATTTCCACCATTCACCTACAAGTTTACAATAATCATGAGCAATCTTACAATACTTGATGGATTATGAGAAATATGAAAGGGTACTTGGATCATGGAGGCACCTAAGATTACAACGACTTCTTTTTGGGGTGCAGGAAATGGGTATGGGACCCCAAGCTTGGGTAAGATGACCAAGGCGCCATGGACTGTGGCCCTGAGCCACAGGATGTGTGCATGCCACCAAAGTGTGCCCCTTTGCCCAGTGACGGTGAAGTTGTACACATAGTTTTGACCCGGTTGAATTGGACATTGGGTTATGTACGCCGGCCCATCAGCCCAACCCGTCCGCAGTTGTCGGATTCCATGCCTTTTTACGGAAATATTATTATTAGAAATAATAAAATAAATACTGAAAAATATAATAATACTAAGTAATGACGATTATTAACAATTGAAAACTCATATTTATCTATAGGAGTGAAAGCGGGAGACATTACCAATGGATGCTAACATTGTATTTGACGTGGTTGACCACCTTGATCAGCACTGTGTCATCTTCCCTAGCATATATGGTGGGCCCAGGGTACCTTCCATTGACTGTGACAATGGGCTTGCTTGAACATAATCTTGAGGTTTTCTTTTGCACCACCTACGAAACCCACAGGCGGTTTAGTCGAGTTCTTTTGCACGCATGTTTTCATCAAGTCAAAACTGTGACAACACTTTCTCAAGTTTGGTGGCTTCCTCAACCACATCCCTCACGCTTTTCTGTTTGATTAAGTTTTGCTTATTTATATATAACAAGCCAATTATTATTTCTTTTAAAAATATTCTTTGGATTATGTTTAGATTTAAATCTTGGGGTTTTGAGGAATTAACCCTATGCCAATTTTATCTATCTTCAACTTTTTTCAAACTCTTTAGATATTGACGACTTGAATGGTTGAACACTTGGTTGCTGTGTCTGTGTGAGAGACAAGCTGAGTTTAGGCAAGTTTTTATCAACATCAAGAATAATTAAGAAAGCAAAGGATGCACTAGTGTAGTGATTTGGAATAATTGTTTCCTCATGTAAAGTTCCGGATTCGAGTCTTAGTATCTGTGTAGTATGTGTATGTGTGAGCACTAGTGTACCGTGTTGCTCCTTGGGAAGCCTTAATTTTCTTGTGCTAGTGGCTTATGGATAATGTAATATAAAACTCATAATTTAAAACTCGCAAAAAAGGCATAAGCTTTCCCTAATGTTGTTGTTGCTCAAACATCAGTTTAGAGTAACTCATAGTTAAGAATGATATAAACCCTACCCAGCAAACTAGACGCATGTAGATAACCTTCTGCATGTCTTGCTAGCATGCATGTATATATTGGATCAAATGAACCATTTCAAATCTCACCCGTATGTATTCAATGTGTTACATATATACAAGATAGGATCGTGAATATTCAATAATAAAACATTTATTTCTACACTCGAGAACTCTTGCCGGCCATCTTCTTAGCTATATTAGATGTCTTAACCCTATGTCAATGAAAGAATGTGGCTGCAGGGTGGCAACTAGCTACAGTTTACTCTAAAATAGATGCAAAACAAGGGGATTGATATAATTAACTCAAAAATTAATATTATACTTACATTGAACTTGTAATGTCGAACCATGCATTCCACTGATGCTGGAAACAACAAACAAGCCACCAAAACCAAGGCACGAATCAAAGGCACCGTCTCCATTTTTCTCTCTCTTGATCCTTATAGCTCTCTCTCTCTCTCTCTCTCTCTCTCTCTCTCTCTCTCTGAGACCCTCAGTGTTTTTTTGTGTGTTCTATGTCGTAGTGCTGTGCTGCAATAGAAGCTATTGACCAAGCCAAATTTATAAAGAGATAAAAACTACGTAGTGCTGTGCTGCTGCCATGTCGTTTTTGCGTAGTTTGGTAGATGAAAGGATACTTGAGAATGAAGGTCTGCGTATAAATAAATAAAAACTTGTTTATACGTACAGCAGCAGGCCAGAAACGTCTTGATCTTAATTATCTTGAGTCTCACACAAAGTAGTTGTCTGTCAACTAAAACACTTGGTTTGATTTGAAGCCAGTGTATAAGGTTGATGTCAATTTCTTGAATTGGGCTGGGTGGTCAGATCAGATCAGCCACTGCATGGTTTGGTGGCCGTATTGGGTAAAGTACACCCAAACCCCAGCTAACAAACAAAAAAGTTGCTATTGATTTGCTTTTCCAACCATGGAAGCTCTCCAAGGTCAAGGAGATGACATACACAACAAGGCACTGGCTCAACAGAATCACCCACTTGATTATTCCTTTTTCTTTTTTTTTCTTTGGGTTTGTCTTATATTGTTATTGAGTAATTACATCTATTTATTATATTCACTTGCATTAAGTTCGCGGCAGAATATAACAGAGAAGGCTTCAACAAAAAGTGGTATGGACCAAATATCATTATTACTCTAAAAAAGAAACTTAATTTGTCCGATCATTAGTTGATCTATTTCATTTTTTTTAGAAGCGATAATCTAAACTACAATAGTAGAGAATTTCTCTCATACACACAAAACTATTATGCCATGGGGATTCGAACCTAAGACTTCTAATATGCAAGTCTCCATTTTCCATTGGTCATCAACAAGATTTTGAGATTTGAACTTGAATCATCCTCTGCCAAAAAGGACACTGGATATGACATTTGGACTACCAAAATGAAGGTTTGAATATCGAGCACACTTTTTAGGCTTTTCAGAATCGATAACAAATTGATTCGTTGGTTGTATTTCTAATTTGATGTGTTTAAACAAATTAATTAGGATGATCTTTCGTTACGAGCATAACTAATTAAATATGGTTCTTTAATATGGAATTTTTTTCCATATCCATTTTATAATTGGTGAAGGACGTGTGTGTATGTGGTGGGTGGACGATAGATACGTAAAGGATGTTAACACGAACCAATTTTTTTTTTTAGTTGAGCGATGGCTGTCAATGGATTGCCAAATCGACCGAAAAGGTTTGCTTTCTGAAAGCAAAAGATTAGAGGGGTTGGTAACAGCTCATCTAACCTTGCATGAGTTAATTACGCACATGAAATTAATTCATATATTTCTTGTCATTTCCCAGTTTGGTCTTGTGTTTCATTTTCTTTCGTTTTTTCTTTCTTTTTGGATAAAATCTTTGGTAATAACAATTGTATGAGGTCGGCATGCTAACGTGATACAATAAATTAATAAGAGAGTTGTTATTGACATTCCAAAAAAATTATTTTGCACTCCTCTTGTATCTTCATGAGTCGGCCATTTAAAATCCGTTGCGAAGTAGGAGTAAAACATGAAATTTAAAGTTCTAAAACATGCATTTTTGGTTTATTTATTTATTTTCCTCTTCATTCAGTCTTCTATCAATTCAACAATCATTTTTTTTTATCTATCATTATAAACGTCTCTGAGGCTCTTTGTTGTATTGTTCGACCGGCCCAGATCGATATTACCAATCAAAACGGATCAACCCATATTTTGAAGGCCATGGTTTGGATCAAAACTCTTAAGCCCAACCTATTTCAGAACTTGGCATATGCACGCATCAAACCGATGTTCACCTTGCTCAGTCAGAACTTGGCTGCACAATTTGTATGATTTTTTTTTTAATTTTAACAACTTATCATGTGACATTAAAGTTTTATTTTTATTTTCTATAAAACAATATTTTAAACTATTCTAATGTACGATGAGAATAATCAAACTCGAGTGCAACAGAGCGGGTTTAATATCTCTTAATCAATTGACCTAACCCACATTTACCATGTGACACTAAATTTGAATTTCACACTAAAACATTTGGAAACAAAACATAAAGAATTCGAAGGAACGATAACTGCATTTGGATTTCATTTTCTTTAAAACAACATTGTTTCGAAGTATTTTTCTGGTAAAGTAGCAAGGTAGGTAGGTCAGAGCTGCCCTGAAGGCTCTCATCTACAATTTGCCTAAACTGAGGCTCTACAACTTTCTGGTGCGCCCCTGATTTGTCCAAGGACCAAAGGGTGTGTGCTTCACATTAACAAAGAGGGTGACTTTGTACAGTTGGCTGCAACCCAGCATTTGTCAAATGAATGGTTTTTTAGGAGCCAGCAATTTTGCCAAATATGTACAATTTCCTTTTATGTACATATGGTTCGCTACTTGACCAAGAGAAATTTAAGACAAATGAGAGATCTATGAAGCATAATCTACTGAGTTTTGGTTAAGCCAGAAGCCAGAAGTTTTTGTGGGTTCTTGAGTTGAGAAGGTAGCCTCCATCCTGGCCCTTTTTCTGTACAGCAACACAAGCACACTTGCTATTTTCAATCAAATAATCTGCGGTGTCTATGGCTTTGTTAGTCGTCCCTCGCCCGGCTCCAGGCCACGTATATGTTCTGGTTTCATAGGAGCAAACCAAAGAATTAATTAGCAAATAATATAGCTAGCTGAATAATCTGTTTTCACATATACTACATCTCAACAGCACTATTAATTTGACCTAAAACAAAAAATTTAATAAAGTTCGATGGCACTTTAATTTCTTAGGAGTAGACAAAAGACATGTTTAGGGTACATTAGTGAATCGCATTATGTGACAGGTGAGAATTCAGTTATTACGTCAAGTACTTTGTATTATATAATTTGACACATCACTTATCACGTAATATGAATGCTAAGACATTGTAACAACTAGAACACATAACATGTACAAGAAAACTCACCCTAGGATTTCCTTAGAAATTCTCCGCCGTTGCCCTATAATTATGATATCAATCCCAAGAGCATCGCTTTGATGTAGGATAGTGTTGGCTTTGTCCTTGCCATCTTCCTTTCCCATCCTCTCCGCACGGACACTCAGCTTTGGCTGCACACGCTTGCATGCATTCTTCATTTCTTCAAGAAAATCCACGCCCTCCTCTGCGTTGATCCCTTCCAAGGACATGGTGGCTATGGCCATGGAGGCAAGGCTGGGTATTTTGAGCAGCGTCGTGAATGTGTTTCGCCACGTGTTTTGGTTTTCGACAGAAAGAGGATCAATTCATCGTGTTCGAGCACTACATGAGCGAGCGCATATTGAAGCGCGCTCGCTGACTCTCGGGTTGGATCCACCACCACCATTACTCGCCGTGCAAGCTTGGTTGCTTGGCCTTCCATTGGCTGATGTACGGCTGTAATTGAGGGGGTAGCTGCCACCACAACTACCCAATGTTGTCCCCCCCAAAAAAAAGGAAGAAAAATAAATTTTTTTAAAAGGGTTACGAATGTGCAAGAGGGTAGGGAAGAAGTGGCATGTAATAGGAGGGGGTAATTTTTGTTGTGCAATTTATGAAGAAGGATGAGTATATTGACAACTTTTAGTGATGCACAAATTTTTTTTCTTTTAGGTCATCAATGAATCACGAATTAGGTAGAGATTCTTCGGCATGCCATTATTAGGGGAAGATGGCAGACTTAATGCCCTTGAGAACCGGTCAAATGATTGTCATTAGATTAGATGTTAATCCAAATAGAATTGCGTACGATTAATACACCAATTATAGCTTCGAGCAAAAAAAAAAAACAAAGGTAAGAAGAAAATAAGGATTGATACACAACAAAATTACAAAGTAAATCCACCGGTACAATCCGAACTAATAGCTGTGAGTGAGTATGTTTATTCTTATCCAAATGTAAAAGAGCGGGCACACTACTTTGATCAACTGGCATAATCTATTTTGGCCGCTTGAATGGAGGCGTTGGTTTTTGAGTTAAGCTAAAATCGGAGGCTGCAAGCTATGCTGAAAGAGAAAGGTGGATCCTTTGTACAATTGAACGTCACTTTTAGCCTCTCTGCCCTTTTGTGTTTGTCATTTCCGACTATATCAACGCACAAGAGTGGGCTATTTTTTTGGTTCACACTTGACTTGGAAATCTGATATGTGTTTTATTTTTGTTATCAGAATATATTTTTAGTTTGAAAGCTCAAGTGCTTTTAAAGTATGGTTTTTGTGGAAGCCAACGTTACGGAGCAAACCGTATGAATTGACAGGTTGATATCAGCATAGTTTGATACGTTAAGTTTCTTCCGCAGAAACATAAATTATATTATAGATTAAATATTAGGGAAATCTGTCTCATGTAACCATGAAGAACATTAAGACCAGAAGGCAGACTTCTAAGAATGTCTAATCTTATTATCTACTACCCAATTATTATTTGTAATGATTCACACTTTCCTGGGATCACAAAAACAAGTTGCTTTTCCCAGCAGCATGAGCATACTTTTGACTTTTTGTAAGCTCTTTTTTCCGTATTCTAAGCATATCCTAAAGCTAATCATGCTTTTGATGTGAATGCGTATATTTTATGACTAACTAGAGTTTTAAAGCCAGCCACGTCTTCTAACGCATTAATATTGGAAACTCTCTCATTTACCAGCCACTTAATATTTTATATGTTTATTAAGCATATATGAAATCAAAAAAATATGCAGATTCGATATTAAAATATGTAACTTAATATCTATAAAAATCAGAAATTAAATTGATTAGAGAAATAATTGATCTAATTATAATTCATCACTTTCCCCATGGTAGGTCCATAAACATGCCATACAATTCTTTCAGCTGATTACTCAAGTGAGATTCAATTTATTATTTTAAGTATATGTTTTATAGCATGAGCTATACTCAGTATAATCGTGTGACATACGAGAAGAACGATTTCTAAATCATAAATTTTTAAGTACTTAATTATGAAGTCCGCTCTAAATTAACAATCATCCGTTTATTTTTCTTGATCAATAAAAGAACTCTTACAATATTAATAAAAGAAATATCAATAGACTAGTCACAACTGGATCCGATTGGGGACATGTACAAGTCGATATCCACATACTGTATTCTCAAACGGCTGTCGAAGATTTGGAATATCCACCCATGCCGATTGCGTGACAACACAACTTGACGGAATCTGTCCACAAGCCAAAGTTAAAATGTAATATTTTACATATTCTTGGCCACATACAGGAAGCATACAGTATTATTATAGGGCCCACACAGAAGACTTTGCTGATCCTGTGAGACACTATAATTGAACTTTGAAGTCAAAGCAAACTGGCAACTGCTAGTTTTATTTTCTCTATTGGCCTCTGGACCATCACAAAGCATTCTGCTTTATCTTTTTCTTGACCTAGTAATAACAAAGTTCTACATTTTTAATATCCATCTGAAGCAGCAACTTCTCCCACTCTTGCGCCTCAGCCTGTGCGTTCCTCTGGGCCTCTGGTATGAATTTGAAGTTGAATTTGGGCAAAGAGTCTATCCAGTGTTTAAATTTCAATGCACTCTCTTTCTTGTGAAACAAATTTGATGATGCAGATATATAACTCTCTTTGGTTAATGCAGTTGCTGGGTTTCTAGCTGATTCTAGAGAGTCTAAAAGCCATGGCAGAAGATGATGTGCCCACCAAAGCAGCAGCAGCAGAAGATGTTTACACCAAAGATGGGACTCTGGATTTTCGTGGAAACCCAGCTAAGAGAAATTCCACAGGAACCTGGAAAGCCTGCCCTTTTATTCTAGGTACAGCAGCAACTCATGGAATTTGGTCCTGTAAATTATTGTAAGATACTAATTATCTTTGGTTTTTTTTTTTTGGTTTAATTTGTGAATAGGGAATGAATGCTGTGAAAGATTGGCTTACTATGGGATGAGCTCTAATCTGGTGATTTATTTCAAGACTCAACTAAACCAAACCAGTGCTGTTGCTGCCAAAAATAACTCAAATTGGGGTGGAACATGCTACCTCACCCCCTTACTTGGAGCTTTTCTGGCTGATGCCTATTTGGGAAGATACAAGACTATTGCCTCCTTCTCAATCATCTATGTCATTGTAAGTTTGTTTACCTTCATATTTATATATACATGAGCAGCTGAGGTCAACTTGATGACGCAAAATGATTAACTTGAACACCCCATGGATGGGCATTTCATTCTGTGTATCTTTTATTTTGCTTATCCCAATTGATTCCCTATTAGCTTAATACAAGCTTAGAATCGTACCCAGTGCCTTAATGTTTCTAAAAACATGACCTTGGTTGTTGAAGTTTGTTTCTTGTTGGGTTTAATATACTCCCTCAATAGACACTTACTGATTCTGTAATAATTTGCATAGGGGATGACACTTTTGACAATGTCAGCATCGGTCCCGGGACTGAAACCAACCTGTTCAGGAAAAGACAATTGCCATGCAAATGGTGGACAAACTGCAGCAACTTTCATAGCACTTTACCTAATAGCATTGGGGACTGGTGGGATTAAGCCTTGTGTCTCATCCTATGGAGCAGACCAGTTTGATGATGATGATGAGGTTGAAAAGAAACACAAGGGTTCTTTCTTCAATTGGTTCTATTTTTCCATTAATGTTGGTGCTTTGATTGCCAGCTCTGTGCTGGTGTGGATACAAGAAAATGTGGGTTGGGGATGGGGTTTCGGTGTTCCAGCCGTTGCCATGGCAATTGCTGTAGTGAGTTTCTTTTCAGGTACTCGGTTATATAGGTATCAGAAGCCTGGAGGTAGCCCTCTGACACGCATAATTCAGGTGCTGGTGGCATCTGTGAGAAAATACAAGGTGAAAGTTCCCGAAGACAAGTCCCTTTTGTATGAGACTGCAGATGCAGAGTCTTCGTCCATCCAAGGAAGCCGCAAACTTGATCACACAAATGAATTTAGGTTAGTTTCTGATCTAAACTGAAAAAAGCTTGGATTATTTATAAAAGTTGATTTTCATAGGATAAGATTGGATGGCAAAGCAAATTCATGTAGCAGATACTAAATAGTTTTGCATATAAGGATCCATGCCAGCAGTCCCAATTCAGATTAAGGCCTAGTTGATTTGAGTAATCAAACTATAAGATTGAGAATTCTTTTATACACATTGGTTTTGATTCTCTTGCAATAATTGCAATAATGATTGAGTAGTTTTACTTGCATTGTTATTGCTGTTCTGTTGACCTGTATTTTTACTGTCCAGGTTCTTTGACAAAGCAGCAGTGGAGGTACAATCCGACCATATAAAGGACTCAAAAGACCCATGGAGACTTAGTACAGTTACTCAAGTGGAGGAGCTAAAATCAATCATAAGGCTGCTTCCCATATGGGCAACTGGTATCATCTTTGCTGCTGTCTACAATCAGATGAGCAACTTTTTTGTGTTGCAAGGCACCCTTATGGATATTCGTGTGGGCCACTCTAGCTTCGAAATCCCTGCAGCATCTCTTTCCATCTTCGACACCCTTAGTGTCATTTTCTGGGTCCCAATATATGATCGAGTCCTTGTCCCAGTAGCTAGAAAATACACTGGTCACAAGAATGGCCTAACCACACTCCAGAGGATGGGGATTGGCCTCTTCATCTCCATATTTTCCATGATATGTGCTGCAGTTTTGGAACTCATCAGACTCAGAAGTGTTCGAGAGCATAACTATTATGAATATGAGCACATGCCCATGTCAGTTTTTTGGCAAGTACCTCAGTATTTCCTCATAGGAGCTGCAGAAGTTTTCACATTCATAGGACAGTTGGAGTTTTTCTATGATCAGGCACCTGATGCCATGAGGAGCTTGTGTTCTGCCCTCTCACTCTCCACTGTTGCACTAGGAAACTACTTCAACTCTATTCTTGTGACCATTGTTACTAAAACAACTACGAAGAACAAGAATCCTGGATGGATACCGAACAATTTGAATTACGGACACCTTGATTATTTCTTCTGGTTATTGGCAGTGCTGAGTGTTCTGAACCTAGGAGCATATCTCTTGATATCCAAGTGGTACACGTATAAAAAGACCGTCGGAACTCTGCGTTGATCGCCAAAGGGAGAGATACCACATAAGAAGTTGTTTTCTGCACTCTCTGGTGTTTTTTAGCTTTTTTTTTTACTTTGGTTGTTGAAACACTTGTGTATATATATAGAGTCTGTTTTAGGAGCATAGTGCTTGTGTATGCCACTCTGCTAAGAGACTACAATGATGAATGAGTCTCATATGATGGTGTGAAACTATCAATTAAGCAAGAATGATTAAGAAAGAAGTGAACCACAAGTTCCATCTTTGTCTTTGCCTCCCATTTATTTCCTTGTACAAACTGGTACTAAATACTTGCTTAAGTCCTTTCAGTTCTTTTCTTTCTATATTACCAAACTCTAAACTGACATCCACATGGAAAAAATAATAATAATAATAAATAAATAAATAAATCATTTGAATAAAATAAGCATTATCCCCAAACATTTGGTGGAACTCAACCCAATAAAATAAGCTTAAATATTTGAAATTTCTTTTATGTAAATGGCTTAAAACGCTGTCTCTGTCTGAACCCAGTTAATTTCATCTCTTTTTCTTATATGGGTTTCTTTCTTGGTGGGTCTGAAAATATAAACCCAAGAGTAAGCACTGAAGTCTAGCCCAAGTCTCTATTGCCCTAGCCATTTGAGGCCCTTCACCTTCTAGCACGTGGAACTGCCAGGAAATTAGTTCTGATTCTGAAGACGATTAGAGAAAAGAGATCGATTGTCCTCACCACTCTCTGATCGCAGATGATTCGCAAACGCTATCAGGATGCCAAAGCAGGTAATTATGTGCTGCGAGAGGGCAAATAGCAAATCAAAGACAATAGTTTTCGCGCTTTGTGCTTCTGTTTTTTGGTTTTTGCTACAACTCTCCAACTGTTTGATGAATTGCTTCACTGAAAAACCTTAAGCTTTTCTTATTTTTTATTTACATTTCAGGGTACCAATTGACCAAATCGTTGAACGCCCAGAAGTACTTGAAGAAGATAGGACTGGGTAAGGAAGACTACTACTTCTGGAAACAAATAGGCAAGGCTTTGCTATGCACATACACTCTTTTCGGCGTAGCGTGGCTCTACAACGAGAAATCACCACTCGGCTGGTGGACGCTGAAGCCTAAACCCAAGGAAGAGAGAGAGCTGGCGCACCTGTACGAGCGTCGACAGTTCCCCTACCCGGGCGACGAAGAAGCCATGGAAGAGTTTGTTGCCAAGGGAGGGATGATCGGCACAACAATTGGCCCGAAAGGGTTCGTTGAGACGGACAAAGATGCGTTTAATTATCAGAAGGAGTTGCAGAATAAGAAGCTGGATCAGGAAGCTCAGAAGCTGTGGTTGAGGATGAAGAATGAGGTCATTCAGGAGCTTCAAGAGAAGGGCTACGTAGGTGACGCTGAGTGAGTGTAAGTTAGGATGGTAAGCTCTGAGTGCAAATTGTATGGTTATGTTATGTGAAGAGTTCATGTGTTTGTGTGCAAAAGCTTGTTCCTTTCGTTTCATGTTTTTACTTTAAAAATACAATTATCAAAAGTATTAGTATCTTTCTTAGTTCCTAGTTCCTAGTTCCTACATTGCCTTTGTTGGTTGGAATAGAAAAACATACTATTTTGGATAAAAGCACTTTGTGTGCTTCCTCAAAAAGTGACTTGGATATTTCTATGCAACATTGATACGCTTCTTTCAAACAAAACAGCTACCAAGCAAAAGCGCTTCACAAAGAAATGCTCGAAACAAAGACACACTCGATCTACAAAATAAACATTCAACACAGCTACAAAATAAAATGACAAACAAACGATTTCAAAGAAAAAAATGACTAAATTGTATTATTACAAGGCTCCTCAAATATCATAGGCAGCTACTTAAAAAGATTGTCAGAGGGAAACAGTTGTGGTTTTGATTATTGCCTTATTGGCAATTTGGCATTGTTAGGAGAAACGTGTTAGGGAGAGGTATGCCCTCATACTAGAAGAAAATGCATTTATATATGGCTTTACAACATAACAAGACATCCATGGAAGAAGATGCGAATGCGATGAAGCACCTTTACAAGACATTCTTGGGCACAGACTGTAAGTTGTTGCTGCTTGGCCTACTCTTTCCTGATTCACTCTTCCTGTAGCTCCTCAATGGCGTCAAGTAAAACCTCAACAATCCATGATCAAGATTGCTCGGCGAATACCGAGCACTCTTGTTCCTCTGCAGGGTCTTCAAACCATTGCTTTTGCTCTCGACACCAACGCCATTCACATTGCTGAACAAATCAACCATTTTGCATGAGTTCCTACAGCTAACGCTGTAACTCCGAATCAGCTTCTGGCTCACAGACCCACTGTTGGCTTCTCCATCAGCAACCCTCCTCAGCTTTTGCCAAGAATCCGCATTGTCTTCATCCACACATTTCTTTTCACTTCTCCTCTGCATCAAACCCCAAAAACTCCACTTCTTGTGCCGCCTATTCGGCTTTTGATGATCAACCCCATTGGTTGATTCCACAGCAGCATTTTTACAAACAGCTTCAACGCCAACCCCAACACCACCCTCCTCCTCCTCACACTCATCTTCAACAGATTTCAACTTCGAACCCGAACCCATCAGTTCCTTCTCTGTAATTAGCAACTTGGCGCCATAGAACAACTCTGTAGTCGCAGGGGACACTCTGGCATTCGTTACCAACTTCAACTCATCAACCTCCGCCGCCGATCGATCGAAGCTCCGCCGCCGCTGAGAACAGTAATAGTCTTTGGTTTGAGCTGAGCCACCTGGGCTCCTCTCCAAGCTCTCTTCCACAACCGAAACCATTGGCGTCAGCCTCGGGTGGTGGGCTCTCGGACCCAAATACCCATCCCACGAAGCCCGAGGCTCGTCAAGCGACATTCGACCCGGATCCGGATCCGTATCGTACGATCTTCTCCCCAATGCGTACTCTCCAACCTCCGACTGGGTTTCCCTCCGCTTCTGGCACACGAAACCCTCGTTCTCCGCCTTCTTCGTCTTCTGCTTCCGCCGCCATTGCCTCACCTTCTTGCTCAAAACCGACGCCGTTCCCCAAAATGTCCCTGCGATTTCCTTCAAATCCCGACCCGCACCCTTCTTCCTCTCCCACTCGAGATCTATCAGCTCCTTCATCGTCTTGAACTCCGCATCCGAATCCAAAACCCTAGCTTCGTCTCCACTATCGTCTTTGTCCTTTTCTCCTCTCAGTTCGACCTCAAACTTTCTGGGCAGGCCTTTGCGGTCGTCGTCGATGTTGAAGAGCTCCGACAGAGTGTTCCGAGCCCGAACGTCGCAGGACTTGCGCCGGGTCGGGTCGGGGGCCGACGAAGACTCAGGTCTCTGGCCGGAGCATGACTTGCTGCGCCGGAGCTCGGACCCGGAATGGGGGTTCCGGGTCGGTGATTGTGGTTGAGCGGCAGGGCGGCGGAGTCGAGGCCGGCGAGGCGTTCACTGAGGCAGGGGGCGCAGAAGCCTGTGATGGGTTTGGTAGGGTGGCGGTGACAGGTGGAGAGGCGGTGAGTTTGGCGGTGAAGGGCCATGGCTTTTTTAGGGTTGCAAATGTGGGGTGGTGGTGGAGAGTGAGAGTGACAGTGGGTGCATGGTAGAAGAAGAAGGAAGTGGGGACTCACAGAGAGACAGAGAGAGAGAGAGAGAGAGAGAGAGAGCGGTTGAAGTTGTGGTCGGAATGGGAAATTGATAAAAATGGAAACCCCAGATAAACCCCCTTTTTGGGATTTTATGGTTGTTTTGTTGCGTACATGAATTTCTATTTTCTAAACATTTGACATGGAGATGCAGTGCAGCAGGATTTATATTTCTATCTAGGAACAAAAAAAAAAAGAATCCTATGCAAAGGAATTTATGGCCTTTCTTGCAGCTCAAATATAATAAAAATATTATTTAATAGAACTCTTACAAAAAAAATTTACAGAAAAAAATGGACTCTATTTATTGTAAAAATGAAAAATACCTAGCTTCTAACATGGAAGCTTGCGCACAAATTCAATGTTGATATGTGAAGTACATACTTTTAATGAGTTATTTGTGTGTTTTAACAATAACGAAAGACTACTTTTATATAAATTGTATTGCAGTGATTTGCAAGAAGTAATGAGAAATGATTCCTTATCGGGAAAAAAACTTTGCATGCTCTCACATTGTCTTAATAATTCTTTGTTTATAGACACATCAGTTTGTTCATGGTTATTGGTAAGTGGTAAGTGATTTTGATAGGAAGTTAAACCATCGCCTTGTTCATGATTATCTTCTCAAATGAAACTTGCTACTGAAACTTGGGCATTGCTTGGAGCAGAAGAAGAGCAAGCAAAGATAAGAGTGTGAAGATGAAGGAAAGCAACAATTATTAGGCCCACAGTACAGTAAGCCCACGACATCAGTGCACTGCACACTTTCTTGGATTTTGGTTTCTTTGCAAAATGACTATAATAGGCCACAAATGCCAAATCCAACCTCTTCCTTGTGGACGTGCACACAAATTTTAGGTCAACTCCACTAGGGACACCACCATCCATTGGCATAGAAATACACAATAATGTAGCATTCCCAAACAATGTGCTTTAAAATACAAAAACCGATCTGGGAAATAAGAGCCCAAGAATCTTTGATTTACTAATATATTCATTCTTGAAATACTTGCTCAATGTTTGTCTTCAACTTTCACCTTTAAAAAAGAAGTTACCAGAAGGCTTCGAGCTAATGGTGTTTCTAAAAGTAATGACATGTTTACAAAAAGTGAAGAATCGCGAAAGTTATGAACATATTAATGACTTTTCCTAATCAATCTAAGGGCTAATTTGACATTGTTGTATTGTGAAAATAATTGCTGTCAGATTTGCTGTGAGAGAAAACAATTTGGCATTTGGTAATCTTTTCGTTAAAAGTGTTTGTTGGTATTTATTCCCGCATAATCATTAAATCCAACGAATCTTCAAAACTGATTCCTTCATAATCAGAAAATGAAAATACTTTATTAGTTGTTTTTCCTTATAACTTTCTCTTACATTAATTTTTAACAGTAAGTGATTTTCTCATAGTTTACCAAACGAGTTGGCTTTCCTAAATTTTTTAAAAAATCACTTATCACTCCAAATAAGCAATACCAAACAGGTACTAATTCCTAATTTTTAAAGTATTTGATTATGCATTGTAATGTGGAATCTACATACTTTTTTATTTTGCATAAAGATTAGGAATCAAAATAATTCTAATATTCATATTTTAATAAACACATAGAATGTATGGATTATGAACAATTCCAATAATCATCCTAATTTATTCCCTATAAGTAAACATGACATGATATAATATAAACAACATTTTTGAATGCATTAGCTATGCGATTCAAATAATGTAATTCTAATTATTATTTTTTTAATTAAAAAAAAAGTGGAAACTTGGTCTATAATATGAATCTAGGTTCACTATTTAGGGTTTCAAGTTTAAGGTTTAGATATTGCGAATTGCACAAGTATTATATGAGTAAACTTATAATTCCACATCAACATGACACGTTGTGTTATCATCACATCAGAAAATTTCTCAATTTTCCATTCGCATATGTGTGCCCATCATATGCGTAAGTGGGCCGACAAATCGGCCCAGTATTACTAAAATCGGCCCCACCACGCTATTTTGATTTCAACGGTTTTATCCACTTCCCTCAAACTCATCCCCTGAAATGGATCAGAATGAAGGAGGAAAACCCAGTATGGAGAAGGCCAAGAGGTCTCTTGAGCTGACCGACGACGAGTCAGAGGCCGTGTCCAGGCTCGCCGTTCGGCCTCACCGAGCCGGCGCCGGTCCGAGCTTCTACGAGTATTTCGCTCTCAGAGGCATCCAAGTCGACCGAGTCGAACCGGGACTCGTCGTCTGTACTTTCAAAGTCCCTCCCCACCTCAGCGTAAGTCATCTAAACCCGCTCATTCGTTTGGTTACAAGCAAAATTTTCCATAATTATATCGAAATTAAAATTTGTTTCTTCATAATTTCATTATTAAGAGTATCAAAATAGGTTCTTTAACTTACAAATTTGGGTAATTTCGGCTACAATTGAACTATTTTTTATGTGGTTGAGTGGTTCGTGTGCTTATTTTTGCAGGATAGAAGTGGAAGGCTGGCTAATGGTGCAATTGCAAACCTCGTTGATGAAGTGGGTGGTGCAGTTGTTCATGTTGAGGGCCTCCCTATGAATGTTTCAGTGGATATGTGCATCTCTTATATGTCAACTGCGAAGCTTCATGTAAGCAATCTTGACACTCAACTATCCCATTTTTCGTTGACATGTATGCTTTACATAGCTGCCTTTCAATTGGTCATACATCCATGTATGTGTCCAATTTGTTGGACTTTCTTGAACGGATTTTTGCTACAATTTGTTAAGGCTTGTTTCTGAGTTTTGCTACTATTTTGTGCTTCCATTGGTGGTTTTAACCTCTCTTGTCGTATGTGTGTGGTATACGATTTCAATCGTGCTTATGTTCAATTTAACAGACTTTCTTGAATGTCACCATTGTTTGTTGCCAATCCTTGAAGTTATGTGCCCAAAAATCTTAAAGGAACTTGTCTTGTATAGAACCCCAACTTTGCCACTGGTTTCTATTTGCCAGAAATATTTTCTTTCCTGGTTTTATTTGCAAAATTTAGCTTCTACAATGATGACCAATTTACTTTACCGTACTTGTCATATGTGTGTGCGGTATCCGATTTGCATTTCGATGTTTCTGGCCATAATGTATGTTCTCTCCCGGTGTCAAATTGCAGGATGAATTAGAGATCACCTCAAGGGTGTTAGGACAAAGAGGGGGTTATTCGGGAACGATAGTGCTTATGAGAAACAAGGTAACTGGGGAGGTTATTGCTGAAGGTCGACATTCATTGTTTGGTAGACATGCTAGCAAACTATGAGTCCCTGACTTTAGCATGTAGTACTATGTACTATATATGGAGGGAACTCCTTGAGGCATAGGTTGAATAATACTTTCTTCTTGTAATTAATTGTTTTTCATATTGAATAAAGATTGAGAATCTTGGCAATAAAGTTATTCAGGTATAATGTTATGGACCAACATACATGGTGCAGTTTCTGTCCTCGAAATCGAATTCAGTGGGACTACTTTTACTTCATGTTTTTGCTGATTCATACACAAAAAAACTTAAACCCCAATTTTCACTGTGATTCCTGGTCCTGCATTTTTCTTCAAAGACAGACTTTCTTTTTCATTTTAGATTTCAGTAACATAGGTTTTTATTTATCCTAAATTCTCCTTCCTCGGTTGTAATTAACTGCCTCCTAATTTCTCCTTGATTCTCCTTTCTAATTTCCAGATTCATTTAGCTATTAGTCTCAGTATCTGACTCAAACTCATTATGTTAGGTAACGGATCAAGGTGGTACTTGAAATGAGGTAGAGAATAGTGGATTCTTTTTTGTTATTTTCAAAGTAGATAGTGGGGTATGTATGACTTCATCACTTGGACCTTTCCAAGGCAATTATGTAAATGACATTACAAGACTGTATCATTACAGCTTCAGGGGAGTGGAGTGTCAAAAAGTATGATCTACAATTACATTACAAGACTTGGGCTACGAGGGAATTCTTTTTGGAACAATTAGCATATCCCCCAACAACTGGTAATGTTAGCTAGAAACACTTTAACAATCAAACTATATAAATAAATAAATAAAAACTCATCAACTATGAAGGGACTTTTGAAGGGCTTTTAAGGCTTGGCCATATGATTTAAAGAAAATTGTTTTCTCCTAAGAAAGGATCTAATGTTGGGTCTAGCCCAGTGAAAAATGACATTATTTCACAGAACAGTGATGTCAAGTTCGAACCCAATTTCTTTCCTCCCCTCAAAGATCCTTCACCAATTAAGTTAACCTCGAGGTGTTGAACGCGTACAGTCCTCTACTCCTTTCTATTTTTGGTAAATTTTCTACTTCTTTCTAGTTTCTATTTTTGGCAAATTAGGTGCAAGTCCTTATGGATGTGGAAAAATTCTGTACGAAGAAAAAGATGAGCGAAAATCCAATATGGAGGACGCGAAGAAGTGTTTAGAGCTGACGCCGGACGAGTCAGAGGCGGTGTCGCGAGTCGTCGTTCCAGAAATCCGAGTCGGAAAAGAGCCGAGTTTGTACGATCTTTTCGCTACGACAGGCATCCGAGTCGACCGAGTCGAACCCGGATTCGCCATCTGTTCTTTCAAGGTCCCTCCTCGCCTCACCGTGAGTCTTCTAACCCCTCACTCGTTTGGTAATTAATTGAAAACATGAGTTTAATGTGCCCAATTTAGGACTTGTGTTGCTTATGTTGGCAGGATAAAGATGGAAATCTGTCTAATGGTGCAATTGCAAACCTTGTTGATGTAGCTGGTGCTTCTCTTATTTATGTTATGGGTCTCCCCATGAACGTTTCAGTGGACATGTCCATCTCCTATGTGTCAAAGGCGAAGATTGATGTAAGCAAGCTTTCCACTCAAAGTAATATATATTCTCCATTTTTCTTTCACATTCATATGGTTTTTAGCAACATCTGACATACTTTCGTGATCAAAATTCCCTTGAAATATGGGTTCAATGGATTAGAAATTATTTCCTTACGTGTTTCGATTTGAAGAATTTGGTTATTATAAAATTGGAGGTCTCAAGTTCAAATCTCGTTAACTTGAGTTTGATGTGTTGAGAGTCGTTTGTCAAAATCATTCCGCTGCACATTATTTTGTCTAGTGGTGGGATTATATGATTAGCATTTGGACATTTCTGGCTATAACATTGTCAAATTTCAGGATGAGTTAGAGATCACCTCAAAAAGGTTAGGACAAAAAGGCGGTTATTCTGGAACATCAGTCCTGATGAGAAACAAAGCAACTGGGGCGATTGTAGCCGAAGGTCGACATTCATTGTTTCGTTCACCTGCTGCTAGCAAACTCTGACTCCTTTCCATTTACAAGTACAAACCATGTGTGAAGCGAACTCTCCATATTAGGGTTGCTTTTCTTTTTGTAAGTATTCATTTATTTTTTATTTAATAAAAGATAGAAATGTTAGAAGGACATAGAACAAATAACCAAATTATTGGCCTTGTAATGACTTGGATTCTTTTTATTTCAAACTCCTGCACACATTCACACCAGATAAAATGAGACATATTACATCCGATTGCATCAAGTATCCAATAGTTCACAATCTCTAATAAGAGTGATGCTAAACATAGTTGCTCACACATTTAATATTTTCCATCCAATTGCATCAAGGATCCAACAGTTCACAATCTATGCGACTGACAATGCTTTATGGGTCCTAAGAAGTAGTGGCGGATTTAGAATTTAAAAGTTAAGTAGGTGAAGATTACCTTAAAAACTTGACGGTATGAGTGAATTTTATTTATAAAAATAAAAAGATGCACCTAGTCAGGGGACATAATGATCCTTACCCTCAAATATGCATCTCTATATATAAATGAAAGTTTAGCAAAAAATATCTTGACTACTCTTTGACTCTCAACTCTTTCAACTTGAGGCTTGACAATGAGAGAGTTGGGAAGATTTTGATATCACAAATGGGAGGCATTGTACTAGATGATGACCTATCATTATTTTTCTTAAAAAAAGAGAACAAATTCAGACCCACCAAAAAATAAAAAATAAAAAAATTTCTTTGTTTTCTTAGGGTTCCGATTGTGATCCGACATAATGGAAGATAACTTATTTAATCAAACATCCCAACAAAAAATCAAACAAATTCCCATAATAGCATCAATGCATTTAATCAAACATTAACATACCAACAACAAATTAAACATCTCAACAAAATTCCTAAAATCAAAGACCTAATTCATTTCAACAAAATCCCCAAATTATAATTCATTCCTAATTAAACCCTAGAATGCTCAATTTCGAATTAAAATTAAAATTAAGATGCATACATTTATTTTAGAAAAAAATCATTAAGAGAAGATAATTAAAGAGGAGAGCATAAGAAGAATACTTGTTGCCTAGATAGGGAGAAACATGAGGCATACTCCATTCAATTGCATCAAAGGATCCAATATTTCACAATTTCTTGCGGTTGTCATCTGCTTTATTGGTCATGCAAAGCAATATTACATCCACCGTACACATTTTCGCTTCCATAACTTCTCTAACAAACAAGCAAATGTAATTTTGATTTTTGTCTCACGTTCAATGTAGATATGTTCTAGGTGTTCCTACGAGAAAAAGAACTTGTATTGTATATCACGGGGATATTAGAACTTTCAATCAATCAGATTCTGCTGCTCGTTTGAACACTTCGAATATTTTTGAAAAAGTTATCACATAGAACATAACGTAATTGATTAGAGATAACGAAACAAATTGATATCTCTATAACATGCAAGTTTTTCTCCACAGGAACCGTAAACAATGCAATTATTGCAGGCATCTTAAATCGTGGGATATATTTACCAACATAATTGCTCCACTGAAAGGATGTACACGTGTTTCACAAAAAGAAAAGAAAAGTGTACATGTGATGTGATGTGAGGATCTACATTTGATGAACAATTCAATTGAATATAAATGACACTTTGGACGTTGATTTGCTCAAAGAAATTATCTCCACTATCTAATTAGGGTCCCGCCTGTTCAGAAATGCGCGGGTCCCGCCTTCAGCAGAGGTGTAAGTTTCGAATTAGATGCAAATTTGCGTTCTTTACTCTTCATCAGCACGCGAGTTGGCTCATCTAAATCGCCAAGGTTTCTTCCATTGAAGCTGATGTGGAGATGGACAAGAAGGTGAACAAGTCTCTGGACGTGACCGAGGACGAGTCAGAGGCCGTGTCGCGACTCGTCGTTCCAGTTATCCCACCCGGCGGGGTGAGCTTCTACGATGCTTTCGTTGTCAGAGGCATTCGAGTCAACCGAGTCGAACCCGGACTCGTCATCTGTACTTTGAAGGTCCCTCCTCGCTTCACCGTGAGTCTTCTAAACCCACTCACTTTTCTGAGTCATTTCCCGAAATTAACTTGGATTCTCTGTTTCTTTAATTAACTAGACTCAAGCCCAAATATTCCCCACCTTCAAAATACAGCTATTTATGCATGCTCCAGATTAAAATAGTTTTTTCCTCAAAATTAGAGTAAGCAATTTTATTAAATTGTTTAAAATTAGTTTAACTTTTGTTTGGGTTAATATTTGTTGAGTTTAATTTGTTTATACTTTTGTGGTTTATTTCACTTAAAATAAAAACAAGTACAACCACATTGACATGTAAATGTGTGCACAACAACTTTGAAAGGACAACGAACAAAATTAACAAATTGAGAAAGGGAAAAATAGATTTTAGTGGATTATTTAATAAATGAATAGGTATTTATAGAGCTTTAAACTGCATATGATTTAGGTAATTTAGGTAATTTAATAATAATATTTTAACTGTTCTCTATTAAAAAAAAATATATATATATAATATTATTATTTTAAACGTTAGATTTTAATTTGGACCATTGGTTAAGTTGTTTCCCGTTGAGATGCCTAAGATTGCATCATAGCCCTTAGATTAGATGTAGTTAGTCATAGTGTTTGAATTTAGAAAACAAAAAGTGCAATTCAATAGGAGCCGTGCGATCTCAAAGGGCAAGTCCTATGTTTCCACCATGGGTAGTACGGCTTTCCCTCTGTAGTGGCCGACACGCACGTCTGCTGGCTCCACCATCGTTAAGCGTCTTCACGTTGGCCGCCCAGCAGCCGAAGCTTGTCTCCACCATTTTGAGTTGGACTCAAAATATGATTGCTATTCGGCTTGGTCTTGGGCTCATTTGAAAATTTGATCCGTCAAACACATAGGTTGGGGGTGTTTTTCAGCTAAGAAATTTTGGGTTTGGGCCCTCGTGCATTGGAGATGGCCTTAGGCCTTCTCCAACTCATTTGGCCCTAAACCCAAATTTCCCCCTTCAAAAAGTAACTATTTGTGTTTTGTCTGGATTTAAACCATTTTCCCCCCAACCCTTTAGACTCAAATTTTAAGTCAGCAACTTTAAATAATTGTTTGAGATTATTTGGGTTATGCCTCATGAGTTGGA
The DNA here is from genome assembly GCF_029339155.1 of Prunus mume. Lineage (NCBI taxonomy): Eukaryota > Viridiplantae > Streptophyta > Magnoliopsida > Rosales > Rosaceae > Prunus > Prunus mume. The sequence continues at coordinate 24,575,285 of NC_142698.1, forward strand.
AATGGCCTTAGAAGAGAGAGAGAAGGAGAAAGAAGCAGAGAGACATGGATAGGTGGGTAATTATTGAGAAGTTGCATATGATGATATATTTTATTTTTATTTTTATACAAGCGATATTGGGATTGCAGATCCAAACATAGAATGTTGAGAAATGTGCAAATGCTCTTAATTACTTGAAGTACAAACTCATTGTCTATTATGAGGTGATTTAGGTCATGTTACTTTGTGCATGATATGTAGTTCTAAGAGCATCTCCAAGGGAAGAAAAACTTCCCTGGCATGGGGATGTCGGGGGTAAGCATTAAACTAAGCTTTGTGACCCCATCACTGCAACTAAGGTTGTGGATACTTAGTTTGAATGCTTACCCTAACATCCCCGTGTTAGGGAAGTTTTTCTCCTCCAAGGGAGATGTTAAATCCAATGTGGCACTTTTAACATTTTAGAAAAAACAATAGAGATTCACTCTAATCGAAATGTTAAACCTATGTGGAATAACATTTCTCTCTTTTGTTGTTATTATTGGTTGTTTGACTTTGTAATGTTATTTCGTTATTTTTTATTTTTTATTTTTTATTTATTATTATTGTACTTAGAAAGTAATAAACCAATAAACACAATGTGATAAAATAATATTTTAATTTGACATGTCGGGTGGAATATAAAACTTTATTATATGTCAAATTGCTACATAAGCCATCAAATTCAAATTTAATGTTTGATATTTGACATCTGCTCTAACTTGGCTAAATATGATACATAAGCCGCAACATACTAAGATCAATAATACCAAAGTAAGTATACTTAAATGTCCGACATCTCAAAACCTGCTAAGTATAATAGTGCATTACCTGAAGGGACTTGAGCCCACAACTAATTTCCCAAATATATATAATACTAATAATTCACTTCAGCACGGGGGTCGTACTGTCCACCCGTCTTCATAACTTCCCAAATACAATTTAACATATTTAAGTCTCTAATTTAAGACAATAGTAATTCATAATACATATATGTACGTATGAAGAAATAATCTTTGTATAACTTTTTTTTTTTGGGTAAAAAGGTGGGGTCAAAACCCAAAACAACAGAAAACTTAGCCAGAGGCTAACCTAACCCAACGAGTTCTAGGAACTCCTAATAAGTCATCAACTAATAAAACACTAATCCAGCTTGGGGCAGCATCAAGCACACACAACCCAAGATCAAGATTATGGCTCCATTTAGCCAAACAATCCTCCACAGCATTCCATTCTCTGTAGATGTGGCTCACAGAACAAACACCAATTTGTCTCACCATCGCACAACAGCTAGTAATCAAGGAAGCTAGAGGATGGGAGCCAAGCCTAGAATGCTGCTGAACAAGAAGTATAGCCGTAGCAGCATCCATTTCCACAGTGAGCTGCGAATGCCTTCAAAGAATAGCAAGTTGCGGACCAAAACCAAGCCCCAAACTTGACTTCCAGAATTTGCCCCTTACCAAGGTTCACAGCAAAACCACAAATCCAATCCTCTAAGGAATTACGAATCACTCCTCCATTTGAGCCTGAAGCACACCTTTTAGACCCGTCCACATTAAGCTTAAACTGTCCCGGATCAGGAGGTTCCCAAGCCAGCAAAAGGGAATTTTAGAAGCCTTTGTATCCCCGACATGGCTACTTGTATACCACTCCCTTACAGCAGCAACAATAATCTTCTCGGACTCATATCTGACCTCATCATCTATATTAAAAATATGATTATTTCTCCATTTCCATAAGACCCAGCAGGTAAAAACACAAACTAAAGCCCATGGCACATGATCACCCCACATAACTTTAGACAACATATTAGAGCGAAGCCAAGGATGGAAATCCATATGGAATAAATGGGGATGAGCACCAGGACAAAGCATAGCATGCCAAACATTAGTAGCCTTCTCACAGTCCCTAAAAATATGCAAGATGGATTCAACTGGCCAATTACAGTGAAGTTACAGTGGATCATCAGTCAAATGCCTCCGAGCCTTCTGCTCATTAGACAAGATTTTGCCTTGAAAACCCAGCCAAAGGAAAATTTGAAGCTTAAAGGGAATCTTCAATTTCCACAAGAACTGCCAGTCATACGAAGGCCACTCACTACCATGAAACAAGACAGTATAGGCAGTTTTTACCAAGAACATACCATTTGCAGAGGCCCCCAAATCTGAGCATCAGGATTTGCACCGGTCACTCTCACAGGGATGCAAATAATTTAATGAACCAACTCCTCATCCAAAATTGCCCTTAATTTGTCAATATCCCACCAATCCCCCTTAAGAAAACTGGATACATTGCAGGACACATCTCCAACTTGCAAAACCCCATCATGTTCGAGAAGAGGTCTTCCATTCATCCGCCTATCCTGCCAAAATTTAACTGTCTTATTTCCCAATCCTCCACAACATACCCTTAGAGAGTAACTCCACCCCATGTAGAATACCCCTCCAAGTAGAGGAACAAACCTGCTTTGGAAGTAGGGAAAGGTCCAAAATTGACGTATCTTTAAGGTATTTGGCCTCATAAATCCTAGCCCAAAGCCCTCATCCTTGTTCTGAATTCTCCAACCAATTTTAGCAAGTAAGGCTTGATTCATAGTAGAAGACTCCTAAAACCCAACCCTCCTTTACACTTAGGCAAACAAACCAAATTCCACTGACATAAATGAACTATGGTTCGTTTTTCACTGCCTCCCTAGAAAAAATTCCTATTCAACCGGTCTAGCTCATCACAAACACTTACATGGAGTTTAGTAGTTTGCATAGCATAAATAGGAATAGAGGAAGTCACAGCTTGGATTAAAGTTGCGTGTCCTGCATAAGAGAGAAGTTTGCCTTTCCAAGAAGCCAACCGACTGTTCACCATATCTAGCAACTTCTTATAAGTAGCATGAGTACCTCTTGCATGAAGAAGAGGCATGCCTAGGTATTTGCCTAAGTCACTAGTTTGAGGAGAGCCACAAATACAACTTATCTCCTTAGCCACCTCATTCGGAGTATTGGGAGAGCAAAAAACTGCAGATTTTTCATAGTTTACAATTTGCCCTGAAGCTTGACAAAAAAGCTCCAAACAACCCTTCATAATGTGAGCTTGTTTAACAGAGGCTTCAGCAAGAAGAATAAGATCATCTGCAAAAAAGAGGTGGGAAACCATGGGCCCAGATTGAGAAGATTTAACAACTTTCCAACTACCTTTTTGAACCAAACCAAAAATGATGTGAGAAAGTTTTTCAACATACAACACAAACAAGTAGGGTGATAAGGGGTCCCCTTGCCTAATACCATTCATAGGAGTAAAAGAATCAGTGAGCTCCCCATTAATACAAATATGATACTTGACAGTAAACACACAATGCATGATCAACCTCCTTAAAGCCACAGGCAAACCCAATTCAGCCAACACCACCTCAATAAAATGCCAACTCAATCTGTCATAAGCCTTAGAGAGATCAATTTTCCAAGCCATAAACCCTTTCTTGCCCTTAGAAACCTTGAACTTATGCATAAGCTCCAGGGCAATAAGAATGTTATATGTAATATGCCTTCTAGGCACAAAACTAACCTGGTCAGGACTAATTAGAACATGCAAAATAGACCTCAATCTAGCCACAATGGTCTTGGAGATGACTTTATAAAGAGTTGAACAAAGACTGATGGGATGAAAATGCACCATAGTCTGGGTATTATCAACCTTAGGTACCAACGTGATAAGGGTATGATTCAACTTAGTAGGAAAGGAACACTTAATAAAAGCCTTGGTCACCATAGCATAAATATCAGTATCACATTGGCCCCATTGGTTTTGATAAAAGCAAGCGGGAAAACCATCTATCCTAGGAGCTTTAAGACCTCCAATATCAAAGAGGCTTTCTTTAACTTCAGCTAACTCCACTTCCTTAGTTAAAAAATCCAAATCTTTGCCATTAATTATAGGGAAAAGATTAGGGATATCCAAGCCAGTAGTAGCCACTTGTGATTGAGTAAAGAGGGACATAAAATGCTCAATAGCCAAGGCCTTAATACTTGGAGCATTTGCAACAACCATACCATCATTATTCCTTAAACTCTCAATTTTATTTCTTCGCCTTCGAATCACAGTGGTGAGATGAAAAATTCTACATTCCAAAATAGATGAGCAATAGGTTTTATGAACATTTAGAGTATTAAAATATTATTTTCCAGAATAGTGAAATAATTCCCCGCATAGGGGCATTTTGGTCATTTTGTTTAAAATTGCAAATCTATCCAATATATAGAATTGATTTTCTACTTTCAAAAAATTACATGAAAAATATATTAGGCCAACATACATAGCACATAAACATGTTAATGATAGAGATAACTCTTTTTCACTCATTATTATAGGGCGTTGCCAAAATACTTTAAAAAAAAAAAAAAGAAGTTAAAATCGTAATTTGAATCCGAAAAATTCTTTTTGCACCTTAAATTAATTAAAACATCATATTCTACAACAATTTTATCTATAGGGTTATTGCAAAGACCCCATTTAAGATCACATTCTTCGAAATTTCCTCTTAATCTGTTTTCTAGAAATTAAAAATGTTTTGTTTAAGATGATAGATTTTTTAATGTAAGTTTCTTTCATTTGTGCAGGATAGAGGTGGAAATTTGGCTAATGGTGCTATTGCAAACCTTGTTGATGTACTTGGTTTTTGCGCAGCTTATGTTCCGGGCCACCCTATGAATGTTTCTGTGGACATTTCCATCTCCTACACGTCAACTGCCAAGCTTCATGTAAGCACAGCTTTCGCGCTCCAATCCAACACCCATTTCCCCACGCACCCCTTGTAGGCAAGTCCTTACTTAGTTGTTCGCATGTTCAACTTGACAAGCGAGTCATGGAACACCATACTCGACAATGACCAATCGAACAATTAAGTAAGGACTCGACAATATTGCCCCTCAAGTTGGTACTAAGACATTTCGCATGCCCAACTTAGCAAGCGAGTCACGAAACACCATACCCTCGTCATTTAAGCTAACCATTACGAGCTTCATAATTTTGTTTATTTTTGTGTGAAATTGCAGGATGAGTTAGAGATAACTTCAAGTCTGTTAGGACGGATAGGACGTTACTCTGGAACAATTGTCATTTTGAGAAATAAAACAACTGGGGAGATAATAGCTGAAGGTCGACAGTCATTCTTTTCTTCCCGTCCCATTGCCAAACTCTGAGTTCTTTTTTCACATATTTTTTGCATTCAGAACTAAGTTTTTACACACAGTGACACATGAGGAGTGGAAGAGAGTTTGTAGTTGATAATATACTAGTTTTTATTTTTTAAAGAGTATAAAATATGTTTGTGTACAAATTTAGGCATCAATTCTTTTCTTCTTCTCGTTCTATAGTAAAGTCGGCGTCGTTGTCTTCAAAACTAAAACTGAACTACGCCGAACCTTCTATTCAGTGAATTGAAGGCTTCGGTTTTCCGTAGTGGCGGGCTGTTATGGCCTATCGATTTGTCTTGGTTCGGTGACCCACCCTTTGTTCGTACCTTTTTCTAACACATCAAGGTTAAAAATCAAGTTGGATTTGAGTGGATTCGAATTAGTTCAACCCCTAACTTTTTTTTTTTTGTTAGAGGGCATGGCAAAGCCAAAGACAAACAAAAGATGAAACTAACAAATCACAGCCCTATCTTGGGCATTTCCTAACTCATCGAGCAAAATGCTTAAGATGGAGTTAGAAGCAGACTCATAGAGGTGAAGACCCAAAGATAAACCATGCCCTTGTTTTGCTCCTTATACACATGGCATACATCGCATCTCCAATACAAATGACAACAGGCAGGTCAGGGACCGAGTATGAAGATACCATCCCCATTCCTGCTTCCCATCCCTGCCTTAGTTTCCGATATGAATATTCGGGGAATCCTTGTCCCTGTCTTTGGGGATGGTATCCCAAACTTGGCCCATGACAGGACCCGCCCCGAATTCCTCCGAACCCGGGATGAATCTTGTGGAATTCCCAACATCACACCGATGTCGGGCTCTTGAACTAAATCCTCTTTTCCAAAATTAAGGAAAAAGAGTACGAGACTGTATGCCAAAATTTTGGCAAAGTCTCCCTGTAAATTGAGCATTTCCCAAACTTTTAACCTGCAACAAAAACACATTTTAATATCCACAACTGGCAGCATGCACACTGTAATAACATGCAATTCACATAAACGGCCTCCGGCCTTCAAATAATCCAAAACAGAAACACCAGCCATGCTCTTGAATCAAATAAGGAAATGAAACGATGCAATTAGTGAAATCAAACTAATTATGCAAGCTCATTGTAAACCACTTAATATAACTTTCTAATTTCCATCATGAGATATTTAGCAACCAACCACAATCACAAGTAGATTAAGGACTCGGTCCAAATCTTCTAACAATCCAAAACGGTTTCCAAAACTATCTAGACCACAACCAACTTCATCCAAATACCAAAATAACTTTAGTTTGCGGCTGCACCCGGGTGGGACCCCATGCTACCTACGTAACTTTACTAAAGGATCAAGCCACACGTAGTTCTTTCAACAAAATTCCCGGTTCCAATAACATACAATCATTACAACAATACAAAATAATAAATTCTAGAATTATTCCTTTCCCTTTTAATTTAAATCACAACACACCAGCCATAATTCTCTTTAAGCATCAATCTTTCCCCGATATAGTACAATAATCCTTTTTCCCTATTCTTTTACCACACGCCGGAATTCTTTCCAACGCCATGTGTGATAATCCATAACAAATCACAGTGTCTCACATGCCGGAAATTCCAACGCCACGTGTGAGACCTAACAATCACATAATCTTCCCATACGCCGGAAATTCCTAATGTCGCATATGGGAAGTGTCTCACATGCCAGAAATTCCAACACCACGTGTGAGACCTAACAATCACATAATCTTCTCATAGAAATTCCAACACCACGTGTGAGACCTAACAATCACATAATCTTCTCATACGCCGGAAATTCCAACGCCACGTGTGAGACCTAACAATCACATAATCTTCCCATGCGCCGGAAATTCCAAAGCCACGTATGGGAAGTGTCTCACACGCCTGAAATTCCAACGCACGTGTGAGACCTAAAAATCACATAATCTTTCAGAAATTCCAGCGTCACGTATGGAAAGTGTCTCACACGCCGAAAATTCCAACGCCACGTATGGGAAGTCCAGTATATGAAGGATGGTACTCAACATATATAATCCGTATTTCGAATAATTATAAGTCTCAAAGATCACAATAATAATAGAGATACTCACAATTTAGCGATACAAGTTTATGGTAGAATGCAACATAATTTAATCAAATAATATTAATGAATGATAAGCAACAACCTTTAAAGGAAATCCCATATCGAACCAATTTCTAATTTAAACTCAAATAACAATTAAGACTCGTTTACAAGGTTATCTTACTTACTTTTCGAAGGGTAAAACTACCTCGAAAGACTCACGGTCAACCAAAGGGTCAAACTATCCAAACTTGGTCAATCGGGCCCGCAGGGCCCACGACCTCCGTTTCATGATCCGGAAGTTTCTAAGGGTTCCACAAGGTCTAGGATATACGTCCAGCAAGTGTGGTCCGAAACGGACGGTCGGATTGCTCACGATCGGATGGTCATCGTAAAACGCAAACATTAAGTTTTCGAATCGGAACATCCGGGACTCCGATCCACGATCCGTGAATTCCTACATAATCCTAGGAATGCCTAGATTAACGTATATTAAATTCAAGAAATCAATTGGAGCCACTTTTGTTCTTGCACCTACCCCGAAAAACAAGCGGAAGAGGCCAGAATTTCACTTTGAAATTCGGCTAAAACCTAAATTCTAAATCGAGTTTCTAAACACAACTATCATCCAATTCCTACATAACAGGCACCTAGAGCGTGAAGAATAAGTGAGAAATCGTACCTTGGTTGCTGGAGATGGTAGCCGGAATCGGCCATAGCGACGCCATGAACAACCGGAGAAATCAGTCGATATCTCCGGTGAATCTCGAGCACTCCGGCCTGGAAAAGGGGTGGGTGGTGACCGTGGCGTCGAGATGAAGCAAATGGGACCGGTTCTAGCCCTTGCCGTGGCGGCGAGAGAATCAAAGAGAGAGAGAGAGTCACAGTCGGGAGAGAAATAGATGAGAGAGGTGGTGTGGGAAAGAGAGAGATGAGAGAGGGGTGTGCACGGAGAGAGAGAGATATATATATATATATATATAAGGTTTTTATCAAACTCTTTTTGGAATAATTACGATTCTACCACTGGTGATGTTTTGCTCTTAACTTGTTCACAGTTAAGATTTTTGTTAATTACCTACGTGGCAGGCTTGGGTCCTACCTATTTGTTTCTTTAGATCTTCGTTGAAGGGTATTTTTGGGGCATTGATGTCTTTCGCAAGTATTACTGTTAAAAACTTACGACACATTTTCTACAAGTTTGGCCTTGAAGACACCAATTGTTTGAAAATACCCTTCAACTGCCACATCAAAAGAAGTAAATAGGTAGGACCTAGGCCTGTCACGTAGGCAATTAATGAAAATTTTGATGGTGAAGTTAACGTTGTAATCAAATTGCAAAAAATTGAAAAGTTTAGGTTACTTGATTGTTAAAATTGAGAGTTTAGGGGTCAACATACCTTAAGGGTGAAGAGTTTAGGCCTTGTTTGGTATGCTTCACTAGACTGGACTGGGTTAATAGCACTCGAAACCCTTATTTGGTAAGAGACGGGACTAACTTAAATGAGATTGTATAGTCCAATAGTGAAAAAAAGCCTCACTCGCTCGTCTAATACATTGAGCCTGAAAAGTGGTTCACTAAATAGAACATGTAAGTCCGACACCTCTCTTTAAAAAATATCATAATTTTATTTGTTTTCTTTTAATTATTGTTTTAGATCTTTGAATGGTTTTTTTTTTGGAGCATTTATTTTTTATAGATAAAAATCCTTAATTAAATTTAAATATTACAAGAATTATTTTGATATTGCATTTGGACAATCAAACTATAGTAATTTATAAATGTTTGATATTTTTTTGATATTGAAATAAGTTTAATAATGCATGATGTGATGCTTTCTTTATCACAAGCAATTTTTACCTTGTCAAATTATATTTTTCAGTTTGAAGTCAAAAGTCAACTATACAAAAAGTATACTTATATACATACATATATATATATATATATAAATTTAATTATTGTTTTACATGGTCCCTGAAAAACCTAGAATTATATAGAGTGAGCTTAGCTCCTTTAACAATGTTTCAACCAACTAAGATTAACCTTGAGAAGCCAAAAAACAAATATCATAATTTTATTCTTCTTTAAAAATAAAAAAAAATTTATTTGTTTTCTTTTTATTATTGTTTTAAATTTTATTTTTTTTGCTAGATATTGTTATAAATCTTTGAATTGGGTTTCTTTATAGCATTTATTTATCTTTTAGGTCAAAAACCCCAATTAAATTTAAATATTATAAGAATTTTTTTTTTAGTCCGACCTAGCACCAAACATAGGTCTTCACTATTTTTATAATCTAGCTTCTTCTTCCGATGCAGCACCAAACGTATGTCAGTACTTTATCTAGCTTAGGCCAATCTGAGACAGCCAGGATTTAGTCGAGTTCATGATACAAATGACCTTCTTAAGGTACTAAATTGAGATTAACCCAAGACAATAAGTCCATAGCTTCACCATCTTACAAAGTTTAGTGTAACTGTTTAATTGTTATATTATATTCTATTATACATTTATTAATTAAAAACAAATACATCACTTATTGAGCCGGGTTTAGGAATGAGGTTAGCAATACCATCCCTGAAATCTTCCCTCGTTAGGAGGACTCGGGATTTCGATGGCAATCTTCAATTTAAACAATATTTTTAAACAAAATCAACTGTGAATAAACCTTGCAATGACAGCATGGTGGTGGAGGTGGCAGCATGGTGGTGGTGGTGGTGGTGGTGGTTGTAGAGGTGGTGGTGGATGTGGAGGTTTTGAAGGATGTGGTGGTTGTGGTAGTGGTGGTGGTGGTGGAGGTGAAGGTGGAGTTGGTGATGGTGGTTGTGGTGGAGGTGGAAGTGAAGGTGGAATCAAGCGGTGGTTGTGGAGGTAGTGAATGTGGTGGTGTAAGTGGTGGAGTTGGATGTGGAAATGGAGGTGGTGTTATTTTGTAAAATAAATGATGATATTTTGGGAATTAAAAAATTTATTAAAGGTTAATCTGGCTTAAAAGTGAGATATTTTATTTTCTGCTTAACAAGGTTTTTGTCCCAAACGGGGCCTTAGTAATCAAATAAACAACATACATGGAATCACCTTCGATATAAAGGGACCTAATGCGCTTTAGTACAAGTCATCTACAACCCTCTAAAGAGACTCCATAACTCAGTCTCAATCATATTTCCAGTCCCAAGATTAGCAGAAAACCCACATATCCATGTTCCACTAGAGTCCCTTAGCAGACCAACATCAATTACAATGGAGGACTCCAGTGGATTTGAATGACTTCTCTTGTAGGCTTAATATTAATAACAATATTAATCTTCAAACTACTCACTAGCAGACTGCAGAATCGTGTGTGTGATGAGGATATGGCGGAGGCTCATAACCAGGTTTTTAAATGGAATTACATCTCCATTTCCAACAATGCCACAGAGAAGCAGTGAACAATGCTGCAGAATAGTGTGCTCCACCGTAGTCTCAGGAAGTTCACAAAATAATATTGAGTTGTGGCCCATGATAGTCCAGGGGCCCATCATTTGGCAACAATATGCTCTTTGCATTGCGATGTTGATTTTATAATGGTCGAAGCAATGCCAGTTCTTTCTTTTAGATTATTATTATTTTATTATCAATTATTTATGAATATTATTTTGGCTATGCATCACGCGGCTTTTTATATGTCTAAGTTGACATTGTCTACTGTAAGGCACTTTTCACTTTAATGCCAGTCTACCCTGTCCGGCTGATTCTTTCAGTTTTGGATCCGAGCGAAGGTTCTGTAGGTAGGTGGGAAAGCAAATATGGAGATGAGGAAGGTGAACAAGTCTCTGGAGCTGACCCAGGAAGAGTCAGAGTCCATCTCGCAACTCGTCATTCCAGCTAAAGGATACGGTGAGTCGAGCTTCTACGAGGCTTTCGCTCTTCGAGGCATCCGACTGGATCGAGTCGAACCCGGGGTACTCGTCGTCTGTTCTTTAAAGGTCCCTCCCCGTCTCGCCGTGAGTCTTCTTGAAATTAATCACTTGAGCTACAAACTCTTACACTTTTTTTCTTCTTTTTCAGCCTTTAAAGGTTAGGTTCTTTAATTAACTTGGCTATTGAAAATATTTTGTTCAATATGAGAGAGTTTTAAATGTAAGTTTTTAAATTGTTCGCAGGATAGAAGTGGAAATTTGGCTAATGGTGCAATTGCAAACCTTGTTGATATAGTTGGTGCTGCCGTAGCTTATGTTCCAGGCCAACCTTTGAATGTTTCTGTGGACATTTCCATCTCCTACATTTCAACAGCCAAACTTCATGTAAGTAAAGCTTTCCGCTCCAGTCCCCATTTCTCTTTGATACATGTCTGGTTTGAATTGATTAGAAATAATTCCTTTAGTTTTTTCCCTTTTTACTTGCAAAATTTGGTTGCAAATAAAATGATCGGGAGAGGCACCAGTTCTTGTGTGCACTTTGCGTATACGGCAACACATTTAAATGGGTAGGACTAGAGTGTGTGTGGTTGTATGCTTGACCTGATTCGAACCCTAGAATTTCTCCTAATTCTAACCCATTTCTCCAACCACTCTAGTTATTTAAGCTAACCCCAGCAGGCTTCATAATTTTGTATTTCATCTGGGCTATTATTTTGTGTTTCTAGTTGAGAGATTTACCATAATTACTTGTCACGAATGTGTGGTGTATCCATCACATGCATATGATCTTTGTATCGTTCTAATTTTATCAGATGTCAAGAAGAGACTTATAACATATATGATTATCTTTTTAATGTCAAATTGCAGGATGAGCTAGAGATAACTTCAAGAATGTTAGGACGAGTAGGAGGTTGTTCTGGAACAAAAGTAATTTTGAGAAATAAAACAACTGGGGAAATTATAGCTGAAGGTCGACATTCATTGTTTCGTTCACATGTTGGTCTCATTCCCAAACTGTGAGTTTGTTTTGAATTTTTTTTCTGCAATTAAAATTGTTTTTAATTAAAAGCATGGCCAAGTTTTTGGGCTTAGAAGAACAGAGACCAAGTTATTGGCCCATATTCTTCTTTATTTGGCTTTTTTGTGACTTGACGCTAAATGTTGGAATCTTTAATTCAAGGAAAATGTTATTTGTACTCAAAATTAAGTTTCCACACTCTTGTGCGCAACAGTGACACAGGAAGAGTGCAAGTACTTCAGGCTGACAAGGCCTTTACCCAACTTAAATCAAGAAATAATAGGGAAGACGTCGTATTCAAATTCAAGAATGTTTTTACCTTTTTCTAACATATTCAATCGGGATTAAAAAAGCAAGTTGAATTCATGATTCGCTTATAATTCAAGTGGTTAAGAGCATTTACCTCATACACATATTTCCGCTAATATCGATTGTATCAACTCAAATATCTGATTTGGCTCAACCCGATTTATTTAAAAGCGAAACAATGTTGGGTTATGGCCCATGAGTGATTTCGCAAATATCCAAATCTAATGCAACTATTGGAACCCGCAGTCCAGGCCTCAATGGTAGGCCCATCATTCCTCAGACGTAAACGATCACGTGCCGTCATTTTCGAGCCTGCAGCATGCTCTTTACATTGCGACGTTGATTTTCCAGTGGCCGGAGCGAGTCTTGAGAGAGATGGATCCGAACGACGAAGGTAAAATGGAGAGGGCGAAGAAGTTTCTGGGGCTGAGTCAGGACGAGTCCGAGGCCGTGTCGCGACTCGCCGTTCCAGAACGGCAAGCGGGCGAAGGGAAGAGCTTCTACGACACTTTCGCTCTTGCAGGCAACAGAGTCGTCCGAGTCGAACCCGGACTCATCGTCTGTAATTTCAAGGTCCCTCCCCGCCTCACTGTAAGTCACTCGTTTGGTTGTATTTGCAAGTACATTTTCGAATTAATTTCTTCAAAATTCAAATTGAAAATGGGTTCTTTAATTTCAGGCCACAATTTTGAGTCTAATTTTTGTTTTAAACGTAAAAATTTAGGTAATTTCAGCTGTAGCTTGATTATTTTTAGTTGATAATTTGATATTATTTTGCTTAATTAGTTACTCCATGAAAGTTGTAACTCACGTTGTATTGAGATTTGTTCCACTAATTGCCTTGAGTTATATTTAACTATTAAAAGTTCTCGTCTTGTAGCTACTTCATGCATGAACAACCATTTCTCCTCACAATTTGAGGACAAATTTCAAATTTACAATTTAACCTATGCCCAATTGGGCTTATTTATTTTTTTTGGTTGTAGGGAGAAATCACTCGTTTATCCATAAGAGCAAATTAGTGTTCTTTAACTATTGAGTCTCTTCCCATAATGGCTAAAGTTTTTGAGTTGAATTATTTTGACGTTGTGCGAAGCTTAAACTTCTGCATTGCCCTTTTGAATATAATAAGGTGTTAATCATTCTAGACTAGGAAGGAGCTGAAAACCTCACTTTAACAGCCTCTGGTCACCTGAAGAAAGATAATTTGTGTATGCATTTCACAGCCCGAAATCGGGTCTTGAATGTGGGTTGAGCATGCCATAGACTTAGTTGAACTAAGTGCCTAGTACAACCATATTTTACTTATGAGATCTCTCGACCAAGCAGCTTTGATTTTTGTGTTGGACACTTCTGTACAATTGGTATTTTTTTATGCCAAATGTTTTATTTTGGTTCTTTAATTTGTTTGCAGGATAGAACTGGGAAGTTGGCCAGTGGGGCAATTGCAAACCTGGTTGATGTTGCCGGTATATCCGTAGATTTTGTTGAGGGTCTACCTATGAATGTTTCAGTGGACATGTCTATCTCCCATCTCTCAACTGCCAAGCTTGATGTAAGCAAAAGCCTTCCCCTCAAATCCCCATTTCTCTTTGACATTTAAGCAAGCCTCCCCAACAGATTTTCTCTTTGACATCAAATGTGGCTTCAATTGATCAGAAATAAGTCCATTCATATTTTTATTTGCAGAATGTGGTTGTTAAAATGGTCACCAATCCTAAAAAATATTGTGGTTATCACTCCCATGCATATAGCACCTGATCTCTCTTGGCTATTCTTCTCTGTTTCTAGTGTTTTGGATCTTCTTGATTGGTGGTGAGCTACCACCACATTAATTGACGTTGGATGAGTGTGATTTAATTTACATGCTACAAGAATCACAAAAATTAAACTCATCCAACTGCCATTAATGTGGTAGCAATGCTCACCACCAATTAAGGGAGGTGAGCTAAAACGTTCGCTTGATACAAAATCTGCATTTAATATTTCTGACTCTCTGTATCGTTCTAATTTTAAGATGCCCTGAAAGGACTATTAACATATGACCTCTCCTAATGTCAAAATTGCAGGATGAGTTAGAGATCATCTCAAAAAGGTTAGGGCAAAGAGGAGGTTACACTGGAACGTTGGTACTTGTGAGAAACAAAGCAACTGGTGAGATTATTGCTGAAGGTAGACTTTCAATGTTTCGTACACAAGCTTCTAGCAAACTCTGAGTCTTCCGCACATATAAATATGAATTATATCCGGATTAAAAGAACTGCTTGTGGGGGGTTGGGGGAACAAGTTTGAATCTCCTTTGGGATTGCTTTCTATTTATAGTTGATTATTTTTTATTGATTAAAGATTCAGAATGTTGACAATGGTATGGATCAACGTTCACGGCGCAGTTGCTGGCCTTGGAAGGACAGAGACCAAATGACCAATTGGTTATTATTGGTCTATTCTTCCCCATTGTATTGTATTTATTATTCTTTATTGGCCTTCTATTGACATGGATGCTAAACTTTCTAATGTTTTATATAGGGAGTGTAAATGGTAGCTCTTGCCTAATTTGTGTTTTGTTTAATGGTGAACCATGCTTCAATGAATATGCGAAAGTTGTATTCTTTTTAATATTAAAATGAAGAAACATAATCAAATCGTATGGTTTGCTATAGACAACTGACCATTCCCATTTCAATTAGGGATTTTTTTATTATAAAATAAATAATTTATATAATAACAAGAAAGCATGAATGAAATTATATATACAGTAAAAGGTAGAGAAGTCATTTTGTATTTCATAATGAAAAGAAATAAGGGTGGAAGAAGTATCTATTTAGGAGTTCTAAAAACAATTTCAATATATTTAGAGTTTTTTTTTATAATAATCTGTAAACTATTCAAAGTTCTCACTTCACAAATTTGATCTATCGTCCTTATCATCATATTTCATCAAAATGTTCGTTTTGGCCAAAAAGAAAGTAAAATTTTCGTTAAAACTAATTGCGCGTAATCCTATGACAAGTAGGCCATTTACACTCAATTTACACTTTCACTTGACAAGAAAGGTATACCACTAATAAGGTGTTAGTTAAATTGACACATACCCATGATTCTAAGTTCAAGTCTCAATAATACCTGTGTGCATGAACCATGCATCTGAGTTTCACCGCACCCTTCCTAACTTTGACAAATTTAAAAAAACGAAAGAAAAAAGTATAACTATTAACACGTTATCTGCAAACACCAGTACAAATATGCCATTTGAACTGAAATGGACCGACTGTACGCTGATAATTACGAGAAACGGCCATGGATAAAAAATCAATGAACATTCGGATGTCCACCTTAAACCTCTATCTTTAGCCAAATTTACAGACCCACCTAACGCACTTTAAACAAAACAAGAGGGCAGTCGCCGTAATTTTCACAGGACAACATTTTACACCCGATTTTCGTCGTCACTCAGTCATCTGCTGACTGTGACTATCTCTGCCGTCGCGCCACACACCATGAACTCTGCAATCCGCAGTTCTTATCTCACTCTTTCTCGAGACCGAAGCGTTCCGATACCCGAAACGCCGAAGCTACAACCTTTTCCGCGTTTCTTCGACTCGACGAACCGAAACAACCGATTCCGAGACGTTTCTTCCTGTAGCTCGCTGCTGAGAACTCGACTTCGGCATGACTCGGCTGAGTTCCGCACCTCTCTCGCGCACCGAGTTGGGGTTTCTTCCAAAAACGCTCAGTTTGATTCGTTTCCGGACGAGAACGAAGCTCAGGCGCCGAGTTTCGCTGAGTTCATCACCTCCGAGAGGGTCAAAGTGGTGGCGATGCTTGCTTTGGCTTTGGCTCTCTGTAACGCGGACCGGGTTGTGATGTCGGTGGCGATTGTACCGTTATCGCTCTCTAACGGTTGGAGCCGATCGTTTGCTGGTATTGTTCAGGTGATTTTGCTGCTCATATATTTTTTTAGCTGTTTGGTATATCTCTTTTAATTCTGGTTGAAGTAAAATTCTTCGAATTTACGATATCTAGAAGCACAAAAAGTTTGAATTTTGCAATGCCTTTCAGTTGAGGGACTGATCATATCTCTTAAATAAATTTGTTTCAGAAATGAAAAATGCAAAATGAGTAATTTGCTTAGGTTGACTTCCAATCACCAAAGAGTTGACCAAAAATTATCTAACAAATAATTGGTGATTGATTTTACTGGGGAGTGGAGAAGCTGGTAAAATATCTGAAAATGTTCAATCTTTCGACTTAATGTACTGTCAGCAGTGCTATTATTTTAGCTAAAACAGTTTAACTCATGGGTTTTCAAGAAAATTGCTCTAAAAATTTCATTTCTATGAGAGTACATAGTCTAAAGTACTTGAAACTAATTGGAAAAATACCTTATGGCAGTCGTCTTTCCTTTGGGGGTACCTCATATCTCCCATAGCTGGAGGGACTCTTGTGGACTATTATGGTGGTAAGGTAGTCATGGCCTGGGGAGTGGCTTTGTGGTCTTTAGCTACCTTTCTGACACCATGGGCTGCAGAGACTTCTCTATGGGCTCTCCTTGCTATGAGAGCTCTCCTCGGCATTGCAGAAGGAGTGGCTCTTCCTTCCATGAACAACATGGTAGCAAGGTAAGGATGGCCTACAAACTTGCTTTCTTTATTTTCAATTTACATTAAATCAATATACAAGATGTGCTTCCGAACAGGTTATTTTTTGGTTAACAGTAGGTGAAGATAAGAAGTTAATCGAAGTATCAACTTTTTGTTTCAGATGGTTTCCTCAAACTGAACGAGCCAGGGCTGTTGGGATTGCAATGGCTGGATTTCAGCTTGGAAGTTCAGTAGGACTCATGCTTTCTCCAATCCTCATGTCACAAGGTGGTATATTCGGACCATTTGTGATTTTTGGTTTATCCGGGTTTCTTTGGGTTTTGGTATGGTTATCTGCAACATCAAGTACTCCTGACCGAAATCCTCAGATATCAAAATATGAATTGGAGTACATATTGAATGAGCGGAAGAAGTCCTTCTTGGTAGAGAATAAACCTAAGACAACCAAAGTGATCCCTCCTTTCAGGCGCTTGCTTTCTAAACTGCCAACCTGGTCCCTAATAATTGCAAATGCCATGCATAGCTGGGTAATGCATATATCTCATGCCAGGTTATTCTACTCTGAGAATCATATTGTTATTGTCCCTTACATGCATTGAATATATCATCATCTAAGCAGGGGCAAACTTTCTTTAGATAGTTCTTGTGTCCATTCATTTTTACATTTTACCCTTGTGTGGAAATTATATGTCTACACGAACTCATTATTGTTTTTTTACTTTTTTCAAATTGTGCAGGGTTTTTTCATTTTTCTTTCCTGGATGCCCATTTACTTCAACTCAGTGAGGCCTAATACCTAGTTATAATTTCTTTTCCGCTCTGTATTATGAGGTTGTGTAGCTTATGTATGACTCACCACTACAGGTGTATCATGTTGACCTCAGACAAGCAGCTTGGTTTAGTGCTGTTCCATGGACTGTCATGGCAATCATGGGATATATTGGTGGGTTGTGGTCAGACATAATGATACGGAATGGCATGAGTGTCACTTTAACTCGAAAGATCATGCAGGTATGTCTAAGAAATAAAATTTGATATACTAGTTCTACTGTAATGCGGCCTTCGACTAAATGGCTGATGGTCCTCCATAATCTGAAGCTCTCACTTCAAATAGGAATTGGATAATCAATAGAATAGATGAGAAAGAAACTTTCCTAGTTCGAGCTTATTTGCAAAATTTATATTGTATACTTGTAATCTGGAAATTTAGTATGATCAAAAGTTCTTCTCATCTTCTGTGATAATACCATAAAGAAAAAAGAAGTAGCCCTGTCAAAATTGTTCTTTTAAGAAACTATATATACCATATGAAATTAATTTCTGGTCATGCTTTATGGAATGTGAATATTTGTTCCTTCTCTGCAGTCAATTGGTTTCCTTGGTCCTGGGATAGCTCTTGTCGGTTTAACTACAGCAAAAAGTCCAGCAGTTGCATCTGCTTGGCTTACTTTAGCAGTAGGGCTGAAATCTTTTAGCCACTCTGGATTTCTTGTGAATCTTCAGGTTGGCATAGTGATATTTGAGTCATGTATCTGTTAGTAACACTTAGAATTGATTCTTCACTTTTTCTGTGCCTTAATTAATTAATTATTTCTTTAACCAGGAAATTGCTCCACAATACTCTGGTGTTTTACATGGTATGGGAAACTAGAATAAAATTTTCAATATATGAAATGCTTCGAGAGCGTAGTGTAAATCAGTGAAATACTAATATTATAACTTTGTACAATAAATTATCAACCCTTTGTTTTTGTGTTAGGAATTTCAAATACTGGTGGAACATTAGCTGCCATTTTGGGAACCGTTGGAGCTGGTTTCTTTGTTGAACTTGTGGGTTCTTTCCAGGGATTTCTGTTGTTTACATCACTCTTATATGTTCTTGCTGCCCTTTTCTACAACGTATTTTCTACTGGAGAAAGAGTAAATTTTGATGAACCTAGTAAGTATTATTGTATTTTATTGATTGTTTGAATTCAATATTCCTACCGACCGCACCCCCTTTTCCTTTCTGGAGGGTTCTAAACTCTTTTTAGTTGGATTTTGTAGGATTAATGTCTGTTGCATGACACTATCTTTGCAAAAACCATACGTGTAGTTTTCAGTCACGAGATGTTAGCTTTCTAAACAACATTTTAAGGAAATACTTTGATTTTGGAATATGGTCAAATTCATGGAACCGATTTTATGGGTGTAACTATGGGGATATAAACGATGATCAATTTGTTATTGCTTTGTTATACTTGTACCTTTTAAGCATTACACATTTTTATATTCCTGATGTTTGTGCATTAATTTTGCTTGACAGCTCATGAATGATATTCTGAGACTGCTGGTGCTGGCAACATCATATCGCTTGTCGGTTATACTTGTTCAACTGTGACTAATGGAGCAGACTTATGGAATTGGACAGAATGTGGGAAGGCAGACATGAGGAATGGTACAGAACGTCGGAAGCCATCCTCTGTATCGATAAATAACCTTTTTGTCCTTTGTATGAATCCAAAATGTGTACAGTGGATTTTTTTAGTGTTCCTCTTCCTCATGCATCAACAGTTTGTTTCAGGTGCACATGGGGATTCTGTTTACCAAATTTTGTAAAAGATATGTATAAATGTGTTTCAGAGGTATGATGCTGGATTCACTCTTCTTTTACTGTGTTTCAAAGATATTGTTAGTTCCCCCTATTGTCTTCCACATTAATCAAGAACGACTGACGGTAGCATTTTCTTTCTAAACCGGATATCTAAATATAAATTTATATGTCAAATGTCTCAAATCAATCATTGGGCTTTCTGGGTTTTTTCGTTCTGGAAGTAATGGCTTCTAGGCCCACACTTGAGTTGTGTTGAGGATGTGCCACTGCTGACTATTAAATACTGTCCAATATTGACTAAATGATATAAAATATTCTTAATTCTGTTTTTGGGCTACCTTATAAAATTCTTCCACTGACCGAATCATACAAAGTTTAAAAATTCAAATTACGGTTGCTGAGTTGTCTTTCATTAGACATGGAATCACGACTAATTGCTTGAATTAGTCTCACAATGCATAAACATTTGGCCAAATCCAAAAGTTAAGTCTTTAAGAAACATCGACATTCATGTAATAAATTTATTGGTGAGATCCATAAATGCAAGAAGGCTGAATATAAACAACAAATGCCAATTTCGTTACATTCCAGCAAAAGATATGATCAATATCACATCAGTAGGTCAAAAGTTACTACATAAGTTCTGGAAATGAAGAACACGCCTAGTCCTCATAATCTGCACTCAAACAGAAGAAAACCAATTTCCAATTTCCAATATGAAGATGCCAACAACAACAAACCCAAGCACCAGAGATTTGCTGCCCTGAAGGCTGCTGTGAAGAAAGTTGCTGGCGTTTTTAAAATTCTTCTTTTTGGACAAAGAGAGGCCATCCCAAAAGGTGCTGCTGTGATTGATGCAAGAAGAACTAATACCCGAATCAGCGGGATTTCCTGTAAGTTTCATGTTGGTTCTGCATCAATCTGATATAATCATGCATATCGCAGATTGGTTGGTAGATGCTATAGCTATATATAGTGCATAGAATGGTTTAGCTGGTGGGTTCTTTCAAAAGTCAAATATCATACAGAGAGAATTGATTTTATTGATAATTTCTTGTACCCTGCAGCTTCAACTGATATTTCAACAGGGAGTGACACTAAGAGTAAGAGCTCATCAAAGTTTAAGCTCTCTCAGTCCAATAGTTCTTCAAGTGCTCTGAGTGGAGTAATTGAGACGAAGAATTTTTCTTACGAAGAGATTTTCAAAGCAACCGAAAAATTCTCTCCAGCGAATAAGATTGGTGAGGGTGCATTTGGAACAGTGTACAAGGGAAGTCTTGGAGATGGATCTCTTGTTGCTGTAAAGCGTGCCAAGAAGGTATAGACAACTATGCCTCGATAATTGTGATAGTACCTTATACAGATTATTGCAATAATAGCATTGCTTAAGCTTCCCTTTTCTTGAAAGAATTTATGAGTAGAATCATTGGTATGATGAGTAAATGATATCACTGTTGGAAACAGGTAGTATTCTTTGAAATTGCTAAAGCATGGTTAGGACAATAGTTATGTCATTTGCTGTTTTCTTGCAAAATGACTTCAAATTTTGTGCAGGCCACATATGACAAGCTCATAGCATTGGAGTTCAAGAATGAGATACTTACCTTGTCCATGATTGAACATCTGAATTTGGTAAGGTTATATGGATATTTGGAGCATGGAGACGAGCGGATTATAGTGGTTGAATATGTTGGCAATGGAACGCTTCGGGAACATCTGGATGGTAAGTCTTTTGAAAACTAGTTATTAAACTCTAGAGGGTTAGTCAGTAGAAGCCGAAAATCAGAAATAGCCGAGTATCTGGTAGACATAAGACATAAATTCAGATGGAATATGTAAGTTTCTACTGAGAAACTGGAAATCTGACAATATGTAACAAAAAGAGATAGATAAATCAACTAGAATGAGAAATTATGTCTACCTATCATATCTAGTTCTGCTTACCATGACTGGTGAAGGATCATTGGTAGTGTTCTGTTTCCTTTATTCTTCAGTTGAGAAAAATTAGCCCTTTTAGTTGTCTGGTTGGGTTTTACATGAAGCTCAGAACACCTTTCCCAATGTGGAAGCTCTGTATCTCTCGCCTATTGCTGTGGTCATTAGATAGTCTGAATATCATTAGAACGAGAAAGTTCTAAAAATATAGTCTAGAAAAATCATGTTGATTAAACAGTCATCTATTCATGAAGGTTCACTGGGAAATGGACTTGAAGCCGGAGAACGTTTGGACATTGCTATTGATGTGGCTCATGCAATTACCTATCTTCACATGTATACAGGTATGTACATAATTATCAGTCCAAAGTACGTACTCGGGCCAAATTAACCTCCAAAAGTCTATGTTAGGCAGCTTCATACTTGTAGTACATTAGTTCAGGCATCGATACAGAGGGCTTTTCATCTTGCTCCCCATTTAATCTGAATTTATGGACTTCATTGTAGAAGCCCACATACTTTTAGCTTTCCTCTTGTTATATTATGGAAAGCAAAATAAGCAGAAGGCAGGCCTGTTTTAACATGTGCACATCTTGGTCAAGAACAGAACTCCTTGTGATAATTTCTTATTATCGTAATGGCATTTGACAACCTATAATCTCTCATGTATTTGACAGATCCTCCGATAATCCACCGAGACATCAAATCATTAAACATCCTCATCACAGAGAAATTTCGGGCTAAAGTAGCCGACTTTGGGTTTGCACGATTGTCAGCAGACCCCAATGCAACTCACATTTCAACTCAAATAAAAGGAACAGCAGGATACTTGGATCCCGAGTACCTGAAGACTTATCAACTCACTGAAAAGAGTGATGTTTATTCCTTTGGTGTCTTGCTTGTAGAACTGATGACAGGAAGACGGCCCATTGAACCACAAAAGCCAGCCAATGAAAGATTAACAACAAGATGGGTAAGAATACAAGTGTTTAAGCATCCTGAGATCGGTAAATGAACATGAAAATGGAAATCTGTCGAGCTGTCTTTTTCTAGGTTTGTGTGTTGCTTTGCAGTAAAAATTGCCCAAATTTCCACCTTACATTTTTAGTTAGTCATTGCTGAGCCTGGAGTTCCTTTACTTTGGACATTCATCACATGTTTCTGCAGAGCATAAAGACGGATCACATCGGTCCAGCTGTCGTAACACCCACCTTATTCCTTATGCTGCACGTGAGACATTCATCAAATCAAACCACCATAGTTGCATTTGCCCATTTCATCTTCCTCTTCAGATGGTCTGTTCCCATGTCTTATAGACAAACATTGGATAATGAAGTGTTATGAACCAAACATCAGCCAAACCATCCAATAGTTTTACTTTAAACTAATTGTTCTTTTTTGATGAATTTCCTTAAACTAATGAAATGACAATATTGCATCAAAGAAAGAAGCTTCCGATCATTATCTTGTCAACCATAAATTAACAATATGTTCATCTGCAGGCAATGCAAATGTTGAAACGAGGAGACGCCATACTTGTCATGGATCCAAAGCTACGGAGAAATCCAGCATCAACTATGGCGTTGGAGAAAATTCTCATGCTAGCTAAGCAATGCCTTGCACCTTTAAGACAGTCAAGACCCTCCATGCAAAAATGTGCTGAAATCTTATGGGGAATTCGCAAGGACTTCAGAGAAAAAGCCCTCTCTCCTTCTTCTACACCTCACTACTCTGCCAATTTTCCTGTGAGAGATGCAAAGAAGACTCGGCAGACATCATTTGGGATTGAAGATGGCGATAGCTATAAGTTTATCTCTGCCTAGCTAATAAGAACTTAAAAGGATTTTTTTGCTCACACATTGTTTTTTCTTTTGTTCATGCATTACTAGATCTATGCAAAGTCTTGTGTATAAAACCAAATTATTCAATATTGAATTTGAATGGCAATCAGATTTTATGTTTTCAGTGTCTGTTTCTATCT
This sequence comes from Prunus mume, assembly GCF_029339155.1. NCBI lineage: Eukaryota > Viridiplantae > Streptophyta > Magnoliopsida > Rosales > Rosaceae > Prunus > Prunus mume. The sequence goes on from NC_142698.1 coordinate 24,598,895, forward strand.
TAACATTTGAGAGGACATGTAGAACCCAAACACAAACTTTTGGATAAAACCCTTTTAACATTAGGTAAGTTATTCGCCTCGGATCATAGAAGGAAAGAAAAAAAAACTTTCCACTAGCATATATAGACTATATTTACCAACGCACGCAAGTGAATCTCACAATGCATCGACGGTTGATAATAATTCATGCGTGCGTTTGGGCATCCAAGGACTATAACTTCAACTTTCATTGAAAAATTCTTACATGCACACGTGATCATAGGTACCTTAATCAAATGCAGCCACGTATCGTCCATTCCTCAAGTTCTAAAAGGCAAAAAGAAAATATCAAAATCCGATCCCCAAAAGAAGCAAAGCGTGGCATGCGTACCTCTTACTCACTCCCAGTCCGCTCTCTTTTGGCTCCATTTTCATGTGATCGTTCACGTTCACTTCACTCACTTCACTCACTCTTTATCGCTCCAACGGAAACATTAAAATAATAAAAACCACTTTTCTTCTTCTTCTTCTTCCTCCTCATCTCCATCTCTCAATCTCTCTCTGATATTTCTGTTCAATTCCAAAACTCTCCCTCTGTCTCTTTGTCTCTTTCCCCATAAAAGTCTCTCTCTTTCTCTCTCTTTTTCTCTCATTTGGATCCTTTATGAAAATATCTCCTCCCTCCTCCACTCAGATTCTCTCTTAAATTCCTTTATGCTCATCATTTGCAGTTGATTATAAGACCTCACAAACCAAAACAAACCAAAAGCAACTTCACAAATGTAATTTTATCTCTCTCTCTCTCTCTCTCTCTCTCTCTGTTTTGGTTTTAAGAGTTTCAATTGACACTAACTTTTGCTTCAATTTCAGAGACTATATTGACGATTGAGAAGCTGTGTTCTGCTTAGCCATGGCGGCTACTGCGAAACCGAACGGTAAAAGCATCACCGACTCTGACATTTCATCCAAGATTCCAGCAACCGCGAATCCTTTAGCCGAAGAACCATCGCAGATTGCTTCGAACATCAATTACCACGCGAAATTCAGCCCTCACTTCTCGCCGTTCAAGTTCCAGCCCGAGCAAGCCTACTACGCCACCGCCGATAGCGTCCGTGATCGTCTGATCCAAGTACTGTTCGCCATTTTTCAGCCTCGGGGTTCGGTTCATGGCCGATTTCTATTTTTGAATTTTGTTTGGTTGATTTTTGTAGCAATGGAACGAGACGTACCTGCATTTCCACAAGAAGAATCCCAAGCAGACCTACTACTTGTCCATGGAGTATCTTCAAGGACGAGCCTTGACCAATGCGATTGGGAATTTGAACGTTCAGAAAGCTTATGCTGACGCTTTGAATAAGCTGGGGCATGACCTCGAGGAAATAAGGGAGCAGGTAATCTCAGAAATTTTCAGTTCTTTAAAATGATTAAAATAAATATGTAATCTTTAGCCTAAAAAATCTTTACGTAATGTAAAGATTGAGTTTTTGTTATTTCACGTAATTAAAAGTTGTGTGTGTACTTTTATTTTATTGAATTGAATTATATTGGTTTACCTCAGGAGGTTTTTAATCATTTGAAATGGATCTTAACTGGTTTTCATTATTTGAACTCGGCGTGCAATCTGTTGGTCGATGATTGTTAGAAATGAATCTTTGTAGGAAAAAGATGCTGCACTCGGAAATGGTGGCCTGGGAAGGCTTGCTTCGTGCTTTCTAGACTCCATGGCAACGTTGAACTTGCCAGCGTGGGGATATGGTTTGAGGTACAGATACGGGCTGTTCAAGCAACGGATCGCCAAGGATGGTCAAGAAGAAACTGCTGAGGATTGGCTAGAGGTTCTATATCACCTCAATTTCTGTAGAGTTTTGTGTATTTCATGGATTCTTACTGATACTTTATTCGATGGAACTTGTGCAGAAGTTTAGTCCATGGGAAGTTGTCAGGCATGATGTTGTCTACCCTGTCAGATTCTTTGGTCGAGTTCACGTCAATCCTGATGGATCGTAAGTGTTAAATTAAGATTTCATTTATATAAAATAAAAAAAGAATTTATGTCAAAATAAAAGACTTTAGCACACTCCAAGAGTGCTTCTTTATCAGTTATCATGTTCACATGCAACTTGGTTGGTTGCTTTAGATATGCATGCATGAACCTATCAATAATTGTCTTATGATTGTATTACAGACGAAAGTGGGTTGAGGGAGAGGTTCTGCAAGCTCTGGCTTATGATGTGCCAATTCCAGGATACAAAACCAAGAACACTATTAGTCTTCGTTTATGGGAAGCCAAAGCATCTGCTGAGGATTTTAACCTATTTCAATTTAATGATGGACAGTATGAATTTGCTGCACAGCTTCATTCTCGAGCTCAACAGGTTGGTTAATTAATATCCTAACGGCAGGTAGTCTTGGAAGTGCTTGCCATTCTTTTAAATAACACACAATGTTTACCTTTTTTAATTATATGTGTGTGTCCACTAATCTTCATGTTTTAAATGTTTTCTTGAACCAAATTGTATGAAATTGTGGTCTTGCAGATTTGTGCTGTTTTATATCCTGGAGATGCCACAGAGGATGGGAAACTTTTAAGGCTGAAGCAACAATTCTTCCTGTGCAGTGCATCACTTCAGGTTGGTTAATTATTGTCTTAACCTTCATTGTTTTTGTTGGTGCAGTAGTGGCATCAACCCTTTATTTTCATTTGATTTTTAGGACTATTTAATTAAAGTTGAGAAGGTGAAAAAAATCTCACACATTGAGGAGAATTCCGAAATTGATGTTTTCCCTCACAATGGTGCTTTAGCTCAGCATTTCTGATTTTTATTTTCTAGATGCTAAAATACATATGAGTATTCTGATTAAGAGGCATTTTTCAGTTGCCAGTTTGTCATCCTATAAAGGAGTTGTGATCATCAGTCTTGTCATTTTGAAATTACAGGATATTATTTTTAGATTCAAGGAGAGGAAAGGGAGCACAGCCTCATTGCAATGGTCAGAGTTTCCGACAAAAGTTGCTGTCCAATTGAATGATACCCATCCTACACTTGCAATTCCAGAGCTAATGCGACTGCTATTGGATGAGGAAGGACTTGGGTGGGATGAAGCATGGGCTGTGACAACAAGGTGCATTATATTTCATGTTTTTAGACATACTTCACTGAAGTTATTGCCACACATTCTTCTTTCTTCCATTGGACAGCTCTCTGCTGTTTTTGCACAAGGAGTACAAAGTACTAACTCCTAATGATTGAACCAGGACAATTGCTTATACTAATCACACAGTCCTTCCTGAAGCACTTGAGAAATGGTCACAACCTGTAATGTGGAAACTTCTCCCTCGCCATATGCAAATAATAGAAGAAATTGACAAAAGGGTAAAATTTGTCACCTTTTTTCTTGGTTATACTTATATTTATATAAAACCTTTTTCTAAATATAGAATCTGGAATTCTTGCAGTTCATTGCTACAGTACATGCTACACGAACTGATCTTGTGAGCAAAATTCCTAGCTTGTGCATCTTGGATAACAATCCCCAAAAACCTGTTGTGCGAATGGCAAACTTATGTGTAGTGTCAGCTCATACGGTAAGACATCCAGTTTGGGAAATTTACATGTATCTCCTGTAGCTTACTTGACTGGTTCTTTTAGTTGTCTTCACCATAAACACATGGTATCCTTATCTAGCTATGAGAAAGCTTCCAGCTTCTTTCATTAGACTTTAAAACAAGGCAAATTATTCCCTTTTTTTCCCCTTAAAAAAAGGGTGAGGAGGGCAAGCAATCTCATGGGAGGGGCTTCAACAAAAGAGATTACAAGCACCACACTGTCTAAGACTCAGGCTTTGAAAAAGGAGTAGCGAGTTACATTCGAAGTGGTGGTCTGAATATTTGACAATTCTATGTTATCTCGGACTCCTATCTTTAATTTAAGACGTGACAATTTGGAGTGTTGAAATATTATATAGAGCATATAGGCTGATATCTCGCCTCAGATTCATCCTTTATTTCCAAATCCTCTCTCTGTTTTTTATTTACAGTTATCTATAACATAGAACTTCATGACGTATGAAAATTAATGTTGTTCTGCTTTCTGTTTCTTTTTCTGTCCCACAATCTAAGAAACCCTCACATTTGAGCTGTTGAATTTTGTTTAAGACTTTAAGAAACTTATTGATTCCCATGTCATTGTAGGTTAATGGTGTTGCCCAATTGCACAGTGATATTTTAAAGAATGAGTTATTTGTAGACTATGTCTCTATATGGCCATCAAAGTTTCAAAACAAAACCAATGGGATTACTCCTCGGCGGTGGCTCCGATTCTGCAGTCCTGAGCTCAGTAACATAATCACCAAATGGTTAAAAACTGACCAATGGGTGACCAACCTGGACCTACTTATAGGTCTTCGAAAGGTATATATATGTACAATTATTTGTCCATGTGGGAGAGTTGCTACAGTTGTATTATTAAAACTCTCTGTGTTTTCTCCAATAGTTTGCCGATGATTCAAAATTACAAGAAGAATGGGCGTCTGCCAAGTTGGCTAACAAGAAGCGTTTGGCACAGTACATAGAGCATACGACAGGTGTCCAGGTTGACCCAAGCACTCTATTTGACATACAAGTGAAGCGTATCCATGAATATAAGAGACAGTTGCTGAATATTCTGGGTGCAGTCTATAGATATAAGAAGTTAAAGGTATAAAAGGCATCTCCTTGTTACTTGACTATTCAGTTATAGGGAACAATCATCCTTGCTTGGTGATGCTACCCGTTATATGAACCTGCATGATCCTCCAACGTGATTTCTGTATAGTCTTTGTCGATTTGTTCGTAATGGTTTTGCACCTGCTAATTATACTTCATAATTTCAAGACCGCATGCTGGCCCATAAATTTTCAGAGCCGATTCACCAAATAAATATATATTTTCGCTAAAGTTACTTTTGCTTTTCGTTGTCATTTCTCAAGCTTTCAAATTAGATTGTGTAAGCAGTGTTCCACAGATTCTTTTTAAGGTTATATAATTGCATTTGTTAAATTTATGTATGATTTTGGAAAACTTGGCTGGATTTGAACTGTGGCAGGAGATGAGCCCTGAAGAGCGGAAGAAGACAACTCCACGCACTATCATGATTGGAGGAAAAGCATTTGCAACATATACAAATGCAAAAAGAATTGTCAAGCTGGTGGACGATGTTGGTGCTGTGGTCAACAAAGATCCTGAGGTCAATACCCACCTGAAGGTTAGTTATTTTCAGAGGTGCTTCATATCTTATATTTGCTTTCATTAGTACTGGACCTCTACTAAAGTTTCAATTCCCATTAGACAGAAAAATTGGGACCCTGGGTTGATTCTGACCTTTAACCACTAATTCTTCAGGTTGTATTTGTTCCAAATTACAATGTATCTGTGGCTGAGCTACTTATCCCTGGAAGTGAGCTGTCACAACATATCAGCACTGCAGGCATGGAGGCAAGTGGCACAAGCAACATGAAATTTGCTCTGAACGGTTGCCTCATAATAGGAACACTGGATGGGGCAAATGTGGAAATCCGTGAGGAAATTGGGGAGGATAACTTTTTTCTCTTCGGTGCAACTGCAGATGAAGTCCCTAAGCTGCGCAAGGACAGAGAAAATGGACTGGTATGAGGATAACTTTTTTCTCTTTTGTTGATCTAGACTTTCAATGGTATTTATTTTAGTTTATTTTAAATGCATACCGGTAAACAATATCAACTCTTTCATATCTGACTTTTGCTCTTCTTATAAATCACTCAGTTCAAACCAGATCCTCGGTTTGAAGAAGCCAAGCAGTTTGTTAGGAGTGGAGCATTTGGGAGCTATGACTACAATCCACTTCTTGACTCTCTTGAGGGAAACACTGGTTATGGTCGCGGTGATTATTTTCTTGTTGGCCATGACTTCCCACAATATTTGGATGCTCAGGCAAAAGTAGATGAAGCTTACAAGTAAGATGCCAAACCTCCTAGCCTCTACAACTATTATCTGTTTGGTCCTGTATGAGAATTAATATATAAGATCTTCTCAAGTGTGGTCCATGTTCAATCAAATTGAGCAAAATTAGTTCTAGATTGAATTGCTGGTATTAACCACAATCCCAATGGATCAGTGTTTTCTTGAATTGCAAGTATTTACTCCAACCAGAAAAGAAAATATTGCAAGCATTTTACCCACTATGTTGAACTACATGTGTTGATCACTACCCCCTACCCCACTTTTTTATTAACCCTAGAGAGAGAGAGACTATTTCTACTGGTTTTGACATGGGGTGCCATTTTTCACCTGCAGGGATAGGAAAAAGTGGCTGAAGATGTCCATACTAAGCACTGCCGGGTCTGGCAAGTTCAGCAGCGACCGCACAATTGCTCAGTATGCCAAGGAAATCTGGAACATAGAAGAGTGCCGTGTACCATAGATCCACCCATGCTGGTTCCGATGCTTATGTTAATGTTATGATTATGGCACAAGAAGCTTAAGGTAAAGAATAAAAGAAGCCAACAGAAGTAGCAACCGACATCATATGTTCCACTTTTGTTTTTCTCACTTTTTTTATATTCAATCATATGTTTCATTTTAAAACATTTTTTAGAGCTGGCATCTCTATGTATTTTCTTATGCCAACAGAAGTTCCAAATAAGAAAATAAATAAATTCTGCAACCAGATGTTGGTAAAAGTAGGTAATACCTTGCTACCATACCCTGTTCATATTGTTGTGCATGCCTTGTCCTTACTATGATTGTCTTCCTTATATTAGTAATTGATCAGTTCATGACTTCTTTACAATGTGGACTTGGAACTTCGACACTTATTTATTATTTCAAAGCATTTTCTAACATGCCCATAATTTCGGTATATTATTATTTAGTTGGAATCTTTTCTCAGAATACCAGCATCTCAAGAGTGAAGTACAATCCCAAACTCAATTGTCCGCCATTACCAACATCACCAAATCGCAAACCCCTTAAAAAGCTAGATGTGCAGAATAAACATATTTCATGATGAAGGTGAAGTTAGACCTAGGAATAGCATATCTTGAACCGTATCTGAAACTTGCACTCAGCCTGCTTCGGTTGGTAGTAACTCCAGTCAGTTTTGGTGGAGTATCTTCACCCAGGCGAACGCCTGTAAGACCTCGAGCTCCTGTGTCTACGAGATGAACTTGGAGAGTAGCTCTCCCTTACCGTCCTCCTTTTTGGTTCAGGAGAAAGTCTGGGGTAGTTCCTCCTGTAACTCCTCCTAGGCCTAGGAGAGACACTATGTGAGTAGCTCCTCCTTGACCTTCTCCTTGCCCTAAGTGGACTAGGAGACCGCCTTCCATGGCGATACCTTCTTACGTGGTAAGAGTCATCTGGTGAATACTCTCTGGAGTCATATGGTGAGTCGGCCAGGTAACAGTGTCTCACTGGTGACCTGCTGTAAGAGTAAGGTCTATACCGATTGCACTGAGCACAGTATGTTTTGGGCAGCTGACTGTAGTAAAGAGATGCCCTCCGACGATTGTAGGAAGGAGATGCCCTCCGACGACTGTAATGTGGAGAGTATGACCTTCTCCTGCTTAGGTCAGATGAATAACTAGGTGACTGACTATAATGCCTCCGATGGTTAGAGTACATATGAGATCTACGAGGAGGTGAGTGGCTGGGGGTTCTGTGGCGCACTACAACAAAATAACAGAAAATGTCACGATGGACAAAAGCTTTCCTGTCACTAGTTATACACAACTACGCTTGTATTTATTATCTCATCACGTGAATCATATAACAAGACAGATAGACGCATTGTTGTTCATATAAGATCTTGTCAATGCAGACATTAAAAACAACTTACGAGGAATTGTTTGATGCCCTCTTCCTGAAATAGGAGTTCGCCCTCTCCTACCCTAAAATGAAGGAAAACAAGAAATCAATCATCTAGAAACCCACACTTAAAAAAAGTAAGAACATCAACCAAACAAATTAAACAATGAATAAAAACCAAGCTACCATGATTGCAAAAATGAAAATTATAATTATAGAAAAGGGTTTCAATCATACTTTAATTTCACTGAGTTAGAAAACTTACATGCAAATTGTTCATAGGATTATCAACGTCACTCCGTTGGGGGCTCCTGCAAGCCAAAGCAAAATGAATAATCAGAGAAGGCATTAAAATCAAAGTGAAAGGGACAGATGTAAATCAGCTTGGTTGAAGTTGAAGCCACAACCTTGAGCTGGAAGAGCACCTCCAAACAGAACTCGGAGAACTTGGAAGGGATGAACTCGGAGAGGACGAAATAGAACTTGGAAAGGACGAACTCGGAGAGGACCACGAGAAGGACGGCGTGTAACTGCGGGGTATGCAGTTCAAGTCAGACCTTATTAGAAACCAACATGGGCAAACCACTAAAAACATGAAACGAGAAAAACAGAAGAATTTCTGAACAAAACGCACCTTGACCTTCTGGAGGATGACATCTGAAGACAGAACAGGAACAAAAAAAAAGCCAGATTAGATTATTACACTGAAAAAAAAAACACCAAAGAAAGAAATAAAGAAACCCGGAAAAACAACAAAGCATGACATGCCAGCACAATACAATGTAAGCAAAACTAATGATTAAACTGTACGTAAATGTTGATTGAAGTTCAACAACTGCTAATTAATTTACTTTGCATCCAATAGTGAACAAAATCAGATCGCGTGCCATAGTTTTGTTGTGATTGTCGTTGTCTCGACCAAATTAAACATAAATCGATCATCTAAAATAAGCTGCGATTAGGCTTTCAAGCACTATCATGAACATAATAATTTTTTTAATTTTCAAATTGTTTGAATTTAGACTTCTTCTTTTTCATTTTTTTTTATTAAGAGAAAATTTCATTAACTTTTAAAATAAAGGCACAAACAGACCGTATAATGTTACGTAACAAGAGGGCAAAAAGAGTGGACTCGTTAAAACCTTACCATTGTTTATATATATATATATATATATTTATTTATTTATTTATATCAAATAGACACTTTATTAGATAAACTTCAACGGTACAATCAAAGACATCTAAAATACAAATCCCAAGATGACAACAAACTAACATGCTAAAAACATAACTAACGCGGATAAAAGTGCACTAAAACTACTAGCCTACATCACCACAATTAACCATAAGCCTAAACAAAGCCCACAAACCTAGTGTAACCAAAACCCTAAAACATCACATGAGTCTAGACGAACTCTACAACCACCACCTCATGAAGCGCTGTCATGGCTACCCCCACCACCGCATCCGTAACAGATCTGGGGAAAATATGATTTTCAATGATCTACTTGAGCATAAGAGCAAACAAATAAACGAAAACAACAACTTTGTCAAAGAACAATTGGATGATTTGCAGCAACCTCCATCAAAGACGATGTAGAATCAAATTTAGAGAACATGAGCGACGTCAGGGAGCTGGTTTTGAGAGCAGTATTTGATTGAGAACATAGACTAAAATGGGTGATGAGGAACTTTAATTTAACCATGGCTAAAAATAACCACCTCAAGGAGCTTTTTTTTTAAAACTTCTTAATGAACTTATTCACTAACCTAAAAGGAAAAGACGAGAAGAGAGGATGGCGAGGAGGGGCAATGACACTTTTTCGTCCTCCTCCCTCTATGGAGTTTTCCTTTAGGACTTACAGAAGGAAAGAGCGGCTAGGGTTTCTTGGGAGCCTAAACCATTCTTGAGATGCAATAACATTGTATTTGATACACAACAAATACATGTCGATTTTATTATTAATTACCGAATTATTATAGTCACGTAAAAAAAACACTACGTACAGGACGAAACGCTTACCATAATAATTGGTGGCAGAGAAATTCACCTCTCGCTCTCTTGCTCTACGTACGGATTTCACAACATGAAGCAGCAAATAAATATCCCAGAGCGGTCTATATATAATAGGCGGGAGAGGAGGGAGCAGAAGCTAAATCCCTATTAAAATCCAATTTTAAGTTTTTCGTGGGCCGGGCCCTGTACGGACTAACTTTATAATACAAAATTCAAACTCGGGTGAAAAACGCACTGCCTTACTGACCTAATACTTCTACCGTTTTACACAGTTTTTTAGTGTGACATGAGTTCATAATTGGCTATATAATTAATAAATGACAAATTTAAAAATTTTCAAATTGCGTCTAAATATAATTAATAAAAAAAATAAATTCTTAATAAATTAGTTCTTTAGAAATTAAAATATTATCTCTCACCTAAGAATTAAATTCTCCTAATAAAAATATTATCTCCCATCTAAGAATTGAATTCTCCTAATAAAGTACCATAATTAGAATTCAATTACGCATTCAGATTCAAATTCAAATTCCCGATTAGTAAACACAGCATAAAATTATATCCAAATTCCCGATTAGTAAATACAGCATAAAATTATATCCGAATACCAGTCAGAGTACAAAGATAACATTCCATATAAATTGTCCCATCACTACCAACATCACGAAACCACAACCCCTACACAGCTAGATATGGAAAGTAAACATCCTTCACGATGAAGGTGAAGTAGAACTACGACTCGCAGATCTTGAAATATATCTGGAACTCGCACTCACACTCGGACTCCGATGTCTCAAGTAGCTTCTCCTAGACGATTCCCTGTAAGACCTTGAGCTCCTGCGTCCAGGAGATACACTTCGGGAGTAACTCTTCCCTGACCTCTTCTTTTTTGGTCCAGGTGAAACACTAGGGGAGTAAATACTCCTGGAGGACCTCCTAGGCCTGGGCGAAGGACTGGGGGAGTAACTCCTCCTAGATGTCCTCCTGGGCCTGGGCGAAACACTGGGTGAGTAGCTCCTCTTGTAACTCCTCCTGGGCCTGGGAGAGATGCTGGGTGAGTAGCTCCTCCTTGATCTCCTTCTTGCCCTTGGAGAGACACTAGGAGAAACATAACGATAGCAATGCCTCCTTCCGTAGTACGAGTCATCTGGTGAATACTCCCTGTAACGATGCCTCCTCCCATAGTAAGAGTCATCTGGTGAATACTCCCTTGAGTCATATGGCGAGTAGCCCCGGGCATGCTGTCTCACTGGTGACCTGCTGTAAGGGGTGCGAGACCGAGAGTAATATCTATGCCGACTGTAGTCAGGAGTGTATGATCTCCTCCTCCTGTAGTGTGGAGAGTATGACCTGCTCCGCTTCGATCTGATGAATGAGGTGACTGGCTACAGCTCCTCCGATATGGTGAGTAGGTAGGAGATCTACGAGGAGGTGAGTAACTAGGAGTTCGTCGACGCACTGGAGCAAAATAACAGAAAATTAGAGGCCAAAAACAAGGTACGTAAATGCAAACAAGGTCTTTAAAATCAACTTACCACGAATTGTTCGCAGCCCAAGATACCTTCCGGGAGTAGGAGTTCGCCCTCTCCGCCTTCTAGCCTAAAATTAATGAAGACATGGAATGTGATCATGGAAATACCGACATACTGGGATGCAGCTAGTTGAAATCAATAATATTGGCTAAAACAAATATTGGCAACCAGGAAATGGAAATAACACAATATTTTAATTTGTAGAGAGAGAAATGCAGGGCATACAACCCCAATGATCTGATACTTGTTGTTGTATTTGATTTGTTTGTTAAGTTGTTGTTTGGAATTTGATGAAGAGCTGCTTCACACAGCTAACCTGCTGCCACAAACACTTCAAGTGGAAAGAAGCAAACAACTTTCAAACTCAAAAAACTAAACAAATCATCTAGAATCCTGACACAATGCTGTAACATAGTGCAGTATCAAATAACATAGATTAAACAAAGTGAAGCTTGATCAATCATCAACAGTTAAAAGAAGGAACATTTACCCTCTCCACTGTAATGACACGGCCTTCAAGTACAGAGCGATCTAAATACTTAATACATCGGTCAGCCTCATCAACATTTTCCATTGTAACAAACCCAAATCCACGAGATTCTCTTGTCCATGGATCAACCACAAGATGAACATCAATGACCTAGAAACCAATTAAACCGTGAGACCAAGGGATATATTCACAATTAAAGTCATTGCGACCCTATGATATATAATGCACATCAAACTACACGGAACCAGTCAAACAAACACAAAATAATTAGCAAATGAAAATAATAATAATAATAATAATAATAATAAAGATAGGAAGAGGCCATCCTACTTTTCCCTCAGATGCAAAGTGCTTCTCGAGTTCTCTCTTTGTAATCCGAGGTGACAATCCAGTCACATACAAATTGTTCCCAGGATTCTCAACTGATGGGCTTCTGCAAGCCAAAATGCATAATCAGAATGCATCCACAAAGTAAAAAAGATTCAATAAATTGGGCCAAATGAGAAGCGGCTTGGTTAAAAGTACAACCTTGACCTTGACCTCGACCTCGAAACAGACCTCGAAAGGGACCTACTGTATCGTTTCGGGGAAGGAGAGTAGGAATACCTGCGAAAGAAAATGCAATTTAACAAGTCCAAAATGAATTACTACAACTAACATGGCCAATAATCAACAACACAACAGGAGAACAAAAAAGGAGTCTTTCCGAAACAAAAACACACCTTGACCTTCTGGAGTACGACATCTGTCACAGAACAAGAACAACAAAACAAACCCAGATTCGTATTAGAAATGACACGTACAAGAACAAAAGCAAAAAATCTAAGAGAATAAATTTACGCATAAAAAATTCCAACTCTTGCATCCATAATTAACATAACCAGAGTGTATGACAATTTTGTTGCTACCGTCAATTGCTCGTTCAGCTTAATCATAAACAAACAATCAAAATAAAACTCTGATTTTTAAACCCGATTAGGACTTCACAAGCGCCATTTGTTTAGAAATATTTCGAGCAAAAAAGATACACAAAGCACACTGAAGAACGAGCATGAACGCTTACCTTAGCGATCGGTGGCCGAAGAAAATCACTTTCGCTTTTGAAACTGAAGATCAATCTCTCTATCGCTCTGTACGAATCGCTGTGTCCTGAACGTGAGGACTGCGGAATAGCGAGAGATTTATATAGGCAGGAACGTAGGAGAAGTTTCTGGAGCACCGGACGCCAAACCACATTAAAATCGATTTAATTTTCTGTGGCCACTGTTTTTTTTTTTCTCGCTAATCAAACAAGTCCTCTACGGCACCAACTGATGCCACGTGGTGGCGCGAGAATGTTTTGGTAAAACGGTCTTCTTTATTTTTGGCCCGTTCGGTAAAAATGTCTTTAAAAGGTAATATCCACATGAAGGACGACGTTTTCATTTCTCTAATTGATATTGATCATTATCAATTCATTTGAATTACAACATGTGGTAATCTAAATTTTTATTTTATAAAATAAAATATCATTGTGTTTTATATGAAATTTTAATTTAGTCACAATTTTTATTTGGTGAACTCGGGGAAAAACCCCAAACAAACAAAACAAACAAATCAACCGGGCCTAGTCACGATTTTTTTTTAATTGGTCCCTATATTACTCAAATTTGCAATGAATACATTTTTGTCATTAACTTTCATATGAAATTCCAATTTGGTACTAAATAAAAAAGTAAATCAAAAGTCATGCAAATGCTAAATGTTATGCTCTTTTGTGTAAAATTTAGTGACCAAATTGAACTTTCGTGTACAGTTCAGTGACATAGTGACTAATTTGACTAATTTTTTTTTTTTTAATGATCATATTAAAATTTCATGTAAAGTTCAATGACAAACAATTTTCCGTGATGAGAGGTGCAATACAATATTACGAGCTAGAAGCTCGTATATTTAGATTGGAATTACAAATTGGCAAAAATAAAGTTGGGTTGCAATAGTAAACAGTTGGGTCCAAATAGATTGGACATTCAACAAAGTATAAACCGAAGCAAAAACAGGTGACGCACCATTGAAGATTTGAACCTGTTCCCCTATTTGAAATAGAAAGTGAGCTAAAGCAAAGCAAATTTGAAGTTGGGAATTAAACAGAGCCACCGACGGGTACATCACAAAATCCCAGTTGCTGCTAACCAAAGGCAGAGTGAAGTGGTGATAGTGACGGCACCCAAAACCCGCGCATCAAACCCCCTTCGGAATCAGAACCAGAAGCAGAGTGCTTTGAACCCCAAAAACACTCAAAACCCTGGAGCCCCAAAAATGGATCCGATTGTTGCAGCAAATGGGCTCTCGTTCCGACTCGGGTTCTCTGGCCACAGTGGCCACCTCAGGCTCGAGCCTCTTTCTACCGACGAGAGCTCCAACCCCGTCAATTCACTCCCTGATTTCGTTCTGGTCAGTCTTCTTTCCCACTTCTAGCAATTCCGCTGCAAATTTTCTTCCGCTTCTAGGGTTTGGCTTAGTTCTAATTTTGCTTTCTGGTTCTTTCTTGTACTTGTGTATTTGCTTAATTGGATACCATTATGCATGCGTAATGGGTTTTAGTATAAGTGCATTTGGAAGCTGAATTGTATTGTAGAGGGTGTCGAATTGAATGCATAATTCGCAACCATACAAAACTGGTTTCCGAAACAGGAGATTAGGAGAATGTTTCCAATTTGCTAAACGAGACTGCCAAGCCAACTCAATTCCAGCATTAATAGATGCTTGTTTGTTGTGTTTCAGCCGCCGGCATTTGCTAGGGAAACGCCTGAATCAATAAAAGAGCATATAGAGGACACATATCTCTCGCCAAGATTGGACCCTGAAGTATTTTCGCCGGAAAAGGTTGGGAGGCAGTGGGATTTTGACTGGTTTGATAAGGCAAATGTACCCTTGGAGCCATCATTGCCGCGTACAGTTGTGGTTCCCACATGGGAATTACCATTTAGAGGCCAAAATGATAGGTCAGAGGGAGGTCAATGGGAACCTAAATCCGTGCAGGTATGGGGTTCACTCAATGTTTGTGTTTACCCACACAGTTAGTTTTGCAGGGGAAATCAAAACCGCAATGTGGTCATATAATTTAATTATGGATCTAAATCTTATTGGAATCTAAGTCGCCTGGATTTATTTTTTTCTTTTGGGAATTTGGCAGTATTTGAGTGATACATTTGTTACCCTTTTGCTTCTAAATGTGGCCCATAGTTTTCTTATTATTTTATTTTAGGTGGATGTATCAGAACTTACAGTAGGAGCTCAAGAGTCTGGTTCCTTGCCACGCGTGGCTGGACCAGCGAAGGATTTTGTACGGGGAAGTATCAACAACCGCCCTTTTCGCCCAGGAGGCTTGGATGATTCCAAATCTCTAGAAAGAGTTCTTCCTGATGGTGCTTCTAATGGCGAGTGGGTTCACGAACTTCTGATTGGTGGCTCTGCTCAGGCTGTACCTCCAAGCTTTAAGCAAGGATTGGACCTTGGTGATCTCAAGGTTAATTTAACTGTCATTTGGATTGAAAGTTGTAAAATTGAGTATTATATAAAACATAATATTGATAGAAGAGCTTTTTTGGAAGGCCTATCCATGCTCGTGGAATGTATATAAGGATCAAAGTTCACTGAAGAGTACGTCAGATGAAAAGGTGGTCAGTTTTGCTTTTCCGTGCTCTCTCTCTCTCTCTCTCTCTCTCTCTCTCTCTCTCTAGTAATCTTTACCTATAAAATCTGTTTTGGTTACTAGATTATTTTAGATTTTGTTAACCGCAATGCCGTTCCCCCCTTCCAACCTCAAACTAATCAACCTAAAACAAACAATTCAAACGCTTTTAGGTTGTTATCATGTTATCAAATTTTCTACCTATCCCTCATGTTCTCATGTGTTTCTTTTCATACATTTATAATTTTTATTGGAATTTAGTGGTTACTCATTAAGTAAATTATGAGTTTAAAAACTCAGTGGTTCCTGCTATATATTTGTTTATGTGTAGGCTCAGTTAGGTGTGCCAGTAGAATCTTTTCTAGATTACAATTATCTCTTATCTTAAGTTGGCGAATGCTATTTTTATTTTTATGTATTTTTAGGATTTGCAGAGTGAGTTGTCTGTGCAGTTTGATGACTTGTTCAAGAAGGCCTGGGAAGAGGATATTGTTGAATTTGAAGGAGATGGTATGTATAATCTGCAATTGTGGTACAATTCGTAATTACATCTGTTTATTATTTTAGGATCTTATGGGTTAACAGCTATAAATAAATTCATGCTTGGGCTTTTGAAATCGGGTAGAGATAAGCAGAGTTAAAATTGTTGCCTTCGAATGAGCTCTGGTTGACTTGGCTCTATTAGGTTGAGATTGCTTGAAGTTTGTTCTCAACTAAAATTGCAACTAAATTATCAAGTTAGTTCAGTAAATTCAAGTAGATAGAGTATATTTATCCAGAACTGTGATACATTCCATGATTATGGATGGACACTGGATTGCAGCTTCTAATGCCTGCAGGGTTGATGAACCATGCATCTGTAATAAGTCTTGTGGTGAATACTTAGCTCTTTTCCTCCCTTCTCAAGCATTCACCATCAAAAATAGATTTGCATATTAACTGGGATTATGTTTGATGATGAATAAGAGTGATTGTGTTGTAAAGTTGAATGTATAATAAGGATAAGAAGCTTATGTTGTTGTTAACTATTCAAGAGTAACTTTGAACTAAGGACTAAATTCTTTGAGCAGTCTATTAATTCTTGTTGCGTTCATTATTTTTTGGGCTAATATGGATGCCATCCACAAAGGTCAATTGTCAGGATCAGAATCTGTTAAGTCAGAGGACGAAGCAAATGAGGTTGATGTTGCCAGAAATTCGTGCGAGCCTGAGTTATCTGTGTTAGATGAGATTTTGTCAGTTGAGGCAAAGTCAAGATTCAATGAAACTGATGATGATGGTGAAAAAAACCCAGAGGTAATTATTTGTAAAGTAGCAGTTTACAGAAACTCTCATATTTGAACATATTTGATGCTTTGCACTGAACCTTGCTCACTGCTTTATTTTTATTTTTTAACTAGCTCACCATTGGCAGGCTTGGGCTATTAGTGGAGGTACAGAATGGATTGCAGAGAATTTTCAAGATCTTATTCCTGACAAGGCACTTGATTTTCCTTTTGAATTGGATAAATTCCAGAAGGAGGTATCGGTCAATCGAAACCCTCTTCTACAATGTTTCCATTAGTAGATTGATTTTTATTTTTATTTTCTGGGCCAACATGAGTTGATTGATTAGATCTTTACTCAGTGATTTGTTCAGAGAGGTAAAACTCTGACATATATTTTGACTTTAAATTTCTATGCATGGCTTTCCTTGGTTTGTAGTTTGGCTCATGTCCCTTTCACTGATATGATTCAGTAACAATGATGGAAAAAAATATCAATAGTTGATTTACAAACATGAACATTACACTCGCTGTATATTTCAAATGTGGGACGTTGGACATGTCCCAAGACATTGGTTGCTTTGACTGCACAATGATGTCAGCATGGTTAAGTGTGCTGTACATTATTGTAATGTAGAGAACAGGACTATATATGTGCATGTTGTTGGGTGGGTTATATCGTTAGTGCTCTTGCGAAGGTTAAAAATTTAACAGTTGTGTAGATTCTCAGATACATTATCCTCATTTTCGCCATTAGCACCAGAGAGGGTTGCCTTAACATCTTTATCTCTTCTTTACAGCATCTAGATATCATGATAACTGTCATTAGAATTTTCATGTCATAGTAAATTGTGGGATTTCGTCAACAACAAAAAATTATACGTAGAAATCCTTCATGAGCAAATAGTTTTGCTACTTTTCTTTCACTGTTGTAGTGTACAAAGTTTTTTATATTTATTATCTTAAAGAGTGGCTTCGAAAATTCTGTTTTTTTAGGCCCAAATAACCTTTCCTTTGTGAAATGTTTACAGGCTATTTATTATCTTGAAAAGGGGGACTCTGTCTTTGTTGCTGCTCACACATCAGCTGGAAAGACAGTTGTTGCAGAATATGCATTTGCTTTAGCATCAAAAGTACAGCCTAAATTCTTAAGCTCGTGGTTCTTTTTACTTTTTTATATTTGATTATTTGTTAATTAAATCCCTTATGTTAATGTTGGGCAGCATTGCACCAGAGCTGTGTATACTGCTCCCATTAAAACCATCAGCAATCAAAAGTACAGAGATTTCTGTGGAAAATTTGATGTTGGACTTCTCACTGGTGATGTTAGCTTGAGGCCAGAGGCATCTTGTCTTATTATGACCACAGAAATCTTAAGGTCAATGCTTTATCGCGGTGCAGACATAATACGTGATATTGAATGGGTAAAGGGGCTCGTTTTCTGTGATAATCTTTTGAACAGTAATTTTCCTCCTTTTATAGGTTAATTTCTTCATTGTATTTCATTTTCCCAGTTTCCATTTTTTTTCCTCAGTAAATTACTAAAATATTTTTGTTACTCTTTCTGCATGTGAGAGAATATAGGTTATCTTTGATGAGGTGCACTATGTCAATGATGTAGAAAGAGGTGTTGTTTGGGAAGAAGTTATTATAATGCTTCCAAGACACATCAATATTGTCCTCCTTTCAGCTACGGTATTTCCTTTTTCCTATATTATTCACAATCTCAGTCTGAAACAAATAATGCAAATATGAATTATGATTATTTATCTGTTCTATCCAAAAGTACATAGATTTAAATTTGTTGATTACTTTAGTGTTTTCTTTGACTGACTAAGTTATAGATTAGGTGTTTTAGGAAATAGAGCAAAGAGTTTCGGCCAAATAATCTGAGTGATGATTCCAGCTGCAAGATTGGTATTTTTGTGTCAGAAGATGCTAAGCAACCTGTATTTTCCATGCAAGTATAAAAGCACTGTCCATTATCTTTGTTGTTTTATGACGTTATATTGCTCAGGCTATGGAATTTGTATGTCATTGTATCTAGTACCTACCTACTATCGAAACTTTGGTAGCAGGTGGAATAACTAGTTTACCTTGCCTTGGGACCTGCTCTGTTGTCTATATCTTTTAAAAGCCTTCCTTGAAAACAATGGCATAACTGTTCTATTACTTCTCAGCTTCTGTAAAGATACTTGTGCATTCGATATGTGGGCAGTTGGTCTTTGTTTTCCCCTGCCCCTTCATTTTTATTTTTTGTTTGCAGCGGCAGATGCATTGCATTACATGTTAATTGTAAATTTGTAGGTACCAAACAAAGTGGAGTTCGCTGACTGGATTGGACGGACAAAGCAAAAGAAAATCCGTGTTACTGGGTAAGCATGAATCTGTGTGGCATATGGATTTAACTATTTTTGTTCTTTTGAGTCAATTCAAATCAATTAAAACTATCTTGATTTGTTTTTATCACTGCTTACTCTTCATTCTTCTAAGAATGTGGCAGAAAGGGAGTTTGTAATGCTTTGTTGTCAACTTTTTTACATTATTTTCATATTTAAGGGTATAATTTTGATATCAGGACTACAAAAAGACCAGTCCCATTGGAGCACTGCCTATTTTACTCCGGAGAACTTTACAAAATATGTGAAAGTGAAAGCTTTATTCCCCAGGGGTTCAAAGCTGCAAAAGATGCATTCAAGAAAAAGAATATGAGTGCTGCCACTGGTGGTAGTGGATCACATGCTCCAGCTCCAGCATCTCATGATGGGGCTCGAACTCAAAAACAAAGTTCTAACTGGGGAAAACAAAAGAGGCAATCTGGTCCCCAAAATTCGGGGAATTTCTCCAAAGCTGGTGGAGCAAATCAAAACAATGGAAATGGCATGAACAATTGGGGTTTAAGGAGATCAGATGCCTCTTTGTGGTTGTCACTTATTAACAAGCTCTCGAAGAAGTCTCTGTTACCTGTATGTTTGAATATAATTCCTTATTGTGCATGTCTCTCGCTTTAAATTTATTTGGTTCTAGTAATTTATGGAAATAATACAACTCCCTACAACAATTAATTGTGCAGTGTTTTTTTTTTCTTTTATGAAATAAAATAGAAATGAAAAGGGAAAAAATATTAAATTTTAGATTGTCTACTGAAATTGAGAAATAAATTTAGACAAATAAGAGGAGGCCACCACCAAATGTGTTTTCTTGGTCGTTGTCATGGTTAACAGGGAAAATAACTATGTCTCCTCCATGTTTTGAGTTCAAGTATCTATGGAACTGTTGTTAATTGTCCGTGCAAAGAGTAGAAGTTCGGCTCATATTTCGGAACCAGAGAGTTGTTGCTTTATCTTGTAAATGTCTGTGTTAGTATTACATTCTCTTGTAATAATTCTGTAATCTTGATCTCAATTCCTTGACTTGTCTGCCTAGGTTGTTATATTTTGTTTTTCAAAGAATCGCTGTGATAAGTCAGCTGATAGTATGTATGGGATTGACCTCACAAGTAGTTCTGAGAAAAGTGAGATTCGTGTGTTCTGTGATAAAGCATTTTCGCGGCTAAAGGGATCTGACAGGACTTTACCACAGGTTTGGTCACATGCTAATTATTTCTTTTTAATTAACAAAATAACTTTGGGCCTTAGACATAATATGATTTGATGTACAGGTTGTCAGAGTTCAAAACCTTCTTCATAGAGGGATTGGTGTCCATCATGCTGGACTGCTTCCAATTGTTAAGGAAGTTGTTGAAATGCTTTTTTGTCGTGGTGTAATCAAGGTATTTTACTTCTGGGTTATTTCTCTGTCATGACATTCATATTTTGTTTTTCAAAATGACACTCCAGTTACCGTTGATGATCTTTAGATGTTAACAGTGACATTGCAAATAGTTTGCATATATTTGTGTTAATAATCATCAGAGTTAAATTTTCTCTGTTATTTTCACATGTCATTGAGTTCTAATGGTCATTTTAGAATTTAGATCTAATAACTTTTTAGTGACTATCTCTGTTATTTTGTAGGTTTTGTTCTCAACAGAGACATTTGCAATGGGAGTCAATGCACCAGCTAGAACGGTGAGTTTTGTTAGGCAGTTTTTCCAAAATTGAAGTATAATTTCTGCTACAATATCTAGAATTTGGTGGTTTTCTTTATTTGGTACATATTTCAGAATTCTTTTGTTGCATTAGTTTCCTACTGTTAAATTTTCAATTGATTAACATCGACCAGTCTTGCAAAACTATAAAAAGAAAAAAGTCCTACTAACTAGTTCTGATGGTACAAGTGTCTGCAAATTTGTTGATTGAATAATTTATTTCCTTAATTTGAAGCTGCACATGTTAGAGCTTCTATTTTGACATCTTATAATGCAGTCACGTGGAAGAGCTCCTTTAGTTTGATTCTGCCATTGAATTGATTTGGTTGATGGTTTTGACTTCAAACTTGAGTTTTATGTTTCATTACTTCACTAGAATGAGAAACGGCATGGCCTATGACCCCTAAACATATTATAAATTTCTGCAAATTCACTTCACATCCTGTACTAGTTGTGGTTTGTTTGTATTGATGAAATTCAGTATTGAAAAATATTTCAAATTTGCCACTAAAATATCTTATAAATTAACAGATGTGTTACCGACAGCCAACAAGGCATCTTCTTACCTGTTTGCTATTCTTTAGTTGCATATACAACATTGCTATCTTAACTTCTAACTTTCGTCAATATTTTTGCAGGTTGTTTTTGATACGTTAAGGAAATTTGATGGCAAGGAATTTAGACAATTACTGCCAGGAGAATACACTCAAATGGCAGGCCGTGCAGGCCGAAGAGGACTTGATAAAATTGGTACAGTTATTGTAATGTGCCGTGATGAAATCCTAGAAGAAAGAGATTTAAAGCATGTCATAGTTGGAAGTGCAACCAGGCTTGAATCTCAGTTTCGGCTTACCTATATTATGATCTTGCATCTCCTTCGTGTTGAGGAACTGAAGGTGCCTACTTACTTCAGTTCAACTCCGTTCATATAAATAGGGGAAAAGAAAATAGATTGCAGATCAATAATTTTCAAAAATTGAAGTCCGTGTCCAAATTGTAGGAGCTAAAAATAAAACTGACATCTTTATACATGTTGATTTGGATAAATACATACTGTTCATCCATAACATCTTTACTTTTGTGGGGAGCTAAACAAATTAAAATACAATCCTTTTCGGGGTAGATTAATATTTGATTGAGTCTCACTAGAAGTAGTAACAAAACCCTTGGGCGTTTCTGAGGCTGCATTTATAATGACCATCTTGGGTCCATGGAGTGATGGAATGTCTTCTGCATCTTAACCTCATTGTCACAGTATTCTATCAACAAAGGCTAATTTTAGAGTAAAAGTATATTTGTTTTTCAAAACGAAAAATTATATTGGTTGTTCCTTTTAATTAATTCTGTGTTTGTGAAAAATACAAGTATACTTTTCATATCATAAGTACAAGTTGAGGTTTTAGCTCTGCAGTTTTAGTGAGTGCATTGGGACTGTCACTGCAGGTGGAGGACATGCTGAAAAGAAGTTTTGCTGAATTCCATGCTCAGAAGAAACTACCAGAACAGCAGCAACTTCTGATGCGAAAGCTTGCACAACCTACAAAAGCAATTGAGTACGTCAATGGCAGAGTCATGATTATTACTTATCTGTATAATATGTCAGGACACATGTTATATGCTACGTGATATATTCAATCCAGTGGTAACCTACTAAATGTGGCTATAGCTCTTTGTTATGCATGCAGGCTTTAAAACTTTTAAAGACTGTTAACCAAGTGCTACATAAAAATAGTTGTGTTTGAATCGTGCCGATTTTAGCTTAGGCTCGTATATCATTATCTCATTATGAGGATATTGCTGCTATCAGTGCGTATTCATCTAACAATAGCATTTGTGGCCTTGTAAATTGTAATAGCATATTAGCATTTTTGAACGATATAAAAAATTGATATTTTTTTTCTTTTAAGCAATTGACGATGGGCTGTCCTTGTTTATCAGTTCAGTTGATGTATAAGGTCTATGCATCTCTATGATAATCATTAATTGTCAAAGCATCATCTAAGACACTTTAGTAAATGGAAGTTATTACTTGTTAGATGCTGCAATTCTATTTTTGATGTTATGTTTTGCCTTTCATCAAATATGCTGTAATTCTATTTTTGATGCTGCATGACTATTTGCATGTAGATGTATAAAAGGTGAACCAACTATTGAGGAGTATTATGACATGTACTCAGAAGCTGAGACATATAGCACGGAAATATCGGAGGCAGTTATGCAGTCCTCTGCTGCCCAAAAATTTCTTACAGCTGGGAGAGTGGTAGTCATGAAATCACAATCAGTAAGTCCCTTACATAGTTTACACATTAAGTCCAGTCATATCCTAAATTGTTGGTTTATTTATTTCCCTGCTTTTTCCTCCCTCAGGATCAAATTGTAGTATTATTCTTCTGATTATTGTTCTGTGCTAATAGGAATGATTGCTTTCCTGCATGACTATGGGTGATTCTTTTATTTTACATGATATGTAGAGATACTCGTAATATGTGGGCATCTGATGTCTACCCATTTTAAAAAAGAATGATGTCCTCTGATGGTGGGTTGATTATTAATGTGTTAAGAAAAAATGAAATATTGTAATTTGAATAAGACTTGGACTTTAATATTTTCTATTTCTTGGTGATAATTTACCCTGACTTCAAACAAATCACCCAATTTAATTCCCTTAAACATCCCAAAGCTGGAGTCCTCAATGACAACTTCTGTGCAAAAATCAGGAGACATGATCCTACAGCCTGCATGGAAGATCATCATAAATTGTAATCGGAGTATTATTCCATAGCTTAAGCCTAGAGAACAAATTGGTAACCAATTTTAATAAATAAATAACTCAGAACTCATCATTTTTACAATGGAAATGAAATGATTGATAACAGAAAAGGCAAGTTTTAGAAACTTAGAGGGTTAATCAAGATATTTCTCTGTGACATCTCACTCTCCCTCCCTTCACCCTTGAAACTGAAGTTAAAGGGAGTCCTTGTTCCCCAGTGATATGTTTGATTGGTGCTGATTTGGTAGTTTATAGTCCTCACATAAGCATGATATGTTGGTATCTGCATCTACTGTGGTGTCTCTTTCTCATATTAAACTGTACAAGTAGACTCTTCCATTTTTTCATTGATATTGTATCTGGTTCTTTGTTAGAGTAGTTGAGGGTATGCTAAATGTGTATCATGCCTTACCAACAGGCCCAGGACCGCTTGCTTGGAGTTGTTGTGAAAGCTCCTTCTTCTAGTAATAAGCAATACATTGTTTTAGTGCTGAAACCTGAATTACAAACTCCCCTGGCTAGTGATAACTTGCAAGATAGTAAAAACACCGATTTTCCACAAGGTTATTTCATGGCACCAAAATCTAAACGTGCTATTGAAGAAGATTATTTTTCTGGCGTCACTTCTCGTAAAGGATCGGGTGTCATCAACATAAAATTACCACACCAGGGTTCTGCTGCTGGGGTAAGGTTTGAGGTTAGAGAAGTCGATAACAAGGATTTTTTATGCATATGCAATTGCAAGATAAAGATTGACCAAGTTCGGCTTCTTGAAGACGGTAGCAGATCTGCTTACTTCAAGACAGTTCAACAGCTGTTGGACACAAAATCCAATGGAAATAAGTACCCTCCAGCCTTAGATCCAATGGAAGGTATATCTATTTGTCAGTCTAGATTAATATGCACTTGATTGCAACTATATAGAGTTGTGATGCTTTCATTCTGTGGATGCTTTTATTATACCGTTGGAAATCTGAGCTCCCAACTTTCCACTCCTTGATTCAATATTCATTTGACCCATTTACTTTCTCTTTTCTGTTCGATTATTTCTGTTAGGTTCAAGAATTCTATTGTTGATAAAGCATACTAACTTAATAACTTCTATGGGCACTTTACTTGTTATAATGTGGATCAATTGAGAATTATAGAGTTTAACTCACTCTTTAAGCTGACCTTCATAGTGGTGACTCTGGTTCAGATCTGAAGTTGAGAGATATGAATCTTGTGGAAACATACTACAAGTGGACTAACTTATTGCATAAGATGGCAAAGAATAATTGCGATGGTTGTACAAAGTTGGAGGAGCACATTATTTTAGCAAGAGAGATAAAGAGACACAAAGAGGAAGTTAACGCTCTAAAGTATGAAATGTCAGATGAAGCGCTGCAACAAATGCCCGATTTTCAAGGCCGGGTACATGTCCATGATATGCATGTGTTTTTCTAAGTTTCTGTGGCTTAATACTTATGATTCCTCTTGGTATTTTAATTGTATATTTTCAGATAGATGTTCTGAAGGAAATTGGATGTATAGATGCCGACCTTGTTGTTCAAATAAAAGGCCGTGTTGCATGCGAAATGAATTCAGGGGAGGAGTTGATTTGCACAGAGTGTTTGTTTGAGAACCAACTGGATGACCTGGAACCAGAAGAAGCTGTGGCATTAATGTCCGCCTTTGTGTTTCAGCAGAAGAATACTTCCAAACCTTCTCTTACTCCAAAACTGTCTCAGGCGAAACAAAGGTTCTCTCCCATCTTCTGCGTACAAATTTTTCTTCTGTGCCAAATTCCATACTTAAATATCTTTTTTAATACAAAATTTGTGCATAGGATTTAGGTAGTATACTTTATGTTTACACTTAAGAGTCTACAATCGACCACTAGGTCTGGCCCTATTAGTCCATCAGACTATGTTACCTAGAATTTTTACTTCTCATTTTCTCCTGGGTCCCTGGCACAGATTAATCAAATACTTTGCCTACATCCATGCATATCCAGAATTGTCATTAAAAAAAATTTGTTCTGTATTATCATCCTCCTAGTTTAATTATACACTCGGACAAAGTGAGAAAAAGATTATAATAAGAAATCTGATTTCCTTGCCAGAATGAACTCATTTCAGATGTTTATCATTTCAGATTGTACAACACAGCAATAAGACTGGGCGAGCTTCAAGGCCACTTCAAAGTTCAAATAAATCCGGAGGAGTATGCCCGAGAGAATCTCAAGTTTGGTCTTGTTGAAGTCGTTTATGAGTGGGCCAAGGTATTCATCTTATAATTTCATGAATTTTTCCTATGATTTTTGAAGTGGTTGGTCTTACATGCCCTTATAATTGCAGGGCACTCCATTTGCAGATATTTGTGAACTTACAGATGTTCCTGAAGGCATGATAGTGCGGACCATTGTCAGACTTGATGAGACGTGCCGTGAATTCAAAAATGCTGCATCTATTATGGGTAATTCTGCTCTGTACAAGAAAATGGAAACCGCTTCAAATGCGATAAAGCGTGATATTGTATTTGCTGCCAGCTTATACATCACCGGAGTTTAACTAGCAACTTGAAGTTGAAGGTACACCTTTCCAGTTCATCCTTGTGAGTACTGAAAGGGCGGATCTGGAGAAGCATACACAGCCGTTTATTTTGATTTATATTGATTTACGCCCTGTTCCTTATGCCCAATTTCAACCAAAGTTCTCAATGTTTTCACATTTTTAACAGACGAGGAAGCTAGCTAACCAACGAGGTTTTTATATATTTTTTTTTCTTCCTCATTTGCTAACTAGGGCACAAATTGTGATCCAAAGAAAATGTTGTGCAGTTGATGATCTTCGTATCTTCTATTTTGTCTGATACTAGGTATCTAGCTAGTGCCGAACTAAGCTATTGTCCAGGGTACAATTTTTCCTTGGTTAATCAAACTCAAGCAAAAGGGATTTAAACCCATAAGCTAATTCTCCACCCGAGGAAGAGGAAATCCAATCCGAGAGTACCATTTCCTTGGTGAATCAAACCAACATATATATATATAGAAAGCTTCCATTGAGAATTCCTCAAATGCTTATTTGAGGGACATTTTTTGTAGGGCCCATTCTAAATTGTATTTCAATAATCTAAACTGTCAATTTTGTAGATACTCATTCAAAGATCATCTCTACAAAAAATCACAAGAATCCAATATTATTTGATGACTCAATTGAGTTCTTGAAGCACTGTGTTCATTGATTTTGTATGATATAATTGGATGTCGAAACGGTCTGATTTGTCTAGTTTTTTGTAAGGATGATCTATGAATATAGATTTAAAAAATAGATTGTTTGGATCGTTGAAAAAAATTCGTAGAGTACCCTTAAAGGGTGTTCTCAAATAAAATTATTTGAGAGATCCCTCAATATAAGGGGACTGATATATTTTTATATATATATATGTGTGTCTCTCTCTCTCTCTCTCTCTCAACAAAATGACTGAGACAATGAAATAATTCTCTTAACTCTTGATAGAGCATAGAAGCAAAACAATGATTAGGAATACTTTACTGGCCCTCTTCAACAGAAGGCATGACAATGATGAGGAATACTTTATTGGCCCTTGCTACATTTAGAACCTCATTTAAGAGTCACAATAATATGCAGACAACAATTAACACTCCCTCCTAATTCTCACTCTTGCCTGGCTTGCCTGAAGGAAGGGGTGCCTGGAACAAGAAGAGTCACATAATTAAATTAATTAGATTAGCGTAAATGCAACATTAAATTAAAACAAGAGCTGTGGCTAGGGTTAATTACTGAATCAGCAGCATCTGGGATCCAGTCATTGGTTGCTGGATTACACTGGCAAGAGGCATGGCAGTCAGTGTTGGTATCAGTTGCCAGGTTGTAATTTTTGTCACTTTTGTTGGGTACTTTGATAAACCCTGTTCCTGTTGTGTGGTGCTGCTTGTCAACACAATTCAGATCCTTATAGTAATCTGTTTCCACAAACTCCTCCTCAACCTCACTTCTATTCACAACTATTTTCTGCTTCAAATCCAAAGAAAAAAAGTGAGAGAGGAAAGAAAAACACTAGACAAAATTTTAAGCAAGGAATTAGAAATAAATAGTGTAAATGAAGCAGAGATATCAACAAGGCGTTTGTAGTCCAACAGTTAGGATAATTGCCTTCCAAGCAATAGACCCGGGTTCGACTCCCGGCAGACGCAAATTATTTTTATTTTTATTTCTAGAAAATCTACTAAAACACCAGTGAAAATCAATTTCCCTATTTTTATTTGGTAAAAAACAAACAAACAAACAAATCAATGGAAACCAACCTCAGTATCATTTTCCAGACGTTGGAACTCAACAAGTTCAGGAATTTCTGAGTCTCCATTAGGGTTAGAGAGAGAATCGACGTATTGAGATGATGTGTATTCGCTACGTTGAGGCTTAGTGTGACGTTTGGGAGTGACTCCATCGAAGTATTCTCTTGTCTTTGACTCTATCTCTGCCTCTTCTTCATTTGACAAATGAACGTCACTCCTGTTTGGCCTCCCACAGCACGCCATTTTTCTTCTTCTTCTTCTTTCTTTTTTCGGTTCTCTTCCTTTGTATGCTTTCCTCATGCAAAACTGGTGTTTATATATATGACTAGAGTAGAGGGGATGGTTTGGTGGAAGAAGTAGATATTTTTGCTTGCATTATTATCTTGATGAAATTGATGTGTGGGAAATTTTGGAACCCAAAACCAAAAGGTATCTTTTTGAAGAGAAAATATCTCAGTGATCTTATCTTTTTGTCTGCTTACACGGCATTGTTAGGTGGCTCAAGTTTGGCTTTTTCTTCAGTTGCTATCTAGATTTTGATTATTTAAGGCCCCATTTTCTTTCGTTGTAGACAATTCTGCCACTTGCCTGACCTCTTCATCTGTTTATCATATTGACATTGGGGGTACTTGGTTTTGACACAATAGTAACACTTTCAAGGTTCAAACTATATATATATATATAGAGAGAGAGAGAGAGAGAGAGAGAGAGATATGTGGTCGAAACACTTTGAACAAGTTTTATGGTGCAAGGATAATGTGACACACTTGACTAGTTTGATGAAAACAATTGGCTTATGAAGCTTATACCGCATAAACGATTTAAGGAAATTTTTTAGTTTTACTTTCGAAGACTCGTTTAGATCGTCTTTAATTGAAAAGATATATTCACTTTTTTACAACGCTATGAGATGACAAGATTATGTCTTCATTTGTTGCATATTTATTGACAGAATTTGTGAGGAGTTTGATATTTGAACTCTTATCGTGATACTTTAAATTGTAAAAGTTTGAGAGTAAGTGTTTTATTACTGAAGTTCTGAATCCTATAAAAATTTATGCATTTTTGTCTTCCAATTGCATAAATGGAAGATTGAAATGAAAGAACAGTGTTTTTTGCTTTTTGCCTAGAATCAATCACACCACCACATAACTATTGTTCCTAACTATACATCAATCTATACATGTAGTGAGCTTAATTCATCTAGGTGGAAATGCTCTAAGTCATTTGTTTCAGTATAAACACTACGACGTACTGAAAGTCAATAGAAAATGACCTTTCAGTGCCCGAAAAATACATTCAACTTTGGGCCAAACTTTTTGGAATATGTACATCCCTCCAAACACTCATGCCAAAAGTTGGGAGATTTTGGTCAATATCTCCAAGATTATGTTGTGTCCAACTCCTTTTTTTGGATTTGTTTGCGTTTGTCAGTAATTATTAGGAATTTGGAAGCTATTCTTTTGGCTTTTTATGTTGAATTTGTTGTGATAGTCGGTTAAAAAAAAAAAAAAAAAAAGACATTGTGTTGTTCTAAAAGTGACTGGTAGCAGATTTAGACATTTTTCTCCAAGATAAATAATGAGTGCTGCTATTTTTACCTTTTGTTTTATTTTCTCATTCATCTTATTTTTCCACCGCCCATTATGTATATTTGAAAAAACACAATCCTATCTTTCCAACCCATCATTATTCCTTAAAAACCCTTTAATTATTAATTCAAGCAACTTATCTTTGCTAATCATTACTAGTTGAGATATGGAGATGATCAAGTTCTGTTTGACAGACTAGATAAATGTTTTAGTTTTTCATTCTATGCCTTGTAGCTTGTATCATTCTCTTCAACATTCATTCTCTTGTTGTTTTCTTTTTTAGAAACAATTTGATTGAATGAAAGAAGACAGAAGAAAATTGTTTGAGAATTGAGTTCCAAGCACTGAGGAGTGGTACGCTTTTTTCTTTTTTCTTTTTGACAAACGGGAATGGGTGGGTTATGTGAGTTGTAGTTTTTTCCCCAAGTTCTTAGAAGTTATTTTACAAAAGGATAAATTTATCTTTATAATTTGGGTAAACAACCGAATACTCCTCTGAACTATCACACTTGTCGAAATGTCCACCTTAAATTATTTTTTCAGCCAATTTAGCCATTGTATTAAATTTATTCGCCAATTTCACCCATACCGTTAGTTTTTTCATAATTTCATCCAAATGCCCGTCAAATATAAGGGTAAATTTGACATTTTATAAGTTTTTTTGAAAAAAAAACAAATATTGAAGAAGATATTGGGACTTAAAATCGGAAATGATGGGAGTATTGGTGCTAGATGGGGTAAAATCTGCAACAAAATTAAAAATATAAAGTTCCAGCATCATATTTGTTTAGGATATTAGAAGAAATTTGGTGTGACAAATTTAAGTTGATTTATCTTACCACCATTGACACTGAAGAAATCTTCACAATCAGATTCTAACCTGGGGTCAGGAGAAAATTGCATATCCTCTTTGCCATCTACAGAGTAGCAGCAAGCATGCACAGATTGCTTACAAAACGAGAAACTCAAACAGATTACAGATTGCATACTTATTAGTTCTCGTAAACTGCTTGCACCGGGCATCACGGTACGAATTGTGTTTTCTCGAATAGGCCGTTCAGTGAGGATGCATCCTGTCCTGGAAAAGCTTGAGCATTTGAATTTTGACTTAGGGGAAGAGTCTTGGGTTTTACGAACCGAGCCACAATTTCCCATCTCTTGAAAAAGAAAAACTCACACTTTTTCTTCACAGAAATTCATCTTTTGTTTGCTGCAGAAACCAGAATCCCCTCTCCTCCCCGATTTATTTCTTCCCCATTCGAGCTCTTTGAAAGAGAAAAAAAATCAAATTTTAACACCCATCAAGCCATGGTTTGTTAATTTCTAAATCCAAAACCCAGAAAGAGGAAGGAGAAGAAATCCCTAAACCCAAATTGATTTGCTTGAGAACATTGCAAATTGGTTTGCTCAGAAAAACATAGCAATGTCCTTGGCAGTGCTGTAGAGGCGAGTATATCTTCAAATCCTCCTTCTTCTCCACCTCCGCTACTGCTCTTTCACTAGAAAAACCGTGCAGACGTGAGGGTCTGGGGGATGGGGGAAGACGTTGATTGCTAGGGTTTTTTTATTTTTTATTTATTTTTGCTTTTGTAGTTTTTAAAGATTTAATTATTTTTTATGGAAAATTGGATAAAACTACATGGAAACTAATGACAGGGGCTAAATTGACCATTCAAAATAGTCTGATGGTTAAATTGGCTGAAAAAATAATTCAAAGTGGACATTTCGACAAACGTTATAGTTCAAGGAGGTTTTCGGCAATTTACCTTTATAATTTTGAAGATAAGGTGAGTGGGGAAATAACAGACTCTAAATAATACGCATGTGCATGCGGTCATTGTGGATTTTTCTTGTGGCGAATGGTGTTTTTGAATTTGATAATATACAATTTTGTTCCAACACCAAGTCAAGTGTTAACTCAACCCTAATTCGGGTTGAGAGGTACTGTATACTAGTTGACGTAGTGATACAATACCAATCTATAATTTCTACGAGAGAAGCTAAGAGTTGAGTGTAATATTAATGTCTCCATGGCTTTGTTCATGAACTTAATTAGAAGCTAATTGAAAGGAGCTCAAAGCTCCGAGTAGAAATACTCACCTTGGACCCTTTATTATACATCAAATTGGGAATGAAATCGTACTCTCTTAAATCTAAAAAATGACTACAAGATTAAATCATTTGTGATTTCATTCTACAGAAATGCAATATTCTAGCTATCAGTTTTTCCCATGTGAATTTTTTTACTGACTTGATCGATGGGCTGATGGATTTTAGTTCATGCTTATTCTGATTGTTAAAGTCACATGGATTATGGAAGAGTTGATTATCAACATTCATAACATGAAAACAATTTCGTGTACAATTTGTACATAACTATTTGTGCAATCATTGTTATAATTGTCCGCTCCTTTTCATGTCACTCATCAAAGAAATACACATATAGAAAACTGTCTAGGATTGATTTATAGATCGTTAGGGAAGGAAGAATCAAACACAAACCTCATATGTAGAGGTAACTACTTGAGCTACAACATTTATACTAAAATAATAAACATGAATTAATAGTCGATGACTATTTGACTTAAATGCATTTAAAACACTTGGCCAAAAGAGGATCTCAAATTTCTTAGACTAGATAATTCATTGTGTTGCTGAATAAACTAGAAAGAAAATATCAATAAACTAGCCTATATCAGAATCTCAATATAAAGATTGACTTAATTAGACACTTCATTTGACTTTGATTAACCTCTTTATATAAAGATCGTAGGCACCCATCTATGTTCTCAAATTTTGATAAATTATTCGTCTACTAATTAAAAATAGTTGAATTCGAGAGTATTTTTCTCATCACTTTTAACTCAAGGCATGTATCCTCATCATTATTAATCTCAACACTTGACATATGTTCATATGCATAATCATGGTTCTATAAATACAAAGTAAAAAGTTAATCATGATTATGCTTATAGACACGTGTTAATTGTTAAGAAGAGTAGTAAACATACACATTGACTTAAAGTGGTGAGCAAAAATATTTCCATTGAATTCATGGTGTCCCGAGAAAAAATCTTTTGTCCAGCCCAGAACATATCCGTACAGGAGAAAAGCAACAAATTACAATACAGCAGCTCTTATCTAGCTAGAGGCCTTCTTGCCAAGCATTTTGCAAGTGGCCTAAATTTATGTCCCCCCTGACTTTGGACACACAGTCACACCTTCACTAACCTGAATTGTTTGATGAATATTATGTATGATCAAAATGACTAAAATCTATAATTTTTTTTATAAAAAAAAAAAAAAAAGGCATGGTGGATGTTTAAATCCGAATAAGAAATGTGTAAAAAGTAAGGTTAGATTCTAAATAGCCAAGATCTTTTTCCGGAGATATTGTTGAACAGTGTTTGTTGCTTCTTCTTTTTTTATTTTCTTAAACGCCTTGCTCTTGTCTTATTGAATTAGTGTCGCCGCAGTTTAGAGATTCTTGGGAACTAACTATGCCCAAAACAAGAGAAAGAGACGGGGAAAATGAAGAAAAGGAAAGATATACTTTGATTTCATTGTGCTTAAAAAGGCAATAGAATCAAAAGAATTGCACTTGCGACAAGGAGAGGCATGCTTGCTGTCTAGCAATATAACAAAAGCAATGGCAGCGTTCATGAGTTAGTAAGTTACTTAGTACCACTATTACTAAACGTTTCGGATCTATTCTATAATGTAATATTATAATCCAAACCATGCAATTTTAAGCTTATCATTTTATAGATTATTTCGCAAAAGTTCATCTAAATCAATGATCGTTTAGCCACTTGATTATTATCGTGAAATTTTTTTGTTTATCGATTTGTCTATTTGTTTGGTAACATTTCGATATATTTAAACGTTTTTTTTGTTATTTGAGTGAATTTTTGTAAGGATGACCTCTCTTGTGGTATGGACGTCAAAACGTGTCATTTGCGTCATATTAATTTTTCACTTAGTTAGTACTTGAATATGATAGGAGATCGTTACTCGGGAGGCATTTGTATTTCAAACATATCAGTAAAACGTTAACTTTATTTTATGTTAATAGATAACCTACATTACATGCATGTAACTTATAATTAACGTTGCATGGCTACCATAAATAAAAAGAACGAAATATCCTATGAAAAGCATAGCTATAAAACTCTCTAGGCCGACAAGTAATGTTACGCATATGGTCTGGCTCGCTCCACATCATAGCACACTGTTAACAATTAATTACACAGAGATGATTAAGTTTTGAGTCGAGAGTCTATAAATACCAACGAACTTTGCACTTGTTCAAGATCATATTTCTATATGTATACCAAACCAAAGTGAGAATAATATTGGAGCTCTGATTTTCTCTCTCCTTCCACCTCCCTCTGGTCTCTGGACTTGGAATCCCATCATGTTTCCTAACGTGTTTACTTGGTGCTCGCATCCAGAAAGTTCAAGGTAAGGTAACCTATACATATATATATATATATATATTATATGAATGGTACACTTAATTAATGGATTGATTGGGCTCATTTTATTTGCTTACTGCAAAACATAACATTATTATTATAGACTACTAATTTTGTTGCCGAGGTTCTTACTAATTCTGGCAAGTTGGTAAGGGCATCACCTGACTAATCATATGAGAAAAGAGATTGATACGAAGAAAGAGGCACTACAAATGGGAGACACCACTTGTCTCTCCTAAATGTAGTATGGGCAACTGTTTTTTTTTTTTTTTTTGGTATTTTGAGTGTAAGTGCATCAGTTAACTCATCATAAGAGAATATAGATAGATAGA
This sequence comes from Prunus mume, assembly GCF_029339155.1. Lineage (NCBI taxonomy): Eukaryota > Viridiplantae > Streptophyta > Magnoliopsida > Rosales > Rosaceae > Prunus > Prunus mume. The sequence continues at coordinate 24,633,232 of NC_142698.1, forward strand.
AAGCGGCACTACATTCATTCGGGATAGAATAAACACTTGTCTCTCCTTGATGTAGTATGAGCAAGCGTTTCTCCTATCCTAGATCTAAGTGCATCATCTAACTAACGATATGAGAAGAAAAATAAAGAGAAAGTGGCAGTAAACCTTGGATATATGAGAAACACTTTTATCTCTTTAATATAATACGAGTAAGTGTTTCTCTTATCCTGGATGTAAGTGCATTAGCTAACTAATTATGAGAAGTGATGAGATACTAAGAAAAAATACATAACACCTGGGATAGGAGAAACACTCACTTATCCTTGATGTAGGATGAGTGTCTTTTCTATCCCGTATATAAGTGCATCAGTTAACTAAATCATATGAGAAGAGAGATAGAGATAAGGATACCTTACGCTCAACCATTGCAGAATGCATAGTAAGGAAAGTAGCATTTTCGTGTGATTTTTTTCTTTTAAATTTTATGACACGGGGGAAAAAAACCCCAAACAGAACCTACACAACACAAACTAAACAGGACCTAGAAACCCCAATCCTATCATCAACCAAAGCCGCTTTAGCCCAAAGAGGCACCGAGTCAAACCAACACACGCCTAAGTCCATATTATAGCTACAAAGCAAGACAGTTTGCCAAGCAATTCCGCTCCCGATTGGGGTCCAGATTTTCGTGTGAATTTTGTGTCAAACCATCACACGCCTAAGTCCAGATTTTGGTGTGAATTTTTCAACCATTGCAAGAGTCAGGAAAATGGCATTTTCAACGTTAAAATTATTTTCTCTTCTGGACTGTCCACGAATCCCTGTCCAGTTTCCATCTCTTGATCAAATTAAAAAGGAAACTTTTCCATAGTCAACCGTCAATCCAAATCCGTCCCGTACACGTGTCCTTTTAGACTACATGTGTACGGTAGCCGAGCACTTGTCCATTTACACTCTCTTTCTTCACATGCACATGCCCTCCTATCCTCCAGTCACACACGCACTCAACCACCACCACTGTGCTCATAACTCGAGATAAACCTGCGTTTTTGAGGCCCTAACGCCGTTAATTTTCCGTTCACTCAGAAAGAAGAAGAACGCCACCGCCGTCACCGGAAACCGGGACAACCTGTACTCCGTTCCGTTTCACGGGGATCCGTTGCCGGGGAAGCATAAGCAAACAAGATTGTCTGTGCGCTCCGACAGGTCAGTCAGTGAGCTTCATTATTTTATTGTTTTTAATTTAAATTATTTTCAGCTCTTTTATTAATTAATTAACTAATAATGTAATAATTAATGATAAAATTTGCGGGAGATTAGATGGGTTAAACTTGCTATCCTAAACGCGCTGGTGGCGCTTTCCTTATCCTGCGCCCCCACCCCTTATGCTTTCTCTTTCAAAGCGCTACTCTGCTACTGAGAGAATCTGATCTGTCTGTGTGTGATTGCAATTGGGTTTTCAGAGGCCGAGAGGTACTAAAGGCGAGGAAGAAAGAGGAGCAAATGGCGGGAAAGGTTTCGAATTTCTCGGATCTGATTCAGCGAGTGGCGGCTTCTTGCTTGCTACACCCACTCGCCGCCGGCCGGCACAATCCTGGCAACTCGCCGGTGAGTCGACGCGGTGGCGACGAGGAGGATGAAGCGTGCGAGAACGAGAGCTGCGACGAGCATGACGAGGATGACGAAGAGGAAGAAGATGAAGGTGAGATTGGAGACGGAGGTTTAGGGTTTAGGGCTCGGGAGGATCGGGGGACGTCGACGAAGACGAAGGAGGTGATGGAGATGGAGATGGCAATGAGGGAGGTGTTCGACGCCGTTTCGGCAATGAAGAAGGCGTACGTCAGCCTCCAAGAGGCCCACAGCCCGTGGGACCAGGAGAAGCTCAGAACAGCTGACGTGGCGGTGGTGGGTGAGCTGAGAAAACTCGGGGTGCTCAGAGAGAGATTTCGAAGAAGTCGCACCGCTGGCGGCGGCGGCGGAGGTGGCGGAGTAGTAATGACGGCGAGTACATTGAGAGAGGTGGTGGCGCCGTACGAGGCGGCGGTAGAGGAGCTGAAGAGAGAAGTGAAGTCCAGAGAAGTCGAGATCCAAAACCTCAAGGAGAAGCTAAACGGCGTCGTTAACATCTCCCACTCTAAGAAGGGCAAGTCTCTGTCTAGGAGGAAGGTCGGCTGCAGCAGTCAAGCTCAAGGTACTAAAGTATCTACCTGCTCTGTCTTATATTCCAAAATGACAATTCTACCCTTGTTAACGTTTCTGTAATTACAGTCGCAGTAGCTCCGGCGCCTGAGCTGTTCGAGGCGACGATGAGTCAAGTGAGAGAGGCATTGAAGTCGTTCACATCGCTGCTCCTCTCTCTCATGCGCGGGGCCCACTGGGACATCGCCGCGGCCGTCCGATCAATCGAAGCTGCCACCGCTACCGCCATCACCGCCGGATCGTTCAGCACGTCGTCGATCATCGCGACGCAAAACGGCAACGCCAAGTACGCGTTGCAGTCGTACATTTCACGAAAGCTCTTCCAGGGCTTCGACCACGAGACCTTCTACATGGACGGCAGCCTCTCCTCGCTGCTCAACCCGGACCAGCACCGCCGCGACTGCTTCGCTCGGTACCGGGACTTCAAGGCCATGGATCCCACCGAGCTGCTCGGGATCCTGCCCACGTGTCAGTTCGGGAAGTTTTGCAACGCCAAGTACCTGGCGATCGTTCATCCCAAGATGGAGGAGTCGTTGTTTGGGGACTTGGAGCAGAGACGACATGTCGTAGACGGAGGGCACCCGAGGAGTGAGTTTTACGGGGAGTTTTTGGGGCTGGCGAAGGCAGTGTGGTTGCTGCATTTGCTGGCGTTTTCGCTGGACCTGGCGCCGAGTCAGTTCGAGGCGAGTCGAGGAGCCGAGTTTCATCCGGGTTATATGGAGAGTGTTGTAAAGTTTGCGGGCGGGCGGGTTCCCTCGGGTCAGGTTGTCGGGTTTCCGGTGAGTCCGGGGTTTAAGTTGGGGAACGGGTCGGTGATTAAGGCCAGGGTTTATCTGGTAAACCGGAATTAGATATGTTAATAATAGTATTAGGTTGCTAGTGAGTGACTAGTGCCTAGTGTCATTTAAACTTGTACCTTTGTGTAATGTTTAGCTGTGTCACTGTCTCTGTGGTGTGTGATATAAAAATGTGCCTTTTTCTTAGAATCGTTCTTCTGCACTTTTTAGAGATAAATATTGCCTTTAATAATTGCATATGGATTATAATCTCATAGCCTAAATATAACAAGATGAAAGAACTACGCCATCGTTAATGACTTATAGCCGTTGATGTATGCAAGGTTTCAATGCTTCAATATTTAGAAATTAAAATCACTTATATCGTATCATATTTATCGATTGCATTACATTATTGTTAATTATATCATAAAACTCACTTGTATAGTTGGATCTCGTGTCTATTAAAATGTCATCTATAATATGGTTAGAAAAAGAAAATGAGATCGCTTTAGCATTGCTCCAGTATGTAAATGTTTTTTCAGACCAAAAAAAAAAAAAAGTATGTAAATGTTTTAGGCAATGCAGTCACCAAGACACCTACTAAGATGATGTCACAAGAATAAGAATTCTCTGGTATCCATTCAAATGGCATTGTAATAAATTATCCGGATAGTAAATATTATGTCACTATCCGGTACAGTGGAAGGGAAGTAGCTTCCCACATAGAAGGGTACAATGCAATGATGCCTTCTAAACCTTTCATATCCTCTCCAATGATACAATGATCAATGATGTGAAAATACTATGCATAAAATGGAAAAGTAAAAGAAATCTTGCAGAGGGGACAAAAAAGAAAAAGAAAAAAAAAGATCCTTAACAATTGAAGAGGCAATTCCCAAGCAAAAGTTGTGTCTTCACGGAAACTCAAAATCAGGAGAGCAGATTCATACCCTGAAAATATTTTTCGCCTGCCACGGGAGAACAAACGAGCAAATAAGCATCATGACAATTTATCAGTAGGTTTCGATTAAACGAAAACTATTACTGTGATCTTACTTGCTCTAGCACTAGAAACATAATCACATTCCAAGATCCTAGCCGACCAAAGTTTGGGAGGAACCCTTTATAAAAGGCCAAAAATCCCTGCAGTATATCATCTGTCATGAGTTCCATAATATTTAAGGAAGCTGGTGACAAAAATTTCGGCCTTTTTACTTAAATGAAATGCTTTGAAGGGTAATGACTATGAATGGTACAGCCAGAGTGGAAATACGGATTAAGACTGAAATAAACCAACATACCTCATACTTCAAAGTTTTGATGAAGCAGTCAAAGGTGTTTTTGTAAGTAGAATCTCCCATCATTCTAGATTTCACCTGGAACATAACAAGCAGGGCATACAACCCAACATTTCCTTACTAGCTCATCCATCAAAAACTATATAAAATTGTTTTGTACAATAAGAAAATGTCATCACAATCTTTCACTAGCACACCCTTGTTACAGCCTGCACTGAACAATATGCAGGTTATGCTACTATCGCAAAACCAGCATTCCATGATTTTTAAAATTTTGAGAATAAATATAGCATGCACAGATCTTTTTTTCTTCTTTGGTTGGAATATAGCATGCACAGATCAAGCGTCCAATTTTCAGTACCATATTCATCATATAATCTTCAATATTTTCATTTCCAATGCTATGCTTTACAAGGCAGCATGAGAGAGAGAGAGAGAGAGAATGAGTGAACGAGAGATTTATCATTTCATAACTTCTCTTTAAAATTCTGTTTTATGTTTACACTTCAGCTGTAATTTCCATATGTTAATGAATTAATATTGAAATTTCAGTTCTAGAAAGCCAAGATCAATATCGAAGTTGAAATTAAAAGGTTGATGATCTGCGATGAAGAATTTATTGTTTCAAAAATATCTCTAAAGTTTCCTCTCTTTTTTTGGCAATAGTGCATTTGCATTTCACTGTAGTTGCAATTCAAACCAATGTATTTATTTACGGCCTTATGAAGATAAATTGGAGTACCAAACATATTTTTACAACTAATTGGTTGCAGAATGCATACCACATCAACAGGAGAGCCAATACAAACCGCAAAAAAACCGGCACCCAGACCAGCTAGGAGATGAGTGAAAATATTGTCCATGAACCCTGGAATTTTCAAAATCGTCTGCATAAGTATGAAGAATCAGGACTCACTGGGATTTATCATCCTAGATGTAGAAAATTCGAAATCACTTGCAAATTATAAAGATAATTGAACTTAAGAGACGGAATGCTCTGATATTACCTCCTTTACTTGATCATAACTGGCTAGTTCAGCAGCATTTATAATAGCATTTCGTGCTACATTTGGCCCCAGCCCAGTCCACAGGGCCCCTACTCCTTCCTGATTATTTTGACAAATATTAATAAACAAAGACGAATAAGCTGATGTGAAAACAAAGTTAAAAAAAGGTAAACTAAAAACTTTGTTCTACTTTAAGTAAACTAACCTGTCTCACTATAGTGAAATAAGCATCTACAGCTCCAGAATAACGCCTAGGAACTCCAGCTGGCAATTTTCCTTCAGCTTGAAGTCGAACCTTCACAAGGTCTGTTGGATTAGCCACTATGATTGCCAGAGCACCTGTCAATACAAAAGTTTGTGATACGAGTATGCTGTTAAATTTACTTTTTCAGTTGAAAAGGCAAGGAAGATAATGGCAACATACGCAGAGTATGTTAGTGAACTAGTGCGCAATACAATTAATTCTAGCAAGATGGTTGCCAAATATACTAACCAGTCAATAGAGCAGCAAGTATTTTGTGGAACAGAGGAATATCTCCAACAAAAGCACTGCCAACAAGGAAAATTTTGACCTGTTCAACATGCAGTTTATGGATATGCAGAATGTGTCACAAATAAAGCATTTAACAGGAATTCATAATTGCATTTGTGAAAGAAACATATCTGGAACTCACAGGATCATATAACCCAATCCTTAAGCCTCCGTAAATACACTGGCGCTGTAATCCTGGAATTATGCCATTCCAAAGTGCTGCTAAACCTTCTTCCCTAGCAATGGTAGCCATAGTACCGAACAAGCCCCTATAGTTCTGTGAGCCAGTTGCATCCCCCACAACTGCTTTCTTTTGGAGCTGGAGCCTGACTTTAGCAGTGTCTAAAGGAATGGTGCAGAACTGCACAATATCCATGCAGACACCAAATGGGAAGAATCTCTTAAATGTTATATACCGAGCAGCAATTGTTACAAATACGCATATACACAAGACCTTATCAGGCTGCCAAGCATCAGCTAGAGTCCTATATTGTCTTAATGCTGCCAACTCATTTGAATTGTAGCTTAGCATTAACCTTATAACCTAATCATATCATAGTTAAAGGGTTGTAATCAATATTCCCACTTTTGCACCCTAAAATTTTTAGTTTCTTTCAGTTAATCCACATTATTATACCAGGACACGCTGTGAAACACAAACAAGAAGCAGCTACCCTTACATTTTAACATTCAAGAATGCTACAAACTCAGAATCCAAGTAAAATTTAAACCCAGAAACCATCAAGGAAACATATTGACATTATGCTAACTACTTTCCACAAAATTGAACAACAAGCATTGATCTTTATATAAAACTGGCATAACCCAAGTAACAAAATACATTTATTAAGCTAAAAAACAGAAATTAAAGCCAAATAATCATCAAACAGCTAACCTAGTTAAGTAATATTTCTTAACTAAGAAGTAAAACTAATAAATCAGCTGAAAATATACAGAGGCATTAACATAAACAGAAGGATCAACGATACCTCAGCGAAACAGGCAGCGAAAGCACTGCACAGGAAAGTTTGCAAGAATGAGATCTCAGACCTGGGGCTGAGATCTGCCATTGGAAGGTGCAAAACGAAAAGCTCAGAAGCAAGGATTGGGAAAATGGGTAGGCAAATTTTTGGTTGAGTTGAAGAGAGGGAATGGCGTTGAGGTTATAAAGAAGGTCGATAACGAGTAATTATGAAGGAAAGGTACATGAAAGAAATAGTATGGCCTTCTTTTTGGTCTCCAATCAAAGCTTTGCAAAACTGAGTTTTTCACTCCTTGCTATTCTTGTCTCTCCTGTCGTCATCGTTTCAATTATTTTAGGGGGTTAAGTGATTATGGGTTCTATTAGTTTAATCCTTCTGAACTTCAAATTCTTCAATGTGATTTGTTGATGTGTGATTATTGGCTTTCCTTTGCATTTTAAATTTTTTGTAATATTTTTATTTTCTTAGAATTTATTTTTGTAGACCAATTCAAAAAATATTGAAATATCAGTTTACATTATCAAATTATGCACACAATTCAACAGATTAAAAAAAAAAAAGGTATGCACGCTGTAAAAAAACCATCATAAGGAGCTTGTATCTTAAGTAGTTATAATCATTTATTCATGTACGGAGTCTAGATTCAATTTTCCACTCCTCCAATATCACTCGCAATTTTTCTCATTTAGTTGCTTATCATTTACATTTGACTTTTTGGTCTTAATATCCAAAGAGAATCTTCAGTGTAATATACTTTATACATCATGATAAATTCTTCATCTAAAAAAACCATGATAATGCTATTAAAATAAAACGAAGAAAATTAATTCAGTGATGTTTTTTTAATTTCTTTTCGACTGTTTTCTATTTATTTTCTGTCATGTGCTGAGAAAGGGATTCGTTGATGTACATCAACCGAAAAAAGTAGTGTGGGGGAAAGGTACGTAGTCACAATGCTAAATGTGGAACTTGACATATTGCATCGTCAATTTGTTCAGTGTGTACTAACTAGTAATTACCTCCCCCAACAACATTTTCAAAATATTTTAATCGTAACATAGATGTTTGTGGGATGACTTATAGCTCAAGAAATAAATTATAGTTTAATCTTTGTTGTACTTAAATGTTGAAGTGGCTAATTCTTATTGGTGGATATCAACATGTCAGTTGGGTTGGAGTAGTTAGAGGTGACGTGTTCGATTTCATCTTCCCCTAATATAAGATTATATCATTAAAAAAAACCTCGAGTTACATAAAAGAAAAAGTTAAAAAATGTAAAAGAAAAGTGTATTGACTTGCAGATCAATAGTCAGATTCTCATTCTCATGACACTTTGATAGTGAGTGTGAGATTTGACTATCTCTTTGTGTTAAAAAAAAGAAACAGAAAAAAAACTTGGGCTGGGCTTGGATCCCATACAGCCCACGATTATTTCCGGCCCAATCTTGAAGGTGCAGGTGCATTTAAGCTGGACCATCACAATAGGCAAGATATCCTTCAAGTCGAGCGCGGGAACACAATTCCACGAAATCCCGCCAATTGAAACCCAAAATTCCCAAACACGGTTCATTTCCCTCCTCCACTATATAAACCCTTGCCCCATACCCCACCCACTCAAACCCTCAAAATCTCCTGCACCTATTTTCCCCCCAAAAGGAAACCCTAACCCCAATCAAGAATCCGTACACCTCCACGACCCGGAAACGATGTTGGAGCTCCGACTGGTTCAGGGGTCGCTGCTGAAGAAGGTTCTTGAGTCCATCAAGGACCTCGTCAACGACGCCAACTTCGATTGCTCCGCCACTGGCTTCTCCCTCCAGGCCATGGATTCCAGCCACGTGGCGCTGGTGGCGCTGCTGCTCAGATCCGAGGGCTTCGAGCACTACCGCTGCGACCGCAATATCTCCATGGGCATGAACCTCACCAACATGTCCAAGATGCTGAAATGCGCCGGAAATGATGACATCATCACCATCAAGGCTGACGATGGCAGCGATACTGTCACCTTCATGTTCGAAAGTCCCAGTATGCTCCTCTTCTTTCTTTCGTTTCATTTTTGCTGTTCAATTCGTTTTCTTTCTGCTGGTAATGCTTGTTTGTTTTTCTATTAACTTTGAATTTTTGTAAATATTGTTTTTAGTTGTTGAATATGATAAATTGTTGGAAAACAAAAGAAACATGACATGCAAGTCTCGAAATTGAAGCCAAACTGAATTTGATAGATGTCTCATAATTATTTGGCATGAAAATTATAGCCTGATAGTGTTTGGTTGGAAATTATGGCCTTTCTGTTAAGTAGGAATTATATATCATCACTATAAAATGTTAATGTTGTATAAAGATAAACTGGGTTTGTTTCTGTTAACTTGATCTTGGCCGAGGTTTATCATTTCATACCTATCTAGGTTCTGATGCAGAGTTTTGTTTACATGGTCCTGCCATGGTTATTCTTTACTTCAATGCTAGGTAGTAATTACGGATATTGATTGTAATGTGGAGGGTTTGGAAATTTGTAACTATTGATATTGAGAGAAAATAAACAGAAATGATGAAAGTTATAATGAAGTGGACAGAAAGAAATGTAGGGAGACATTATCCAATAGTGGTAATTGTTAGAAATGTTTTAAAGAAATTTTGATTATGTGACGGCTTGTTACCATGCTTCAATGTTGTTTTCTAATTGATGTATTTTGTTCTTTGGGTAATGGATCATAGCGCAAGATAAAATTTCTGATTTTGAGATGAAGCTGATGGACATTGATAGTGAGCACCTTGGAATTCCGGAGGCAGAATACCATGCTATTGTTAAGATGCCTTCAGCTGAGTTTGCTAGGATATGTAAAGACCTCAGTGGCATTGGTGATACAGGTACTGTTAACTTTTGTCTCCTTGGAATATTCATGATTCTCCAAATTTGATGTTGATTTTTGAGTAATGGGTTGATGTTGCTTGCAGTTGTGATATCTGTGACCAAGGAAGGTGTGAAGTTCTCTACAAGAGGGGATATTGGCACTGCTAACATCGTCTGTAGGCAGAACACTACAGTGGACAAGGTATTGGTGTTGTATCCCTGTAATTATGTGACAGTGTCCTCACAAAAACATTAATGTACAAGCTGTAGGGTTATTGGTATTGCAATCCAATGTCTAACTCTGTTTCTTTTCCTTTTTAATTTTTGGGAATTGCAGCCTGAAGAAGCAACAGTTATTGATATGAATGAGCCAGTTTCATTGACATTTGCTCTGAGGTACATGAATTCCTTCACAAAAGCGACCACATTGTCGAACACAGTTACAATCAGCCTGTCTTCTGAACTTCCGGTTGTGGTTGAGTACAAGATTGCAGAGATGGGCTACATCAGGTTCTACTTGGCTCCTAAAATAGAAGAAGATGAAGATGAGACGAAGCCTGAAGTTTGAGTGTTATGCCACGGCAGAGGCATATACTTGTTTGTTTACTTGAACTGCACTGTTTAAAAATCCATGTAGAGGATTTTTTTTCATATACGCTTCGATCCGAGGTTTTCCTTGCTTTCTCTGTGACTGAGTTGGCAAATCTGTAGTTTAGGAATCTTCAAATCTATTAGGTTCTGTGTTGTAGGTTTTTAATTGAAAACATTGTTCTTTCTCATCTCCTTTTCCTTTTTTAGGGTTCGTGTTTGATTTGTGGTTATATAATCAAATGAACTCTGCAAATGCTCACTGATAATGGTGCCTAGTAGCTATGCGAAGGTAAAAGTTTCATGTATAACTAAATCATCATATCATCTTTCATTGATTTTCAAAATTGAAGAATGATATACAGAATTACAACACCAAATCCTGCTATGGCTTAAAAGTAAATGATTCAAAATCCTCTGTAAACAACCCTAGAACGAACAGCAATAAAATTGAGCTAGCACATCAGGGATCAAGCTGGCAAAGCAATAAAAACATGTCCTTTCTGATTGGACAGACAAGCCCTCTTCCTCTCTTTTGCATAAAAATATTTTGAGAGGGTGCAACTCAAAAAATCTGCTGCATGAACCCATTAAAAACTCTGGGTTAATCTCATCTACTTCGTTTCTTGGCTTCGCTGTAGAGAATGACTCCTGTTACTGTGAGAGAATAACCAAGCATCCCAGTCACTGATACAGGATTTCTAAATATCAAAATTGACACCCCACAGCAACAGCTCCTTTTGCATTTCCCAACACCTGGAAGAGCCCCAATATCTCAAATTAGGGTTCAAATACAATGAACCAAATAGGAACCACATTGAGCAAGAATGTCACAAACAATATAGGAACCAAGGAGAAAAGCTTCTGTAGGTGGGCCTATCTATGCCACGTGATAGAGCTGAGTATGAGAAAGTCTAGTTAAAGAACAAAACGTGTTTGATCATCAATTTCGAACACATTCTATATTTTAAATTACTACTCAACACTGTCACGTGACATGAACAACCTCACATAAGTTTTTCTCAGAACAAAGATAGCATTGAGATGAGAATTGACTAGGTAACATTAAGTAGGCAAACAGACACGCATTTGTCCCACATTTAAGCTTTGTTTTGGATAATGCATTTGTGGCAAATAAATTCAAAATTGCAAAGAAGAGGGATAATATTTTTACCTGGAGGGTCAAGGCACTGGTGTGTTTTGTTACCAAGAAATTGGTCAAATTGACAAAATATGCGAGAGCAGAATTGAATACTAGATACCATACGATGGACACATCATCTCTTGCAAGTGCAATTGTGATCCCAACCACATCCTCTTCCATATAAAGTGCTGCAGGTAGAAGGAATGCAACAGCTACAGGACCCATGTACATGAGGAGGTTCATAGAATTAAGCTTTTCCCTGATAAAATAATTAAAATTGGAGATGGCTACTATCAATCAGCTGATCAATCAGAACATCACATTAATTGATAGAATTGTTCAAAATCTTACCCTTCAGAAGACAGCAATATCCCTTGGAGCACTGACTTGAGTGCCCTTGCTGCTGTAGCACCAACACACATTATGAATCCAAAGACATGAAAACTTGGTTCTCCCTTCAGTCAATGGAAAGAGAAAATTATGAATATTCAGTAATGAAATGATCAACAGCTCTCACTCTCACAACTTCAACAACAAATATATATCTAACCAAACAAAATCCTTGCTTTTAATGTTTTTGGCACTGAGAAAAAGCAAACAATGAGTACAAATTTACACAGTTTATACTAACCCCTCAGAAATTCTTGCATTCCAACGAATGTATATAACGTTTTTCTTTCAATAACCCTCTCTCGTAATGATCATACAACCAACGAAATTTTGAGAAAATATATTTTGCGTCTTAACTGTAAAAAAATTAAGGAATTTATGACAATGAAATCAATAAAAAGAAGAAGAAAAGAAACCCTTAAAATTCATGAAGCAAGAACGTCAACTATATTACACAAAATGAATACAACCCAATCAGGAAAATTAATTCATCAAAAGGGAGGTCCAATCCAAAAAAAAGGAGAAAAGGGCAGCATTGATAATCACAATAAATTTAAAGAAAAAAAATTAAAAATGAAGGAGCTGTTCTTACCCCACTGGCAATAACAACACCGGTGACAACCGGTATGAGAGTAACATAGGTGAGCCAGCCCTCTTTCTTGAGGGTCATAAGATACGCGAATACCGCGGTGAAAAACGGCGTCGTGGCGCCAACAGCCTGGTTAAACGAGACGGCGAGATACCGGAGCGAGATGTTCCCGCCAACGACGGACAAACAGAAGATGAAACCGAGGGATGATATCTTGAGGAACTGGACACGTGACTTGATGCTCTGCATGGGCACCACCTTGATCCATGAAATGGCTACGTAGCTCAGGAGAGAGCAAGCCAGCATGTGGCAAAGGGTCAAGAAGATCGGGTACTTGAACCCGTAATTGCTCAGCAAAAACTTGTTCAACAACAAGACTCCGATGTTCGATGAGTACCAGGCTGTTATTAATCCGACCGTGAAAACCTTGTCTGACATTTTTCTTTCCGGCTTTTTTCGTTCACAAGCTTAATTTTTTTGGTTTCCTTGTATGTTGGAGGAAGCAAAGGGTTGAGTTCATGGATGTTGTTGAGAGAGAGAGAGAGAGAGAGATTTGATCACAGGGTGGGATTGGAGGTGATAGCAATGGAGGAGATGGATGTAATGATGGATCTAGGGAAGGTGAAGGGTCGATAGGACACAGAATTGGAACGTAGATTTCGAGCTTTAAAGTCGGAAGAGTATTTTGGTTCTTCACGTTTATTATGTTTTGGGTTTTTTCTTTGGATGTATGTTATAATTCCAGTATGAGAAATGTGATTGTAAAATGATAATTGCGATGGTGATCAACAGTTGGGATTCGTCCATGAGTGTGAAAACATATACAAGTTTTCGGTTAAATCAACGGTTGTTAGTCATTTGCCTCCTAGCAAATTTTGTAGGTCCATATGTTTCATGTCAGAAATATTAGATGAATATCTTTTGCTTTATTTCACCTGGCGGTATTAATGTTTGGAAATTAAACTAGTTTTGTCGATGGCTTCTTTAGTTCCAGATTTCTTTCACCTGACGGTCAGTTCACATGAGAATGGGCTTGGTTGTAAAGGACATGCAGCTCAAGTGGTTAGCAACGTTTAGGCCATCCCGCATGCGAGATCTTATATTTGGCTCTCCCCTCTGTGAATATCGCTTGTATAAGAAAAATATTCACAAGAGTTTTGGTCATTGTATGCCATAATGTCAAGCACAGCTCACAAAAATCATTGACAAGCTTACAAGAAAATCATCATTATATGGCCAGTACAACATGCACTCTACAATTTGCCAACAAAAGTTCAGATCCAGGGGAAATTTACTCAAAACTGTTCCTTTTTTTCTCTCTCTGCAAATTGTATCTGAAAAATTTCATTTGGCTAGAGGACCATGTCTAGAACTTGGCAAACTTAATTACACATTTCTTGATGCTCTCCATCTCTTCATATAACAAACAAAGAAAAAACACTCGATAACAAAAACAATGAAGCAGAGGAACCAGTGAGCGGTGGATCATGTTGATGACTATTCGTGATGTGCACAGTAAGAGCCCCGAACTTTGAATGAAGAATATGAGGAGAATAAAATTGTGTGGAGGAAACCTGGGAAAATGATTAGGGTGATTCCCTCCAGTCTTCACCAGCATAAAATGCATTGTCCCCAAGTTCTTCCTCAATTCGAAGCAACTGTAAGAAACTTTGGCCAGTCAGTTTCAAATCATGGCTTACTTTGTAACAAGACATATATGGCGCTAAAAACTATAGACCTAGAGATGGTTGGACCTCTTGGAAAACTGACCATCTTTATCATATCAGCCCTATAGGGTATGTTATTAGAAAGTAGCAGTAGCGAGTATAAGAATTGAAGAGTATAAAATGACATTTTTAAAAAAAATTAAAAAAAGAAAATCAGAAGAAATGAGAGAAAAAACGAGAGGATGAAATGCACCATGGACACGTAAGTTATAGTGTAGACAAATATAACAGTTGTATCGATTCAACTTGTCCTTGGACAATTCCATTCATAATTACTTGTTTCTATAGCATAAGCTAGGAAAAAGGTAACTGTCATATATGGAATATCAAATATGGAGCTGCAAAAGTACTTCACATACTCTCCATACAGGATTGCAGAAAAAATCTGATACCAAGAGCTTGTTATGCAGCTGATAAACAGAAGAACCATGGACATGGTAAGTAACTATAAAAGTTGACCTGGTTATACTTAGCCAGCCGCTCGCCTCTGCAAGGAGCACCAGCTTTGATCTGACCTGTTGACAGACCAACAGATAAGTCTGCTATGAAGGAATCTTCAGTTTCACCACATCTGTGGGATGTCACCACTCCCCAGTGCGCATCCTTTGCCAACTTCACCACTTCAATGGCCTCGGAAACCGTCCCAATCTGGTTGATCTAATTTTGAATCATAGTAATATAGTATTAAAAATAGCTCAATACCATAGAACAATAACAGAATATGCACCTAAACCAAATTTTCTTATTTCATCCAAATACAAGCTAAATACCTTTACAAGAAGAGCATTACAAGTGGACTCCTCTATTGCTCTCTTAATACGTTTTGGATTCGACATTATCAAGTCATCTCCAACTACCTGCAAAAGCACCAGTCTTCAAGTTAAAACATCTAGCCATATCTCGGGTGTAAAATAGAAAGATCCTTACGGAATCTGATAGACAACTAACTAATTTATATAGGGAATCTCCTAAATTACTCAGCCATGGTAACAGGCAAGCCTACCAAATTATTCTTATAAGTTAATCTTTACATTCAACAGGATTTGCAGTTACTACTACCTTAAATATTCACAAGGATGTAAAATAAGAACAGTTACAATACCATGTCTAGTTACTTTCTACACAATTCTCCATGAGGAGTATCAATGTCTTCTCTGGCCAGAGCTAATTCAGTCGAAGAATGCAAGCACCAGGACACAAAATAAATCACCAAAGAGAAAAAATAAACAAACCTGACAAATTCCAAGACCAGAAAACTTTTTGGTGTGTTCCCAGTCCTCCTTATCAAATGGGTCTTCAATTGAAACAATTGGGTACTCTAACACCCCAAAAACAGGGGAAAAGAAGAGATAAAAGGTTAAATCACAGAGAAAATCAAACACAAAAACATTGAGAAACTTAAAAAGAGATAATTATGTACCATTACAAAGTTCTTTATACATCTCAGTCATATCTTGGCCTGACTTGAAATTTTGTCCCGACTTATTTGCTGTTTTGTAGTCCAGGTCATACTTTGTACCTGTATCATGGGAAATAGAAAGCAAAATATCAGCAT
The DNA here is from genome assembly GCF_029339155.1 of Prunus mume. NCBI lineage: Eukaryota > Viridiplantae > Streptophyta > Magnoliopsida > Rosales > Rosaceae > Prunus > Prunus mume. The sequence continues at coordinate 24,648,853 of NC_142698.1, forward strand.
TTAAGTCTATATGAGCTCGTGTTCTTTTTAGAAAGAAGATAAAATTCTAACCATTACTACAAGGTAATTTTAGCCTCAGCTTTCCACCAAGAATATATCGGATGTAGTTATTTTCGACATTTTCTTATGTTACAGAAAGACCAATTTTCAAGAAAGATCCATCACCTATGCAAAAGTCAGTAGCAGCAACATCAATTGCTAGTTTTATTTGCTCATTATAACCTGTTCTGCTGATCGCCTCTTTTACAAGATCCAAGACTTCTTTAATGCTGCCAAGAGATATAGAAAAATGATAACAATAACAAAAGGCATATCAAATAACCTTTTAGTAAATTTAACCTTTTCTCATACGCCACAAAGTAACAACAGCCATTACAATTAGTTGTGCAAAGCTAAAACAATCTTTAATGCATTGTAAGAGCTTGCAAGATGGTTGGTTTTCCTCTTTCGCAAGTTAGCTTTCATTTTTAAAAGGCAGTTTCAGGGGGACTCCCATAAGGTAAAGAAATTAAAGAAGATCACAGATCATAGAAAAAACACTTGCCTGGAGATGTTTGGAGCAAAACCACCATCTTCTCCAACATTACATCCATGTGCGCCATATTTTTCTGTAATAACAGCCTGTTCTTTTTACAAACAATAATAAACTATCAATAATAACGGGACATGGTGGCATCTCCTTGTTCACATGTACAGAGCAAAGTCCATTTGACCTTTAAGCAGCATGTGGTTAAATTACCGCTTAATAAAATTTCAAGTGGAAATTTTTTTTGCTCAAGTCCGTTACTTTTTAGAACATAAACATATGCTATAAAATTTGCAACATAAATTAAGGACAATTACTTTAAAAAATGAGCAACTCAATAAGTCTCTCAAACTAGAACACATTTTCACGTCACTAGGAGCAATACATTGGATATAATCTCAAAAGTTAAACAGTTGAGATGAAATACCTTCAAGTGATGATAGGTTTCCGATCCCATTTGCAATGCCTCCTCAAACCTGTTAGCTCCAATTGGGAGAACCATAATTTCCTGAATATTTAGAAGTCAACTTTAATTATAAGGACATGCTACACATTATTTGAAAGTATTCATGTTAAAAATATTACAAACGAAATCACTAAACAGCCTCAGCAGGTTAAAACCAATATTATAGGATGGAAAAAGAGAACATTAAAGCGGTGGTTTCTGAAACAATCACATTCATGTAGTAGCTTCTAGAAGTATCTAATTCGTGACTTCCAATGTAGTTAGATTCCAAGAACCAATGATTTTAAAATTTTAAATTCCGACCTTATTTTAAGTGAAAATATCATACTTTCATGATGTCAATACAAATACTCACAATGACAAAAATGGTGCAAATCTTGAAACCCTCTCCCCACATAAATCACAACCCAAAACAGAAGATTTGGAAAGTACATATCTAAACATTAAAGCTTACCAGAGCATACCTGAATGGCCAGATTATTCCCAGCACGCTTTCCCCCACTTATAACAGTGAAAGCAGGGACAGGCAGGGTCAGTTGTGATTTTCCAGAAAGGTCGGCAATATGTTTGTACAGTGGCACCTGATGTTTATCTTTTCTCAGAAACTTTGGGGGAAAAGAGTACACAAGTATTACCAATACTTAGAAAGTAATAATAGAAAAGAGTCATACGTCTTTTTGAGCAGCTCCAGCTTTGCAAGCAGCAATTGACACAGCTAGTATGGCATTTACTCCAAGTTCACCCTGAAAGTTGATTTAAGAGTATAATAACTTTATTTTTTTCGAAAAAACAAGAGAAAGAAAGAAGAAACTAAGAATTCTCCTTTTTCACTACTTAAGAGAAAGGACACAAAGTAGTAGTGTATGATGTGGCCAAAAAGGAAATCATAAATCCAAAAACTAAGTATATTCAGAAACTATTAGCAGCAAAATCAATATTAAGATTACAAATGCTTGATACAGTTAACATTCAGACTTCCATATGCATAATTTGCAAATATATTAGAGAGATGCCTAATACTTATGATTTTATATCGATAGACAAGGAGAGTCATAGAATACTACCAGATATCAGACTAGAAATGCAATGCCATGCAAGCACCAAAATATATTAGTAACTAGTACTCAAATAGCACATAGCACAGATCAGAAAACAGCTCAATTACATCAAGTCACACTGAAAATAAAAAGTACCTTCTTTTCTGTTCTATCCAGTTCTAGCATTGCCTGATCAATCTGAGACTGAAGCGTAGGATCCATGCCTACCAATGCTTCCGATATTTTCTCATTCACATTCTTAACAGCTCTAGTCACACTATTTCCAAGATATGATCCCTTGTCCCCATCTCGCAATTCAACAGCCTCATACCTGGTTTCAAAAGTAAAATCCCCCACCATGCATAATATATTATAATTTTGAATGGGATGGAGATCAAATAGCATAGTCCACAAGTGGCATAACATATACAGATACTTAAACAGTTTCTTGATTATGCAATAACAGTTCAATTTCTTAATCATTCCAAACATTTCCACACCCAAAGAAAATAAATAAATAGTTATGCAATTCAAGCATATGACACTTTAAAGTCTTATGCTTTCTCTTCAAACTATGTAGAACAATGATAAATATAGAGCTAATGATCAAAATATGAATAGTTGAATTCCTTAACGAATAAATTTTCTCAGCAGCCAAACAACAGAGAGAGAGAGAGAAACTTACATTCCTGAAAGATCAGAACTAGGAGCAGAAGCACGAAACATTCCTTTGTTAGTGTGGAGGTCCACTTCAACAGTTGGAATTCCTCTGCTATCGAGGATCTGCCGAGCTTTGACCTTCGTTATCACTGACGGAATCGCTTTCCTCATATGATTCGACTGCATTATTCATATCATAACAACAACAAAATCAGCACAAATCGAAACACAAACTCCCGCACAGCTCAAACAAAACTAATCAAAGAAACTACAATTTCCTTGTATTTTTCCATAATTTAATTACTCCCGCATTTTCATTGTCCGAGGAACCAAACAGAGGGAGAGAGAGAGTGTGAGTAGATTTACGATATAGAGGACGGGATCGGGGGCCTTAGCCCTAACGGCGGCATTGACGGCGTCTTCGATTTTCCGAGAGAGCATGTGGTTATCCAAATAGTCTTGCACCGACATTTTCTTCTTCTTTTGAGAAAAACTAACTCGATTTCTGACGAAAACAATGGTGGTTTTCAGATTTGAGCTCCACGGAGAGAGGGCGAGCCCTAATTGAATAAAAGCTTTACACAGTGAGAAGCTTATGACTTTCTGAAGAGACTGGCGCTGGCTCCGAATATTGTTTTTGAATTTTGAGTGTCTTCCGCTTGCTTCTTTTATAATCTCGGATGAGGCTTCTCAAAGCTTCAGGTCCCGGGGTATTACCGTACTACGAACTGAGAGGAGGAAGGTCTTGGATACGCATCATCGGCTAAGTGTAGCAAAACGCAACGTCTCTGGGTGTAATTCCCGTTGCTTTTGATTTTCGTGTTTATTACAATATTTTCTGATCTGTAATTCATATTTAGTTAGTGTTTGTAATGATTAAATAAATCTTTTTGGGTCAAATAATGATTTAAAATAATTTATTCTTAACTTTGCTGGCATTCCACATTCTCTTTTGTCATATTGGGTTTTTTAAAATTTTTTTTTTTTAATGTGTTGATGAAATTACAATAAAACTCATGTTTATTTTTCACATTGGTTTTTTTTCCTTTTTACTCTTTAAATTTTCACCAAACCAATATGATGAAAATGAATACTCCGATGACATGAAACCGCAGCAAGTTTGATGAAACTTGCTATTTTTATAGTGTTATTTGGCTCTAGTTTGATGAAAGAAGTTACATAGGAATTGGAATGAGTCGGGAAACATAGGAATGGGAGTTGAGCAATTGGAATTGAATTATGATTTTTTTCAAGCAACCTACATAATTTTTTATATTCTGTATTAGTAAACGCAGTAGAGTCTAGAATTCGAATAATTCTAATACCCATGTATTAGCAAACACGAGAGAAACATAAACTAGAATGATTCCAATACATGTTCCTGGAGTACACATACTAAATTAAAGTATAATTTAGCCTTTATTTTTTATCCGGCTACCTTAATTTCATTCCATATTTGTTTGCTATTGCACCTGTTTTCCATTTTATCATATCCTCCCTTTCGCCAAAGGGATATTTGCAAATCAATTTTCTAGATTTGGCAGAGAGCACGGGAGTAGTATAAAAACCACGTGATTATATTGCATCATAGTACAAACGAAGAAATATGAGATGCTCTCCATACACGCAATATGGATCCCGTGGTACAACACACAGTCGTATGTATAGCAAAAAATGCTACCAAATACCCCGTATACAAAGTTACAGAGTCTTATGCTACCACGAAAGCACTAGATGAACCTGTAAAGTGGCGAATCGATCCCACCAGACTCTTTGAGGCACCAAAATGTCTAATTCTGTACACCCCGGGAGTTGCAGACTGAGGAATTCTCCACTCTATGGTTGCCTGACTTCTAGTGCTGAGTTTGGAAGGTCTTGACCACTTAAACCGCAGGCAGAAATCATCGTCGTCATAAGCTGGAACCCAAGTATCCTTTCCATGGAGAATCTCCACAAGGGCAAATGTACCTTCAGTCATAAGGTCATTCCGAGGACAAGCTGACCAGAACGTAACCGTTACCATGTCATGGCCTCTCTTGAAGGTGGAGTTCTGAGGAACATCGGAGCTGCAGTCCCCAAAACTAACACCGCGAGGGGTTGCATCCATCACAACAGGTGTAAGTAAGCTTATTTGTTTATCAAGGAGATCAGGGGGTTGTGGACCCGGTGCAACAGGTTTGCCACTGGTGAGAGCAGTAGCAAGCTTCTTGAACTCCTGAATGTAGGCACTGAGTGTGTGTGGTCCATACAGAGTGGAGGCACCCTGGGAAGCATAATGGGTTAAATAATGAATTTCGATTGCACTATAACAGTCCCAGGACAAAACTGTATAATCATAATAAACACACCTATTTATGAATTTTGAACCATAACGCTACAATAGAACTTATAAAAACTAACTTAACCAAAAAAGAGAGGTGAAATCAAGCTGTTCCCACAGGAGGCTGATGGAATATGGCATTTATTTATTTTATTATCGAGAGCACACTCCTAAACCACTTCCTAGTAGGAAGAACCAGTAGTCTAAACTGGTTACTGAACAGACGTTCTGAGAATTTTGTAAGCCACCTATATGTCATATTTAGGGTGCATTGTTAGCTTACTAACAAGTTTTACGATTTTCACGATTAATTTTGTTTAATATATCCTAGGAATTTTCCAAATTATCTCTCTGTTAGAATGTATAAGCAATCTATAAATTGCAGAAAATAAGAACTGACCTCATATCTCTGCACCTGATACTCTTCAAAGGTAGTTACATACTGTGAATAAGTATTAGTCAATCCTGCTATAACAACATGAACATTTGCGCCATTACTACCACTAGTCAGTACTGTCTTCACAGCATCACGGAGACGCCTACCAGCCATTGTTGTAAATTCTGTGCGGAACAAATTCATGACAAAAATTTAGGAGGCATTCAAACCGTTGACCAGTTTAAAGTTAAAAAAAAAGGACTTCAGCGTGTCCAAAAAAGCAACTTTAACATATTAACAAAAGTGCTGTTTAGACACCTACTGCAATAACATACTAGCCATTCACCATTTGGCCCCTCTACTATTTTTAAAAATATAGGCTATTTCTAGATTGCTTATAATTATTAAAACAGAAACTCAGAAAAAAAGAAAGTTGAAGTTGTTCACACATTCAAAAAGTTAAACATTAATTCCTAGTATTTAGTTTTACGAAAGAAGAGTAAGATACTACCTCCAGGTACACTGAGAATGACAAGCTGCCCTATTCGAATGATCTGAATTGGAAGTATTGAAGGCTGCAGGAACAATGGAGAGAGAGATATAAGTAATCTTTAGGGAAAATATTATAGTAGTTCAGAAGACATCTACCAAAAATATTTTTCTAGCCCATAGAGAAAAACTCAAATGGCTGCAATTTCACGCCTATACATGAAAGACAATTTGGATTTTTTTTTTCCACTATGCAGATGGTCTCCTGAAGAATCCAGAACAGATGAAACAGAAGCTGTTATTTCCTATTGCTAATATAACATGAACCTGATATGAATCTTGCACAAGTTATGAACCTCAACTACAATATAATATATCAGGTGAAGCTATATGATTACACAGACTTTTAAATGGTATGAATGAGATACTATATGATCCAACTACTTAGGGAGTTTCATTTAATGCTACATCTTCGTCAAATGAAATATGTGATGCAACCTACCGCCCAATCATATGGTTCCTTCATTTCACCAGTATCAAGCAAGATTGGCTTTGGATTCTGACAATCCACTTGTTCCTTGCCTGGTGTTTTGAGTACATTGCGCACCAACCTCCAGAAGGCATTTCCCTGATATGACACAATAGCCATGCAAAATGGTCAGTTAGAAATTATTGTGAGAGCATAGAACATGCACTACATATGAAATATTGCATTTACATGATCATCGCCTTGCTTGAAATCAAAAGCTCCAGGTCCGTCAGTGGTTCCAGCAGCAAATCCAAACCCCATTGCAGCAGGGCATGTTTTTACCACCTTTGAACCTCCTCCCTGTTTGGTAAGCGTCACTTCAAGTTGGGAGAAGTCTATGTAAGCATGGCGATAGTCAACCTTCCCCTTCAACTGCTCAGATGCTTTGTTGAAAAGATCCACAGCTTTTCTGAGTTGCCTCTCACCAATAATACGTGTACTTTCAAATTCATCTGGGTAACTGTAACGTCATGTACAAGATGCAATTTAGTATTTGCACAGGCATCGTAAACCATAGTCATATGTATACATGTCAGTAACAAAAGAAATATAGTGGGAAAAGGAATAAATACCCCGGTCCTCGGCCATAGCACAACTCATTTTTCCCACCACAGGTGCTGTGATTGAACTCACAAGGTAGTCCAGTGTCTGTACAGAAAGCGCCTAGAACATTCGGGCTTACATCACCACAGTTTGATTGACAAAATGCAGAAACAAATCCAGGCTTGTCAGCCTGCCTTAGTGCACCCCTGACACGTCTTGCAACACTCAAGGTCCTGGTTGCTAGCTTACCAGGAGCAGACTGAAAGGATGCAGCAAGCTCTAGTAACTCATGGTCTGAAATCAGAATTAAAAACAAATTAAACAATTTCTACTCCCTTTCTTGTTGTTCTCATAACTAAAAGTATTATGATGACTCAACACAGCCTAATCTGTGAGAACAAACCAATCTTACTTCTACATCTTAGTTAGTCAATTTTAACAATAAATCCATCGTAGACTCTGGATATAGCTCCATTTCTTGTTTCACATTCCTATAAGAAGATAGTCCTGGGCAAACCCATAGTTCTGAATGTACAATGAAACCCAACATTTAACATGCAAATGCACCAAAGTCTCCTTCAGATTATGACATATGTTTATACGATGCACAGATAAAAAACAATCAAGGTAGAGAGTTGAAAGAGGTCAAATTCTATTAACATGCCATATTTCAAAAGACATCAGAATGATTTTGAGAATAACTCCACTTGCATGCTTGGTTTTGTTTTCAAAAGTTCTCTTATAACACACAAAGTTCATTGGTTCCCCTCAATTAAAGGAAAACATACACGGGCAAGTCAGCCATGCTTAAGGTACACAAAATTTTGCAGTATCCGTGTACATCATATATGTAGTACAGACATAAGTTGGGCATCAAGCAAGCATCACCATGCAAAACTCTAGCTTAAAAGTCGGAGAAGTTGAGAACAATATTAACATCCCAGACATTCAGAGTACACACACACACACACACACACACACATATATATATATATGCATATGCATATAACAAAGACAGGCCCATATGCAATGCAGTATCTAAATCCTTGACACAGGTATAGCCTCTGCTAAGACAGACATCATTAAAAATTACAAAGGGTGTTGACATATATATATGTTGTAGTAACATGGTTTAAATATGACAAGTTGTTTCTGTACCAAAATTCTAGCTCACGACCAATGTCATATTTTAACTATAATTCAATTAAGCTATTTCTTAAGAACCTAAACCAATTTTATCTTCATGTACAGTAATTAAATGCAACTGGAGAGTAACTCACGATTATCATGACGGTCATTAAATAAGTTTGAGACTCTTCGCGGGATTCCATCAGCGGCAACTTCACCAGAATATGCACTTCTAGAACCAGTCTCCTCAAACCAGTCTTCCATAAATCGAGCAGCAGCACCCTTGTTATCCCCACTAATCAATGAGTTTGTACGACTCATAGAAGTTCCATGAGTTGCAAACCAGTTGAAGCTGCCAACTGGACCCCATTGATTATCAACAAACTTTAGAAGAGTCATTTCTTTATCGACGTCATACTTGTATTTACTGCGCTCTGATGCAGGGTTATTGAGATAAGCACTAGGACTGCGATTTACGCCAGCATCTAAGATTTCCCCTGTAAAGAACCAAAACCTACATGAGGACATAGTCACTAATATTTGAAAAGAAAGAGAAAAGGATCAGGACTCTCCCACTTACCCTTATTAACAAAAATTGATCCTGGCCCGAGATTTTCATGAGCTTGAATAATACTTTTCTCAATGCCGTCAACAAGGACATCAAATGACTGACGCACAAACCCAAGAGATGTTACAATGTACACCACATATTGGAGATAGCCCCCAGGGCCAGCGTGGGTGTGAATTCCACTAATAGCTACATTCTTTTCAGTGTACAGGTCCCCATACCTGCCAAATAATAACCCAGTAAGATTTCTGTCATATACCCTAAAAAGATGAAATCACCCTTAAAACAAACTGTGGACTTAGCCACTCCTCTAAACTTAGTTCATTTTAAAATTCTCTTGCTACCAAGTTACAACAGCTTTTATGGGACCTTAGAAACCTATCAAATAACATGAAAGATACGATTACCCATAGAAACTAATGCAATTTGACAATTTATATACATTGATAGACAATTGCAGCTTAGCTCCAAAAATGTCAGTAAAATGGGTTACCTTGCCTTCAACCTCTCCACCACTTTCAATTTCACAAGCTGTGAAGCCATGCAAGCATCAAGATTCACAAAAGCCACTCGGTTCCCCTGTGGCTCGGCCACAATGAACGTGCGAGCTCGCAGTCTGAAGTGAACCCCCGAAGCGATCTGCTCCGTGTTCGCGTACCCCATCATGTTGACATCAGCAGCAGGACCAGTGATGTCGTAGCTCCCAAGACCAATCAAATAGTTCGAATCGGAGAGAGCTCCTTCAACACTACACAGAACGAGTAGAATTGCGATTTTGAGCCACAAAGCTCCATAAGTTCTCCGAACCTTGTTATCGCCGAGACCCAAAAACTCCATGGCAGCTCCTCCAAATAAACCGATTATAGCTTAACCATTTCCTTCCCTTGGAGAAACACACAAAATTATCAAATTTTTGATGAAAAAAATTCGACACAGTTAGAGAATTAGTAAGAATTCCACTTCAAAATTGAACTGAAATGAGCTCTCATGCATTAGTTTGTACCTCAATACACTTTCAGGCAGTTTTCGCTGACCCGGTGCTTCAACAAAGCCAGTGATCAGAGAGAGAGAGAGAGAGAGGGAGAGGTGTTGGTGTTTGAGAGAGAAGAGCTTCAGAGAACACCTGCGTTTTGTTATGCAGTCAAAGCGAAGAAAAATATTACAGGTAGCTGGGAAGGGAAGGCACGAACGGATGCTTAAATATGGTTTTGGTAGTTGTCAGAAATTCTATTTTAAATGAATTTGTTGAATTGACGTGGCGGGCGGGGCCCTTGGGTGCATGGAACCGGCTGTGTACTGTGAGTCTCAAGTATTTGATTGGATCGGCTTAATGGGCTTGGATCTCGGATCTTGTCTTGCACTCGAGGGATTTTTTCTTTTCAATAATTTTTTTCCTAATTCAAGTCTCAATTGAATTTAACAGTATGTGTAAATTTTGATATTACTTGTTGATTGTCCCTTGAATTTTAAAATGGATTACTTTGTAACTAGAAACTCTAGATCACTATGTAACTTGGAGTGATAGTTATGCTCCTAAAATTAGATTTATATGACTAGTATGTTACTATCTTTAGAAAGGAAAAAGAAACATGTATAATTCATTTTACATTACGGTCGGTTTTCAAGTTCTATTTTACTAATTAGCTCTTAATATAATGATATATCTTCTCTCATTGTAGGAGATTCTCCAATTGCAAATCCATTCATCCATATTAAAAACAAAATTAATATTTTAAAATTCGAGAAAGGCACAATACGAGTCAAATCCGTGAGACTTCAACGTGATTCACCATGTATTAGAAGAAGAGCACAAAGAGAAAAGGCTTCTAAATTTGAATCTAAGCATAAAAGCTCTTAGCATAGTGGTATTTTTCTTCTTAATATTGAAAGAAATGTTTCAAATTTGAATCTCTCGTACCATTGATCAAATTAAAAAAGAATCTCTAGTATAATGAAATAGCATAAATGAATCAACTTCTCATGAAACCGCCGTGGACGTTCATCAAAAGTTCAAAACCAATAAGAGCAAAAAACAAAACAACATTCTAACACAGTCCAATTGAGTGTTCAACGATCCATCATCCGGCTAAAGCTGTATATTTGATAGATAGATTGCTTCTTCCTCACAGCACAAAATGGCAATGTACATGAAGTAAACCTCAGAGACACGTGTCACAAATTGAGTGAAAGAACATGGAATTTCCATCAATGCTTTGGTGTGATGATACTGATGAACACATAACTCTCTGTTTCATTATTGTACATCATTGATGAAGCCCGCTAAGGCACGTCAATAGCCAGGCCTTTTCTTCATACTTGAAAAATACAAGAGTTGTAAAGTTAGCCTAGACTATGCCAAAACGTACTACCATGAGGAAGGATCGTCGAACCTCTCTTGCAGATAAAGGTACAACACGAGGACATATATAATCCAAAACAAGTACTCTAATACTTAATTGAGTCATTTGTCATTGCTCATTGCTTATGCTGGAAGTCACATAACATAAGTTTAGCAATATTCGAGAGACGTGAGAAATTATGAATCTAAAAAGTTGGGAATAAGAAAGAGAAGGAATGAAGACTGCTTCTCTAATTCTTTATTTTTAAGGTATTGAATTACATATTATGATGTGGATTATAATCATGATTTTTGACTCCTTACGTGTTAGAAAACGAAATGGAAGTCAACAATCAAAATATTTATAATTTCCATTTCAAGTAAGTAAATAGCTCATTAATGTCATTTGAAAAGGTAGTTACCTTTGCACCCGAGGTACTCTCCCCTTCCTCAATATTGTTTTTATAATAAATAAAAATTACTTAATGTCATTTTCTTTTCATTTAAGCTTAATATAATTTTCAATTATATGTGGCATGGAGCCATATAATTTCCATATAAGACAAGAGAGTATGAAGATAACTTGTAACCATATTGATATTGTCTCATCAAACACTGCATGTTGCTTCTTTATATCCACTACATCAGATGACTTGAAGCTTCAGAACTAGACAAACATATTTGTGTTTCACAAAGCTAAACAACAGCAATAAACCAGAAAAACAAAAACAAAACAGAAAGCATCACCTCATCATATTACGCAACCGAGCTGTCTGGGATGTAGTTCTGTCTTTGATGCCTGAGGAATACATTGGTGAGAGCAGAGTCACAAAGAAAAGAGGTCACCAGAAGATGAAAGGCCTGCTGCAGCAAGTAACAATACAAGAGATATCAACAATAAAACTACAAAGAATATGTATTTGAAGCTTCAAAACTAGAAGAAACACACACAATTAATGCATGAGCAGTCAAATTGAAGCAGTGGCAGAGAAAATTAGGTGTGTACAATGTAAGTGTAACCAAATTTTATCGACTGAAAAAATCATCAACTATAATGAGTTGCTGCAAAACTAAACTACAAACAAGAAGAACTAACCTCCTCCTTCCCAACCTGCACAGTTTGCACATCAATGTCAGAGAATGGAACCTTCAATGTCAGTTTGCTTTAAATTCCTTATTTAACTTTTTTTCAATTGCCTTTTAGTTATTTTAAACTTAAAAACAAAAGGAAAAACAATTCAACCACATGCCACGCATTGTTTGTTTGTTATTTCTGAGGAGGGAATTCTCATGGGAACTTGGATTTATTAAGATTAGGTCCCGCCTTTGATGACCCAGCTATTGGGAACGCGATCAATCTCTTCATTAGCAAAGCCAGATCATGGCACAACCATACACAGATCAAATACTTCATGTTGCTTGTTTATATCAGACCAAATACTCAAATTTTTATTTGATTTTTATAACAACTCTAAATTAATCTAATCTACGGGGAGGTGAACTCAAACTTGGGTGCAACGAGGTAGACTCCTGCCCTAGCCAACTGGCCAATCCACATCCGCAAAAATACTGCAAAATAAGTCAAAGCTTTTATGGGTTTATATTTTTTCTTCACGACCATAGTTCATGGCTGACTAGCCTCAAGCTATTCAGAAATAAGATTGGACAATGACTATAACAAAATTTAACCAAACATAAGCTAAGACATAGATCTAGCAAAATAGTACACGTTCCTTACAGCCCAAAATGACCAAATGGCAAACCTTGTACGCAGGTCATACCATGTACACACAAAAGTTAATCTCAGATCAATTGCCTACTAGAATTTTTATGTAGTAACAACAAAGGCAACCTCTTCTTTGTAAGCATAACCAATTCCTCATTGTTCTTGCTTTGGCTCCCTAAGATCCCCAACGAAGGTATTGGTCAGAACAGAGTCACAAAGACAAGAAGCCAACAAAAGATGCAAAGCCTGAAACAGTTAACAAATTCAAGAGTCAATAAAAATTTGAAGAACATATATAACTCATCTAAAAAGACATCCACTAAAGTCTAAATCAAAGGACTTAACAGACACAAAGATAATTTATATGCTGCAGTCAAGCTGAAGTCATTGAACATGGAAAATTAAAACCAATGATTCAATTTAGTACTGTCAAAGAACCGAGGATTTGTTTAGTATATTGAACCAAAAAGTTATAAATAATAACTCACCTCTTTCTTACCCACATGCACAATCTGATCCTCAGTGTCAGTGACAGGCACATTCAAATCTTTAAGAACATGCAGCTCAACGATCCGAGATATGGGTCTTACAACCAGATTGTCAGTTACCACAAACATTGCGGGTCCCTTCAGAAATCCCAGAGCACTGTAATCCTTTTTCCCAATAACTTTGAGTTGGTTTGGTTCCGATGAGAAAAGGGACCTATCAGTAGTCAACATACTATTTCCATGGTAATAATATGAGGTTTCCTCAATTCCTAAAAGACTGTTCTTGTAGCAAAAACCAGGAACAAGTTTGGGATCGAGTATCATTTCATTGTGGTGATTTGAAATCATGTATTGACCATCCAAATCCTGGATAGTTTTGTACAAATGACTAATGCAACCTCTCAAGGAACCATCCTTCATGTTTTTTAATATAAACCCAAGAGGTAGAGTTAGGAAACTGAAGAGTAAACTAACAAAATCCTCCCCCGCTTCTGCGTAACAGACCATCTTCTTAGATTTGCTGACCACAAGCTTCACAGAAATCGTACCTTCTTTGTCATTCGTTGAGTCTCCGAACATTTGAGTTTCAATATGTATTGCTTGATTAATAACTTTACTGCTGTTCAGTTTTGGTTCTTGTTTAGGCTTCAACAGGGTTTCAGTCAAAGGTGTCTTTGACACCAAAGAGCTCATGAGCAAATTAAACATCTGGAAAATATAAACAGCTCAGAAACAACAGCTACAGTTTAAACAAAAATAAATACAAGTCATAGCCAGCAAATACCTCAACAGTTCCAATATTGACAGTCAACTCCTCAGTAGCATCCACATCCATGACACCAAGCTTAGTAAATACATAATTGGTTGACGCAATTGGGGGAATCACTTGTAAATCATCAGTAACTGTAAACCTGATTTCTCCTTTCACAAAGACACTTCCAACTTGAGAAGGGCGCAACGAAAGACTCCTCTCATTCGTTGCATATCCATATCCATACGAGCAAGGACAGCTGGTATTATTGTCATAACTTATGCATTTATAGTGAGGGCACAAAAAGTAGCGTCCTGGCTTAGCATCGTCAAGTTTCAATTTTAGCAAATTGCACTGGGGATCGGCTGCATTGAGGGGACGCAACAACATGTTCTTACAAATAGGAATCCAAAATTTTTGTTCATCAATATTCTCAACACTCGCATACAAGTTGTTCATGCAACCTATTGCCACAGGATCTGAATGTTTACGTGCAAGCCTGATAATTGTTCCCATGGGGATTGTCATGAAACTGAAGAGAACATCAACAAAATCATTGTCAGGCTCTATGAAGATAACTTTGTTACTCCCCTTGTCCACCAAGACCTTCAACTCAATATTGTTGGTAGATTTATCGGCCATGGACTGTAAAAAATTAAAAAAAAAAAAGTTTTAAAAAAAAACACTTTGATCAATATCCTCTCTCTATTCAAATCCAATTAGCAAATGACAAAAACTAAACAATAATCGAGGAGAAATGATCAATATCCTCTCTCTATTCAAACTAAACATTGCAAATAAATTGAAGAAGCAGAGGTAATATTCTAAAAAATCAGGCAAAATTACCGATCAAGGTAGCTCACTAACCTCTGAAATGTGAAAACTGTTTTTGCTGATATGAGAGACTAGAAACAACTTACTTGCGAAAGAGCAAAGGATAAGGACATTTTAGCTTTAGCTTTTCAATTAAAGCTAAGTATTCATTGTAGGATGCAGAACTAGGAAGAAATCTAGGGGCATTATTATTATTTTCAAAGCTAACTAGAACTCAAATCAATAAAATATTACATTTTTTCAAGTTTCCAATACACTTGTAAGTTCCCAATACACTTTTAAGTTCACAATAAAATATTACAACTCATAATAATAACTCCCACCTTTAGTTGTCAACATTCCCGGTGTGTTTTTATATTAAACAATTCAAATTAAAGTTTTTACAACAAAAAAAAAAGAAAAAAAAGACTAAAGCTTTTAATATGCACCGAGAAACCAAAACGTTTTTATAGATTTTTTCGTTTCTTCGGTATGTTATAGATTATTGCTTGCTTAATCAAGTTATGGATTATATTTGTTTTTTCTTTTTCTCAGATGATGAAGATGATGAGCCAAGGACTTACTTGTGGGCTGTTAAAATAGAGAGTATTGTTTTATTGGTCCAATTAGTTTTTTGCTTTATTGGTCCATAAAGAACTCAAAACTTTTTACAACTTCACTCCTCCTTTCTTTTTTCTTGGTCCAATTAGTTTTTTGCTTTATTTAACTTTCATCAATTTTTTGTAAATCGGGTAGGCCTCCGCTGAGTTTTCTAAAAGACACTGATGCACTTAATTGCTAATTCCAACAACTGATGAGGAAGGTTGAATTATACATAGGAAATGAGGAAGGTTGAATTATACATAGGAAAATAGTACGATTCCTAGAAGAAAAACAAGCCTGCATGTTTACCAGAATCTACGGGCATGCCTGACAATTGTTACCGGGTTGTCTTTATAGGTGAACGTGCCTTGATACAAGCTATGATGTATAAGTTCCACATTGGGGAATACAACAATAATATACAGTTTAAATATAGGTGGTTCACTCTTAAATACACTGAGGCCTTTTGTGATAAAATCACACCTAGAGGTCCATTGGACCTTCTCTCTCCGAGGTAGTTAAGGTACCAACAATAACGGTCCATTGGTCCATAGTTGACAACTCAACCATAGAGATCTAACAACAGTACAGGTTACAGCCCAAAATGGCAAACCAGGCCAAAAGCCCAGAAATAATAAAGGACACCAGAGAAGAACCCAAACAACTAAAACAAATGAAAATAAAGAACAAATACCAAAGGAACAAAATAAAGTCCAAAGTCTAAATTTAAAAAGTAAAGTACTCTGAAACCAATACGCAAAGTGTAAGCCTGAGGTCTTGTTTACTAACACAAATGCATCATCTTGATCGTTCTTGCTTCGGCTCCCAATGATGAAGGTATTGATCGGAGCAGAGGCACAAACAAAAGAACCCACCAAAATATGCAAATCCTACGGTAATTAAGAAAATCACAAGTCATCAGAAAACTCCTCTTGATATATATAGATATCCACTACATCCGATGACTTGAAGCTTCAGAACTTTTTCATTTTACCTTTTGATGTCAGTGAATGGCACCTCAGTGTCAGTTTGCTTTCAATTTTCATTTCAACTTTTTTCAATTACCTTTTATTTCTTTTAAACTTAAAAAGAAAAAGAAAAACAATTCAACCACATGCCACTCACGCATGGGAACTTGGATTATTAAGATTAGGTCCCGCCTTGATGACCCAGCTATTGGGAACGCGATCAATCTCTTCATTAGCAAAGTCAGATCATGGCAGAACCACACACAGATCAAATTCTGCATATTGCTTGTTTATATCAGATCAAATACGTACTGCAAATTTTTATTTATTTTTATTTTTATAACTACTCTAAATTAATCTAATCTACTGGAAGGTAACTCAAACTTGGGTGCAACGAGGTGGGATCGCTAAAATGCTGCAAATTTGGTCAAAGCTTTATGGGTTTGTAATTTATAGTTCATGGTTGACTAGCCTCAATCTATTCTTAAATAAGATTGGTTTTGGACAATGACTATAACATAATTTAACCAAACATAAGGTAAGACAGAGATCTAACAAAATAGTACAAGTTTCTTACAGCCCAAAATGATCAAATGGCAAACCTTGTATGCAGGTCATACCATGTACACACAAAAGTTAATCTCAGATCAATAGCCTACTAGAATTCTTATGTAGTAACAACAAAGGCAACCTCTTCTTTGTAAGTATAACAAACCCGTCATTGTTCTTGCTTTGGCTCCCTAAGATCCGCAATGAAGGTATTGGTCAGAGCAGAGTCGCAAAGAAAGGAAGCCAACAAAAGATGCAAAGCCTGCAACAGTTACCAAATTCAAGAGTCAATGATCATATATAACTCATCTGGATAGGCATCCAGTATAAGTCTAAATCAAAGGACTTGAAAATTCAAAACTTAACAGACACAAAGATAATTTATATGCAGCCAAGCTGAAGTGAAATTAACACAATATTATAGTGGAGTGAAACAATCAATTAACTATGAACTAGAAAATATACAGACAAATATAGAAAATCTCAGAGGAGACATGTAACATTATAGTAGAAATTATAAAAAAATCCAACACCCAAAACACTTTATAAACACACCCAAAAACTATCATTACACACACTCAAAACCCATTTATAAACACACCCAAAAAAATACTTCAGCAGTCTAGGATTGGGTTTATTTATAAATTTGTTATAAATAACTCACCTCCTTCTTGCCCACATGCACAATTTGATCCTCAATGTCAGTGACAGGCACATTCAAGTCTTTAAGAACTTGCAGCTCCAAGATCCGAGATATTGGTCTTACAACCAGATTGTCAGTTACTACAAACTTCGCGGGTCTCTTCAGAAATCCTTGAGCACTTAAATCCACGGAATCAGAACTGACCAGTTTGAGTTTATCTGGTTCCGATGGGAAAAGGGATCTATCAGTAGTGAAGGTATAACTAAATTTAAAGAGAAATAATTATAATATGAGGTCTCCTCAATTCCTAAAAGACTATTCTTATAGCAAAAACCAGGAACAAGTTTGGGATCAAGTAGCATTTCCTTGTGGTGATCTGAAATCATGTATTCCCCATCCAAATCCTGGATAGTTTTGTACAAGTGCCTGATGCAACCTTTCAAGGAACCATTCTTCATGTTTTTTACTATAAAACCAAGAGGTAGAGTTAGGAAACTGGAGCAAATTAACAAAATCCTCCCCTGCTTCTGCGTAACAGATCATCTTCTTATATTTGCTGACCACAAGATTCAAACAAATCTTATCTTCTTCATCATTCATTGAGTCTCCGGACATGTGCGATTCAATATGTATTGCCTGATCAAAAATTGTACTGCTCCATTTAGGATCTTGTTTAGGCTTCAACAGGGTTTCAGTCAAAGGTGTTTTTGACACTAAGGAGCACATGAGCAAATTCAAAATCTGGAAAAGATAAACAGATCAGAAACAACGATACAGTTTTAAACAAAAACAAATAAGGCCTAGCCATCAATTACCTCAACAGTTCCAATATTGATAGTCAACTCCTCCATGGCATCCACATCCATGACATGCAGCTTAGTAAATACAGAATTGGCTGATGAACTTGGGGGGATCACTTGTAAATCATCAGTAACTATAAACCTGGTTTGTGTCCTTTCACAAAGACACTTCCATCTTGAGAAGCACAGAATGAAAAACTCCTCTCCTCATCCATAACATTTTGTCTCGTGCAAGGACAGCGGATATTCTTGTAATAACTTAAGAAGTTACATGATCTGCAGCACATAAAGTAGCGTCTTGGCTTAGCATCGTCAAGTTTCAATTTGAGGGCATTGCACTGAGAATCGGCTGCATTGCGGGGATGCAGCAACATGTCTTTACATGTATGCATCCAAAATTCTTGATCGTCAAAATTCTCAACACTTGCATATAAGTTGTTCATGCAACCTATTGCCACAGGATCTGAATGTTTACGTGCAAGCCTGATAATTGTTCCCATGGGGATTGTCATGAAACTGAAGAGAACATCAACAAAATCATTGCCAGGCTCTATGAATATAACTTTGTTACTCCCCTTGTCTGCCAAGACCTTCAACTCAATACTGTTGGTAGATTTATCGGCCATGGACTGTAAGAAAAAGAAAAAAAAAACTTGGATCAATATCCTCTCTCTATTCAAATCCAATTAGCAAATGACAGAAACTAAACAATAGTCGAGGAGAAATGATCCAGATTCAAACTATAATCAACAACATTGCAAATAAATTTTAAGAAAGCAGAGGTAATATTCTAAATAATCAGGCACAATTACAGATCAAAGTAGTTCACTAACTCTGAAATGTGAAAACTGTTTTTGCTGATATGAGAGACTAGAAACAACTTACTTGGCAAAGAGCCAAGGACTTACTTATAGAGAGCATTGATTGTGGATTAAGTTTATAGAGGATGAATCTTGAGTGGAGCAGGACATTTAAGCTTTAGCTTTTCAATTAAACCTATGTATTCAATGTATGATGCATAACTAGGAAGAAATCTAGGGGCATTATTACTTACTAAACTTTAATTGAAAAGCTATAGTTAGTAATGCATTATTGAAAAGCTAAAGCCAGTCCCACTGTGACCTGCATAGTGCAGCTAATGAGGTGTTGATAAAAAAAAGGAGATACCAAGGGCAAGAGCTTGGAGTTGAGTGGATGGTCCCCCCATGGCCCTTTTCTTCATGGCTGGGGTGGCGCCTTGAGATCTTATATGCATCTGATCTCCATGCTGGGGGAAAAACTTGGATGACAAGGTAAGCTTTTCACGTCAGGCAAAGAGAATATAAAGACAAGGGCTAACGACCAAAAACCCCTCAATGTTTGGGTTCATTTGGGTTTTGGGTTTTAATTTCATCAATTCATTTGGGCTATATAGTTTTAATTTCATCAATTTACATCTCAATGTTTTCAAACTAGACCAATTTAAGCATTCCATTTAGGTTGACCTTGTGGTAAGTGGCCACTGTGGGACCCACTCACAAACTGACTGATTTTAAAAATATATATAAAATGATAAAATATAAAAACAGATTGAAAAAATTGCCCTCAAGGTCGTTTTGGATTTGAGAAACAGCAACCATGAACGACTTGTTCTCAGGGTCGTTTTCGCGGTTCCGGAGCGAGCAGAACTCGAACGACGATCACGTGACTGAGCTGTCGTCGGCGGCGTCAACCTCGACAAGTTCTTCGGCGACGTCGAATCCGTTAATTACTAGATCAAGGAGCTCGAGCGCCTCCACCAGAACCTCCAGTCCTCCTACGAGCACAGCAAGACGCTCCACAACGCCAAGGCCATCAAGGACCTCCGATCTCGCAGGGACGCCGACGTTACACTCGCGCTCAAGAAGGCCAGTCAGTTATATATTTATTTTGAATTTTGAATTTTTTTATTTTTATTTTAAGGGGACTGGTCAGTCAGTTCGTTGGGTGTCCCACGGTAGCTAGAATGCTTAAATTGATGAAATTGAAACCCCAACCCATATTGAGATCAAATACTGCAAATTTAGTCATAGCTAGCTTAGTGGAATTTGTAATTTTTACTTCATGACCATAGTTCATTCGAAGTTATTGTTGAATAAGATCGGACAATGATTAGAACAAAATACAAGCAATCATTCATAACCACAGATTAACGAGATCTTCCCCTACTTGTGCATAACAAACTATCTTCTTTGATTTGCTAGCTATAAGCTTGACAGAAATGTTTTCTTCATCCTCATTCATTGTGTCTCCAAACAAATGGGATTCAGTCTTACAACTTACAACTGGTTGATGAAATTAAAGAAGATACCACATGCAAACAGAGTCCTATTTTAATACAAGCTTTTAGAAGAGAAGATGAAAAGAACTAAAATAGATCCTCATATGGACCTTATATAACCAAGCTCTCATTATTCTTGCTTCGGCTCCCAATGCAGGTATTGATGGAGAAGAGGCACAAACAAAAGATGCAAAGCCTGCAATAAGCAAGAAAATCACTAGTCATCAGAAATCTCCTCTTGGTAGATATCCACTAAATCAGATGACTTGAAGCTATTAGAGACTCAAATACTCTATGTGCAGTCAGGTTGATGTGGCATTCATAAAAACACAAACAATATCTGTAGATTGATTCAAATCATCAACTGTAATGAGCATAGTCACTTGGCAAATTAGAGGTGTAGGTTGCGAAGATGATGATGTCCTCGTTCGTTAATCCACTATAATTCATGGTTGGTTAATTTTGTGATTTACAAAGTTTTAAAGACAACTTAAACCTCAGCAAAAAAAAAAAAAACAGAAAAACAAAAACGAAACAGGAGGGCATGGAAAGTGCAAAAAAGTTACACCAATGGGCATCATATTGGCCTATGGTTCCAGTTTGTAGCAACAAAAGCATCACCTCATCATATTAGGCAATTGAGCTGTCTGGGATACAGTTATTTATTTAATGTGACTGAGGAACACACTGGTGAGAGCAGAGTCACAAAGAAAAGAGGTCACCAAAAGACGAAGGGCCTGCAGCAAGTAACAATCCAAGAGA
Organism: Prunus mume; assembly: GCF_029339155.1. Lineage (NCBI taxonomy): Eukaryota > Viridiplantae > Streptophyta > Magnoliopsida > Rosales > Rosaceae > Prunus > Prunus mume. The sequence goes on from NC_142698.1 coordinate 24,670,235, forward strand.
CAACAACAGTTAAACTACAAAGAATATGCACGTGATGAAGCTTCAAAACTAGAAGAAACACAGACAATGCATGAGCAGTCAAATTAAAGCAGTGGCAGAGAAAATTAGGTGCGTACAATGCAAGTGTAAGGGACTGAAAACCATCAACTATAATAAGTTGCTACAAAGTTTAATTACAAAAAATAACTAACCTCCTCCTTCCCAAGCTGCACAGTTTGCATCTCAATGTCTGCGAATGGCACTTTCAATTCGTTCAAAACAGAAACGCCAAAGAGAGGAGATATAGGCCTTATCATAAGACTGTCAGTTATTGTAAACATCGCCGGTCTACTCAAAAATCCTGCATCACTTTTGTTATCGCCTAGGGATTTGCAATACTTCAGTTTGACTGGAACTCTGTAATTAGAAGGGGTAAGGGTTTTATCATTAGCAAATATTTCCTGGACAGTAGTATGCCTAACGTAACGTGCATAATAATATAAGGCTTCCTGGCCGTCCTCAATTCCTAAAAGATGGTTATCATAGCCAAAACCAGGATAAAGCTTGGGAGCGATTAGAATTTCCTTGTGGTAATTTGACTTTAAGTATTCCTCATCAAGATCTTGGACACTCTTGTACAACTGATCAATGCAGCCTTTCGTAGAGGAAGAGCTATCCTGCATCTCTTTTAGTACTAACCCAAGTGGAACAGTTAGGAAACTGAGGAGTAAATTAACAAAATCCTCCCTTGCTTCTGCATAACAAACCATTTTCTTAGATTTGCTAACCAAAAGATTGACAGAAATTTTTTTTTCCTCCTTCACCGTGTCTCCTGTCGTTTGCCGCTTAGAACCTATTCCTTGCTGAACACCTTCACTGCTCAGTTTTGGTTCTGGTTTATGCTTCAGCAGAATATCCGTCAAAGGTGTTTTAGACACAAATGAGCATATAAGCAAATTCAAAACCTGGAACAAGAGACTGGGTCAGAGAGAGCCACTTGTAAACAAAAGGAAAAGTTGACATAACAAGATGGCAGTTCAATTACCTCATCAACTCCTACATTGAAAGTCATCTCCTCAGTAGTGGTTGCATCCATCACACCAACCTTAGTAAGGAAAGAAGAGACTGGTGAGCTTAATGGGGGCATCACTTCTAAATCATCACTTACTATATATCCGCTAAGTCCTTTACAAAAGACACCATCATCCGAAAAAGAGGAGCTTTTCAACTTTCCCACTGAAAGAGACATCTCACGATCCATGGGTTTTCCACACTCACAAAGAACATCTTTGTAATAACTAAATAACTTGTTGCAACCATCAGAGCACAAAAAGTACTGCGTGGGATCACCATTGGTAATTTTCAATTTGAATTTGAGATGCGGGGACATAACAACATTTCTCTACATGATTCAGTTGGGAAAACACGTGCATCAGCATGCTCAACTCTTGAATACAGATTTTTCATGCAACCTATTTCCAGTGGTACTGAACGTGTACAAGCAAGCCTGATAATTGTTCCCATTGGAATTGTCAAGAAACTGAAGAGAACATCAACAAAATCATTATCAGACTCTATGAAGATAACTTTGTTGCTCCTCTTTTCGACCAAGGCCTTCAAGCTAATGGTGCTCACAGATTTATCACCCATAGATTGTAAGATATGGCTTCGTTTTGTCAATTCTCTGTACAAATTCACTAACCAAAACATGAAAGGAGCTTCAATATACTAATCTACTGCCTGGAAAGAGAGAGTTTTCCAGCATTTATAGTTTAATAAATAGGCAGAGCTCAAGTAGATAACAAATATGATTTAAATTTAAAACAGGTAATGACTGTTTCTGTCAAATTTAAAGCATGCAATGCAATTTCAGTATGGATATATAATCTACTGGCTACATGTTCAGTCATGGAGGAAGTGAAACGGGAGCGCTTCTTTTTTCTTTCTTTCCTATCCTAGTCATAACAAGTTAACAACTATATATTTCCCACTGAGCTAGCCTGAGGAGTTTAACACTACATCTCTAGACAAGGACCAATTCGACAAAGAGTACTCCGACTCCTACTGATGTTGACATACTGATATCAAGCAGATTACTCATTTGAGTCCAAACATCTCAAAAGAAATGGAAAGAAACAAGGATCAAACCTTTTTGGGAAAACTGCCGAGCCGAAGTAATGGATGAAGGTGATGAAAACACAAAGACTTAAAAAGAAAGAGTCAGCTGAAAGTTAAAAGCTTCTGAAGTAGAACTTGTAGAAGAAGGTCATGAGCATGGAGAGATTGTAAGGTGAGTGAGGGTGCAGAGGTGCATATTTATGACCCACCATTTTAGCTTTCCAAAAGGAAAGTATTATTTTCATTACTTAACTAGGAAGAAATTTATGCCAACGGTAGTGGTAGTGGTGTTTGGCCTCAAACTTTGGGTTGAGAGATTGGGAGTTATTTCCCCCTCCCCCTTTCTAACTATGATAAATAATAAATAAAAAAATGAGGAAGAAATATGGCCCCACTATGCTCTGTAGGGAGCATTTTGCTCACCATATTAACTAGAGGTGTATGCTCACCACTACCCTTAAAACATGACACCTGTCCCATAGTTAACCTTAGCTGAGTTTTATGTGAGAATTAAAAAAAATTGAAAAATGGCCCACAGCCCAACACTTTCCTCCCCACACGGGACCTTTCTCTCTCCTCTCTCTGTATTTCTCACTCTCTCGCACCGTAACCATCCTCCAAAACAAATCCTTCCATCTCTTTCTTTACTGGAATATTGGATCTTGCTTTGCCAATCTTATTATTTATCATTAATCTATTATTATTATTGCCATTTTTGTTAATACAGTTTTTATTTTTGATTTGTAACAAATCAGAGCTTCCTTTCTCAATCTCTGTCAACGATGTCGACTAGAAAACCTTCATGTACAAACCCAAACCCTGCAAGCACATTTCAGCTTACAAGCTCAAACATGGCTTGGGTCGTATAAATCAATCCAAAAATGCCTCAGGACCACCCCAAATGGACGGACAAGTGTTCAAAATCCTGGCACAGAGATACCCAGATGAAGTTCATGTAATGGGCATCAAGGTAGACTCTGTGTTTGTTTAATTTTCTCTTCAATCCCATGCTCAAGCCACACCATTTTGCATACCCAGTCTTAGATTAGCTGTGGACATTAAAAGGGCTGAACAAGAAACAAAGTGAGGGAGAGAGTGCTGGCAAGAGGAGAGAGAAGAGAGAAGGGTCGGAGGTGAGGGAAAATCGAAAAGAAAAGAAAGGAGGAGAGAAGTGCTGGGCTGTGGGCCATTTTTCAATTTTTTTTTTTAAATTCTCACATAAAACTTAACTAAGGTTAACTACGGGACAGGTGTTATGTTTTAAGAGTAGTGGTGAGCATACACCTCTAGTTAATGTAGTGAGCAAAAATGCTCCCTCCTGTAATGTAATCACTGGAATTAAATGTAGAATTATGACTTGGTTTGAGAATTGAACTTCTTGGGAATAAATTTCACATGTTTAATCTCAAGAGATGGGAATGGAGGATGTTCCCAACTAACTGGGCTAACACCTTACTGGCCGAAGGAATTAAACAGGCAAGAACTTGTGATGTAACTTGAAAATAACCACACACAAAAAAGAAGAAGCAAGAACTTGTCTGCATGGCCCGTTTCTTCATGGCGGAGGCCCTGAGATTGTATATTGTATGCTGAATCCTCCACGGCCCAGTGGGCCCCATTTCATTGACTGGGCCTCTAATCAATAGATAGGGAAGTCCTGAGTTTCTACTGTTAAAAAAGATCTTGGTCTGTGTATGGTATTTGGAAAGAGATTTCATCCCCATTCATTTCATCCTTAAAGAACTCATAGTTTTTTACAACTTCACTTCTCCTCTTTCTTTTTTTCTTTTTTCCTTTTTTTCTCTAGAAGAAAAACAAAGCCTGCATTATTATTGCATACAGCAGGTCATTCATGAAACAAATGTTCATTAAATATTCTGCATAAAGTAATCTTTACTAGCAATTGAACCCATGACTATGAGTCTGCTACAAATATTAGTATGCTAGCATTAGCATTATCCATAAGGAAGCGCAAACACAGTATCATCCATACTGGAGTTCTAGTTTGTATAAAGGCGAAGCATCATCATAATTTGAATAGATAAGCAAGCTCTCTTCATAGACTTTTCTTGATTCAGCTGCCTAATGAAGACATCGGTTAGAGCAGAGTTGCTAAGAAAAGTAGCCACCAAAAGACGCAAAGCCTACGATTAGTAACAACACAAGAATCATCAACAATTAAAAAGGGAGAAGGGTGCAGTGAAAAGGGCAACATGAAAATTGAAAACAATTAACTCACCTCCTTCTTGCCAACCTCAACAGTTTCCTCCTTTATGTCAGTGAAAGGTACCTTCAATTCATTTATAATCGAAAAGCCAAAGAAAGGAGATGCAGGCCTTATGATCAGCTTGTCAGTTACCATGAATGCCGTTGATGCTTTCAAATACCCTTGAGTACTTTTATCATGCTTCAATTTGAGTGGAAGTGTCACTGCGTTAGAAGGGATGAGTGTTTTATCAGTGGCCAATATATCCTGCAAACCTCCATCCAGCCAATATGCATAATAATACGAGGCCACCGGGCCATCCTCAATTCCTAAATGACGGTTCTCGTAGCAAAAACCAGGATAAATCTTAGGACTCAGTAGAATTTCCCTGTGGTAATTTGACTTCAAGTGCTGCTCATCAAGATCTTTGACAGATTTGTGCAACTGATCAATGCACCCTTTGAAAGAGGCATCCCTCATATGCTTTACTATGAAACCAAGTGGAACAGTCAAAAAACTGAAGAGCAAATTAACAAAATCCTCCCCTGCTTCTGCATAACAAACAATATTCTTCGATACGCTGACTGTCAGCTTAACAACAATATTTTCCTCTTCTTCTTCCTTATTCATCGTGTCTCCAAGCAATAGAGATTCAATACGTCTCAATATTAGTTGATCCAGATTCAAAAGGCTCAAATTCGGATTTGGTACATGCTTCAGTATAGTTTCGGACAGAGGTTTCTTTGATACTAATGAGCGCAGAAGCAAGTTCAAAACCTGGAAAAAATACCATGAGGTCAGAAACCACAAACACTACAGTTGCATTAAAAGAAAAATAAAACAATTGGCAAACAGCATTCAATTACCTCAGGAGCTCCTATATTCAAATTCCGTTGTTCAGTTGTGCTATTCTCATTCATGGCTCCAAGCTTTGTAAATACAGGATTGCTTGCCATGGATAACGGGGACATCACATGTAAATCATCAGTAATTATGAACCTAGCTGATTCTTTAACAAAGATGCCCCCACCTTGCTCAGCAGAGGATGAAACTGAAAGTGGGCACTTCAGATTCATGCATCTTCCACATTGACACAGAACACCTTTGTAATGACTTATTGACTTATTTTCGAAGGTGCATTGCCAACTATCACACAGAAAGTACCGTGTCGGCTCATCATTGTCAATTTTCAGTTTGAGGTTTTTGCAATGAGATTCAGCCCCATTGTGGGGACATAGCAACATCTCTTTACATGCTTCAGTCTGGAAATGCCGAACATCGATATTCGCAACGCTGGCGTACAAATTGCTCATGCAACCTATTTCCAGTGGTACTGAATGTTTACGGGCACGCCTGACAATTGTTCCCATTGGTATTGTCAAGAAACTAAAGAGAACATCAATAAAATCGTTATCAGACTCTACGAAGATAATTGTGTTGCTCCCCTTGTCCACCAAGGCCTTCAAGCTTATGACATTCTTCTTCACAGCCATTGATACTGTAAGAAAGTACAAATTTGGCTTTTTTATCCTTTCCTTGTACAAACTCAGTTGTTTCCCTGCTTAAACATGAAAGGACTTCAACAAATCAACTACGGTGAACGAGAGAGAAAATGTTACAGCATGAAATTAAAGTGAAATTAATTTTTGTACGCATGGTGCATGGTTTCATGACATTAACTAGTTGGAAAAGAAAAATAGGCAGCATTAACGTTTTGATCTACAGGTTCTGCTGTCCTTTTAAAGGAGGATCTGGTTTTTTCTTCTTTTTTTCTTTATACGAAAGTGGTGGGCGAAAGACCGTATGCATCATTCAAACCGGCGAAACCAAACCACGTTTTTTTTGGACAAAAAACCAAACCACTTATGGCAGTTTTGTTTGGTTTTTACACTAAAAAAACTGTAATCTTAAATAGGTTCAAAAAATCGGCCTAGGCAGCGCCTTGGCGCTAGGCAAGAGGACGCCCCCACGATTTCACCCTAATCATTAGGGGTAGGCGCCAGGGAGTTAGGCGGCGCTTGGGGGCCCGCCTGGGAGGCCTAGGCGGCTCTAGGCGGGTCTGGGAGGGAGTTTTGCCCTTGAGGCGTGGACGAAGGGCGGTTGAAGCGCGCAGGATCCGCTACTTGTCAGGAAGAAAGACGGAGAGAGAGAGAGAGAGATCGAGACAGAGAGATGAAATCGAAACAGAGAGAGGAAGGAGAAGGCGACGGTGGGAAGAAGAAGATATCTGACCAACTTTTTAATATAACTAACGGGTTGGGTTTTGTAAAATGGCCTTAAACATTGTTTTAAAATGGGCCTACTTATACTTTTTTTTTCTTCTTTTTTTTTTGCAGTTTTTTTTAAATATCAAGGTTACTTATGAAAATACAAAAATAAAGGTCAGATAATATCAAGGTTGGAAAATATTAAAGTTTTCTTTTATATATCTTATTACTTTGCATGATTTTGGTGTAAATTTATAATTTATAATACAAAATAATTATTTTTAAAAAAGGGTACCTAGGCCCTGATTACTACTCTAGGCTCTAGGCCCATGCCTGCCGCCACCGACCGCCTACGGATTTTTTGAACATATATTAAAAAAAGACAAGCATATATATGAAAATGGTAATAAAGCCCACACCCTTAAGACACCTGAATGCAGCATTGCATTCCTAATCGTGACTCCTGGTTGGGATGAGTTATGAGAAAGATGGAATTTTAAGGGAAAAAAAAAAAAAAAACTAGAAACAGTAATGGCACAAAGAGTAAACCATTAAATCCCATATCAATGTTTTTGCATATAATCAGTCCAAACAGCTCAACATCATAAGTACGTTTAGAAAAAGAAGAAAAAAAGAAAAAAAAAAGAAAAAGACATGGAATTCGAAGTTCAAACCTTTTTGGGTAAAACTGCCGAAGTAATGGATGAAGCTAATGAAAACACAAAGACTTAAACAAAGGGCTTGCAGAAAGTAATATAAGTAGGAAAGGACCATGAGTCTGGAGAGATATTATAGCGAGGATCACTTGAGTGGGGGTGCAACGTTATGACCCTCCATCCTTTGCTTTTAAAAATGGAAACATTCATTACTTGACTAGGAAGAAATCTCCAGCTTCACGGTAACCTGTAGATTCCAATCTCTGAAATTAAGCATAGCATTTGAAATTACTTGACTAGGAAGAAATCTCCAACTTCAACTTCCAGCTAAAGAGGTGTTAATGGAATCTCCAAAGGAGGCATTAAAGGCAAGAGCTTGTGATGTCTTCATTAACACCTCATTAATTTGAAATTACCTCCTTGCATGGTCCCATGGTTGAATCCTCCACTTCTTATTGACTGAGCATCTGATCAGTGCATAGGGAAGTCCTTGGCTTCTACTGTTTAAAGGATTTTGGTCTAGTAGGCAGCAGCAGAAGCCACTGTGCATGGTATTTGGAAGAAGATTTCGTCCCCATATCATCCATAAAGAACTGAATACTTATTACAACTACTTCTCCTTTCTTTTATTTATTTTTCATTAGTTTTTTTTTACTTTAGTTAACTTTCTTTTATTTATTTTTCATTATTAGTTAGTTTTTCTAACGAGATTGATGAACTTAATTGCTAATTGCAACTACCGCAACAACTGATGAGGTCGATTGAATTATATATAGAAATAATACAATTCTTAGAAGAAAAACAAGCCGGCATTAATACAGCTGGTCGATCATATAACAAACGTCATTAAATATGCTGCATAAAGAAACCTCTACTAGCAATCTTCATCTATTAGATAACCAAGCTCTCTTTATAAACTTTTCTTGATTCAGCTGATGAAGACATCGGTTAGAGCAGAGCCTCTCAGAAAAGCAGCCACCAAAAGACGCAAAGCCAACGATATCAGTAACAACACAAGAATCATCAACAGTTAAAAGGAGGCAGTGAAAGGGGCAACCTGAATTCTATAAACGTAGTTGCGTGAAAATTATAAAAAATAACTCACCACCTTCTTGCCAACCTGGACAGTTTCCTCTTTTATGTCAGTCAAAGGTACCTTAAGTGTATTCAATTCATAAAAGCCAAAGGCATTGGTGTTATAAACAGATCATCAGTTACCATGAACACTGTCGAACCTTTCAAATACCCTTGAGGACTTTTATCATGCTTCAATTTGTGTGGAACTGTCACAGCATTAGAAGGGATGAGGGCTGCATCTGTTGTCAATATATCTTTCAAACGCCTCTCATCATCCTTCCAATATGCATACAAATATGAGGTTACTGGGCCATCCTCCATTCCTAAAAGACAGTTCTCATAGCAAAACCCAGGATAAATCTTAGGACTCAGCAGAATTTCCTTGTGGTAATTTGACTTCAAGTGCTGCTCATCAAGATCTTTGACACTATTGTACAACTGATCAATGCATCCTTTGAAAGAGGCATCCCTCAAATGCTTTAATATGAAACCAAGTGGAACAGTCAAAAAACTGAGGAGCAAATTAACAAAATCCTCCCCTGCTTCGGCATAACAAACAATATCCATTGAGACGCTAACTGTCAGCTTAACAACAATCTTTTCTTCTTCCTCCTCATTCATTATGTCTCCAAGCAGTAGACATTCAATACATGTCAATATTAGTTGATCAAGCCTCAAATTCGGATTTGGAATTTGTACAGGATCAAGCTTCAGTAGAGTTTCAGACAGAGGTCTTTGATACTAATGAGCGCAGAAGCAAGTTCAAAACCTGGAAAAATAGACCATGAGGTCAAAAACCACAAACACTACAGTTGTATTAAAAGAAAAATAAAACAATTGGCAAACAGCATTCAATTACCTCATGAGCTCCTATATTCAAAGTCTTTTGTTCAGTGGTGCTATTCTCATTCATGGCTCCAAGCTTTGTAAATACAGGATTGCTTGCCACTGATAACAGGGACATCACACGTAAATCATCAGTAATTATGAAACTAGCTGATTCTTATACAAAGATTTCCCCAACCTTGCTCAGCAGAGGATGAAACTGAAAGTGAGCACTCCGATCCATGCATCTTCCACATTGACACAGAACACCTTTGTAATGACTTATTGACTTATTTTCGAAGGTGCATTGCCAACTGTGATACAGAAAGTACCCTGTCGGCTCATCATTGTCAATTTTCAGTTTGAGGTTTTCGCAATGAGATTCAGCCCCATTGTGGGGACATAGCAACATCTCTTTACATGCTTCAGTCTGGAAAAGCACCCAAACACTGGCAGACAAATTATTCATGCAACGTGATACTGAATGTTTAGTGTCACGCCTGACAATTGTTCCCATTGGTATTGTCAAGAAACTCAAGAGAACATCAATAAAATCTTTATCAGACTCTACGAAGATAATTTTGTTGCTCCCCTTGTCCACGACGGCCTTCAAGCTTATAATATTCTTCACAGTTTTATAAGCCATTGATAATGTGAGAAAGTACAAAGCGGTAAGTTGTTTTCCTGCTTAAACATTAAAGGACTTCAAAATACAATTCAAGTATGGCGAAAGAGAGACAAAATTTTGCAGAATGAATAGCTTGAAAAACAGGTCAGAGCTTGAGCAGATAACAAGTATATGATTCAAATCTAAAACCAGCGACCAACATTTTTATCAACATGGCTAGTCTGATCCTGAGTTATGTAGTCCATGAGCAGATTTTGAATGAATAACGTTTTGGGAAAGCTTCATGAAATTCACCAGTCTTTCTCAGTAAATTTTCAGGTCGGCTTTTCCATTTCTGTTTTATATTAATCTATCTTCTAATTAAAGTGAAATTAATATTACTAGTGGGAAAATAAAATTAGGCATTGATCGACAGGTTCTTCTGTGCAGGAAAGGAAAAGAGCTCTTTTAGTATGCAAGAAATTAATGGACAATTATAATGGGAAATGCCAAACAGCTCAACATCATAAGTACATTTAGAAAAGAAAAAAAGACATGGAATTCAAAGTTCAAACCTCTTTGGATAAAACTGCCGAAGAAAAGGATGAAGCTAAAGAAAACACAAAGACTTAAAGAAAGGGCCTGCAGAAAGTAATATATGTAGAAAAATAACATGAGTCTTGTTTGTACAAATTTCCTCACGAGAATATTTGGTTGCAAAGATTCCTCTTCCTTCCTCGCCTCCTCTTTCTCCCTGCAAAATAGAAGAAATAAGAGGGCCACACCCAGGGGTGTTGGCCAAAGGCCTTCGATGCCTAAATTAGTTCAAGAGTTTGTAAAAAAAACACTAGCTAATTAGGGTACGGAGATGTGTTTAAGGTGTAAACCGGGCGGCCGGAGCCTTATGTAAAAAAGAGAGAGAGAGAGGAGGTAGCTAGGGTTTGAGAGGAATTTTCTGCAGAGTTTTAGTAGAGATTTCAAACGTACCTCAACCCTTGTGTGTGGCTATCCTTTTATAGTGGTCTTGGAGACTAGGGTTGCAGAGGAATAATTCCGTAGATGGAAGGGAATTATTCCTCCCCTATTTGGAATTGATTTGATTAATTAGAGATTTGATTTATTAAGGTAAATCAAATCCCCAATTGTGGTATGAATCAAATCAATTCTCAACCTAATTAGGTAACGTTCCATTTAATTGGTTAATCCCCAATTAAATTGAGTAACTCCCAATTAAGTTGAATAATTCCCAATTAGGTCAAATAATCCCCAAATGGAAGGAATCATTTGACCTAAGGTCTGATTTAATTCAGTTCCCACAAGTCTCTGGAAAGATATTAGAGGGAGGATCACTTGAGATGGGTGCATGTTATGACCCTCCCTCCATCCATCCTTAACTTTTGAAAAGGGAAGCATTCATTACTTGACTAGGAAGAAACATCCCGCTTCACCGTAACCAGAAGATTCCAATCTCTTAAACTAAGAATAGCATTCATAAATAAGAATAATACAATTCCAAGAAGAGAAGAAAGCAAATAGCCTACATAAGATGCATCAGGTCAATCATGAAGCAAAATTCCATTAAAATATCAGAATAAAGAAACATCCACCTCCACTAGCACTTGAACCGGTGAGTAATATATATCCGTAGCACTGACACAAGAAAGTACAAACACATAATAAACCATATACTGGAGTTCCAGTTTGTAGAAACAGGAGAAGCATCATCATCTCTATACAGAGTTTATTGTTGGCGTCAGTCAACGTTCCTATTAGGAATAGAATTTGTTCCTATTAGGAATAGAATTTATATTTTATTATAATTATCTAATTTGAGTAGAATTATGAGATTTTGTACATATTTCCTATTTGTAACTACTCTGTATGTAGTATATATATTCCTCCTTGAGAGAAGAATAAACATATCAGTTTTAAACCCTAATTATTTTGAGTTGGTATCAGATCCGTCTCTACAACATCAAAACTCTAATCCTAAAAATACCTATTTCCGCTGCACCTAGCTTATACACCTAAGCCTGTGCTGTCTTATATCTCTTATTGTCGTCGCCGTCACCTAATCTTTTGTTGCCGCCGCTATCTATCACCGTGTCAAATGTCATTGACTCTTCTTCTTCTACTCCTATTGTGACGGTTCATACCGAATCGTCCACCAACCTACCTATGAGATTCAAATTGAATGGATCCAACTATGAGATATGGGCTTCGATAATCGAACTTCATGCTACTACACAAGGTAAATTGGCTTATCTAACTGGCGACATTGATGCCCCTGATTCCAAAGACCCGAAATTTGGGAAGTGGAAAATTGATGATGTTGTTGTGAAAAGTTGGATGCTGCGAACTATGAAACCCAGTTTATTGAATATGTTTCATACTCTACCTACTGCTAAGGAAACTTGGGATGCTATTAATAAGATGTTTTATGATGGCTCTGACATATCCCAACTCTATGAACTGTGGTGTCATGCTACCTGTCTCAAGCAAGAAGGTCGTCCTATCTCTACCTATTTTGCCGAACTTAAGGCAATCTAGCTTGAATTGGACAAGAGACGTCCTTTTCAGATGAAGTGTGCTGATGATATAAAGACTTTTCAGGCTACTGTTATGGCAGATCGTGTGTATGATTTTTTGGCTGGCCTTGACGATACTTATGACAAGGTCTGCAATGATATTCTACAAAGTGATAAAGTTTCAAGTATCGAAAATGTATTTTTTATGGTTCGTCGAGAGGCTCAACGCCATATTACTATGCTTGGATCCGGCACCAAGATTGGGGAACCTGCTGTTGTGTTTGCTTCCAAAAACACTGCTTTGGTTTCTCATGATAGGTTTGGCTCTTTTCTTTGTTCCGCCTCGTCACCGACTTCTACAGTAAAAGACAAACTGAAGTGTGATCACTGTGGTGAAAAGAGACATACTATTGACACCTGCTGAGCATTACATGGGGTACCAGATTAGGAGAAAGAGCGGAGGTATTTAAAAAATGAACAACTTGACAAAGCAAAGCTCATGTGGCTGTTGCCCCACTTTTGTGGCTGACATCACCACTAGGCACAACCACCTTACTGCTACTCTTCATCCGATTTTGACCATCGTCTTAAGCACTCCAACACCTCCGCCTCCAGGTAACTTTGGCAAGGCTTTCCATGCCTATGATACCCGAGATACAGGTTGGATTATTGATTTAGGAGCTACTGATCAAATGACGTATAATTCTGCTTTATTCTCTACTACTCTTCTGACTCATCGTAATCATGTTCTTACTGCTAATAATGATGCTGCTCCTGTCACGAGGGCTGGTTCTATACTCTTGACACTTGCTTTACCATTGTACAAAGTGTTACTGGTTCCATCTTTGTCTAGTAATTTATTATATGTACTGTAAGTTACTGAGCAGTTAAACTATGTTGTATCTGATGTATCCGTCTTTTGTCTTACTACAGGATATCCAGACTCGGGAGATCTTTGGTCGTGGTATTAAAAAGGGGGGCTTTATTATATGGATGATGTGGCAACTAGTCGGGTTCTTCGTGCTGGTAGAGCCGAAACTTCTCAAGCATCGCCGGATTTGGTTGCTACATTACCAATTTGGTCATGCCTCCTTTGGATATTTACGGCATTTTTTTCCTACATTATTTAATGGTGTCAACGAGTCTGCTTTCCAATGTCAGACTTGTATTTTAGATAAGAGTCATCGGGTATCCTACTCTCCAATTTGTAATAAACGGCTTATGTCATTTGATTTAGTTCATTCTGATGTTTAGGGACCTTCCCCGGTTTCTACAACCTTAGGAGTTCGTTGGTTTGTACAGGTTAAAGCAGTCTTCGCGAGCATGGTTTGTCAGATTTACCACAGCTATGAAGAATTTTGGTTACCGACAAGCCAATACTGATCATACTCTATTCATTAAACATAAGGCTGGTAAGGTGACTTTGTTGATTATTTATGTTGATGATATGATTGTGATTAGTGATGATACTGTAGAAATCGAGGAACTGCAGAAACGTTTAGCATCTGAATTTGAGATGAAAGATTTGGGCAGTCTGAAATATTTTCTAGGAGTGGAAGTCACTCGATCTAAACATGGCTTATTTCTTTCACAAAGGAAGTATGTCATGGACCTGTTAACAGATACTGGAATGCTTGATTGTAAACCAGCTGATACACCTATTGTTGAGAATCATAAATTTGGTGTTTATGTGGATCAGGTCCCAACTAACAGAGAAAGATACCAAAGGTTGGTTGGGAGATTGATTTATTTATCATTGACACGCCCTGATATTGCCTATGTTGTAAGTGTTGCTAGCCAATTTATGCATTCACCTAGTGAGGATGATATGGCTGCTGTGATGCGTATTCTGAATTACTTAAAGTTTGCTCCTGGGAGAGGTTTATTATTTAAGAAAAATGGTCACTTGGATCTAGAAGGTTACACTGACGCAGATTATGCAGGGAATATTACAGATAGACGTTCTACATCAGGTTATTTCACCTTTGTTGGTGGTAACCTAGTTACGTGGCATAGCAAGAAGCAAAATGTTGTGTCTCGGTCCTCCGCAGAGTCTGAGTACAGAGGGATTGCCCAAGGGGTTTGTAAAATACTGTGGTTAAGGTGGTTACTTGCTGAAATTGGGTTTAGACCGAATTGTGCTACAAAGCTCCACTGTGATAATCAGTCTGCATTTGAAATTGCTAACAATTCGGTTCAACATGATCGAACTAAGCATGTAGAAGTTGATCGGCATTTCATTAAGGAGAAGCTGGAGCATAAGTTAATTTCTATACCTTTTGTGCCTTCTTCAGAGCAACTTGCAGATATGTTGACCTATGTCGTGTCAAAGCGCTGAATTGAAGACTCACTTGACAAGTTGGGCATTACTGATATCTATGCACCAACTTGAAGGGGAGTGTTGGTGTGAGTCAACGTTCCTATTTGGAATAGAATTTGTTCCTATTAAGAATAGAATTTTTATTTTATTATAATTGTCTAATTTGAGTAGAATTAGGAGATTTTGTACATATTTCCTATTTGTAACCACTCTGTATGTAGTATATATATTCCTCCTTGAGAGAAGAATAAACATATCAATTTTAAACCCTAATTATTTTGAGTTTTATTGTTCTTGCACTGGCTGCCTAATGAAGACATCGGATAGAGCAGAGTCGCCAAGGAAAGAAGCCACCAAAAGACACAAAGCCTAAAACAATTAACGGTATAGCCGGGCGACTATACTTGTTTTGACAGGGCGTTGACGGGTCTCTTTTTTTCCTAGTATAGTCGCTCGGCTTTACTAAGGTATTTTTTTTAAATAAAAAAAACAAAAATAGTATCGCGTGCGGGTATACCTATTTTGACACGTGGTCGCCTAGACGCAAGGAGCGTCTTTTTCTCTACAAATAGTATAACCGCGTGGCTATACTTTGGGATATTTTTCAACATAGTATAGTCGGGCGGCTTTACTATGAAGCATTATCCACTATTATTAAGCCATTACTCGAGTCTGCATTGTCCCCTTTAATTTTTTTTACTTTGCCAGAGTTATTAACCATATAAAGAATTTAGCATTTTCACATTTATTACTCGTATGATACATGTACGTATGTATTTTTCAAAAATACATCCGTTTTATGTACACGTCTTATAAACTCAGTAAAATACATAATTTTTAAAAAGCAAACATATAATACTCGTATTGTACACGTACATACCTATTTTTCCATTTTTAATAAACATGCTTTTTACAAAATTTCAAGAATACACACAAAATTCATGTATTATACACATAATTTTCACATATTATGGAATAAAAATAATATATTTTCAAGAAATAGTAGAGCAGCGCAGCTACACCTTTTTTGACATGTGGGTTCCTTCTTTCTTTTTCTTTTTTTACTAAATAGTATAGCCGCGCGGCTATACTAGTTCATACTACGATTTTTTTTTAAATAGTATCGCCACCCGGTTATACTTGTTTTGACACGTGGTCGCCTAATCGCTAGTCGGGTCCCTTTGTTTTCTATAAATATTATAGCCGCAGGGCTATACACGGGTTTTTCACTTTTTTAAAATAGTATAGCCGCCCGCCATACCGGGTTTTTTTTTACAAATAGTATAGCCATATGGCTTTACTACGGTATATTTTAAAAAAATAGTATAGCTGCGCAGCGATATTGGTTTTGACACGTGGTTACCAAATCGCTAGGCGGCTTTACTGTGGTTTTTTATTTTTAATAAATAGTATAGCCCCGTGGCTATGTGCTTCAGCGTTTTCCCATTAAATACTCGTATTATACACATAAGTATGTATTTTTCATTAATACTTTCACTTTCCGTACATGTCTTAAAGACCTTGTACTCGTATATACGTATTTTTCACTTCTTGTTTCTCTTGCCCAGTTAGCTCATTAAGCTTTATAATTTTTGTATAAATTGGATAGGCCTCCACTTAGTTTTCTAAAAGGATTGTAGCATTTAATTGCTAACTGAGACTACTACAACAAGTGTTGAGTTTGATCGAATTATAAATAAGAATAATACAATTCCAAGAAGAAGAAGAAAGCAAAGAGCCTACATAAGATGCATCAGATCAACCGTGAAGCAAAATTTCATTAAAATTTCAGAATAAACTCCCTCCTCCACTGGCAATTGAACCGGTGAGTAATATATCCCTACCACTGACCTAAGAAAGTACAAACACAGAACTAAAGGCTCTGCATACTTCCTTGATTCTAGTAAGAGTTGAGAATAACTCCCACATACTGTTGCGAAAGTTCCCCTGAATGCATTGGACCAAAACACCAAAAATCTCGAATCTGATTCGATCTGAAGATGGTGGAGGTTTCTCTCAGTAGCCACGACAGCCAAAAGGGCTGCTTCAGCCTCAGCATTGGCGGCAGACGAGGCGATGGTAAGATACTACAAAGAAGGGCGAAAACTAGACTCCGATAACCTTTTTGTGAAAATGGGCTAGAATCATATATATGAGTTTAGAAGCTGGATTTCAACTGAGGACCTAATCACTGTTTGGACCTCCTGATTGCCAGAATTTTAAGGGTATAATTTTTCCCCCAGTAACACAGTTAGATACAAAGCAAGATGAAACCAAGACAGGGCACACAGATACAAAGCAATATCTCACAGCAATCCAACAATCATAAGCGTTTCAAGTTGTATAACACAAAACATACAATAGTGCAGAGAACAATACATAAAGTAGAAAATTAATTCATCTGCAACACAAAATACATCCTCTTCTTAAATTAGAAAACTAAGACATCCAAATCCTCGATTTGGCTTCCTAAGGAAGACACTGGTTAGAGCAGAGTCACAAACAAAAGAAGCCACCAAAAGACGGAGTGCCTGCAGTAAGAAACAAGATTGATCAACATATGAAAGAGATTTATAAACTGTCACAAATAGATCAACCACTTTCAACACATGCAAGCTACTTGGGCTTTAACCATGTTGAATAACAGCCGTGGTCAAGCAGCAACACTTTATTGAATATTCATCATAAACCAACTGCCTAAAATTTCAAACAAAATAGAAACTCACAGCTAAGGATTCAACCAGAGTAGTTTAAGGTATATTACAAATGATAAACATAAATTATATATAACTCACCTCCTTCTTGCCCACTTGAGCAACTTGTACCTCAATGTCAGTGACAGGTACGTTCAATTCGCATAAAATTGACAGGCCAAGAATTGCAGAGATCGGACTACGTTGAGACTGTCGGTTATCATGAACATTGCCGGTCCTTTCAAAAATCCAAGAGCGTCATCATCTTTGTTACGGTGAGATTTGGGGTCTATGAATTCAACTGATTTCACTTGTTTATTAGAGTGGATGAGGGTAGTATCAACAGCCAGCCGATACGAGGCTTCCTCTATTCCCAAAGGATGGTTCTTATAGCCAAATCCAGGGAGAAGCTTGGGACTCACTAGCATTTTCTTATGGTTATTTGACTTCAAGCATTGCTCATCAAGATCCTGGACACTTTTGTACAATTGATCAATGCATCCTTTCATAGAGTTATCCTGCATCTGTTTCACAATGAACCCGAGTGGAAGAGTCAAGAAACTGAAGAGTAAATTAACAAACTCCTCCCCTGCTTCTGCATAACAAACCATCTTCCTAGATTTGCTAACTATGAGCTTAATAGAAATCTTTTCTTCTTCCTCATTCGTGGCGTCTCCTAACATTCGAGATTCAACATATATTTCTTGATCAACATTTTCATTGCTCAATTCTGGGAGGGGTTCATGCTTCAGCAGAGTTTCAGTCAACGGCATCTTTGATACTAATGAGCACATAAGCAACTTCAAAACCTGAAGAAAGTGAAATGATCATCAGAAACTAGCATTTCATTTCTTACTAGAAAATTAACTTTGGTGGTATAACAGATCATTTACCTCATCAACTCCTACATTGACTGTCAACTCCTCAATACTATTCCATCCCGTGCATCCTAGGTTCTTAACTAAAGAAGAGCTTGTAGAAGTAAATGGGGGCATCACTTGTAAATCATCACTAATTATAAATCTGGCTGGACCTTTTACAAAGACCTCACCATCTTCAGCACCAGACACTGGAAGGGTGGTCTCCGTGTCCATTAGACGTTCACAACGACAACAACGAACCGTTCGGTAATAACTAAAAACAAGACTGTTCCGAAAAATTCTGCAATGTGGATTAGAACACACAAAGTACCGCGTGGTTTCGCAATCATCAAATTTCAGTTTGAGGTTGTCCAAGAGATATTCTGTCCTATTGCGGGGACGTAACAGCATGGCTCTACATTCTTCAGTTCGGAAAAGCTGTGAATCAAAACTCTCCACACTTCCATATATGTTGTCCATGCAACCAATTCCCAAGGGTTGTGAACGATGGGAAAGCCTAATAACTGTTCCCATAGGGATTGTCAAGAAACTGAAGAGAACATCAATAAAATCACCATCAGACTCTACGAAGATCACTTTGTTGCTCACGTTGTTCACCAAGACCTTCAACTCAATATTGTCCATAGATTTATCGGCCATGGACTGTAAGAAAAGAAAAAAAAACTTGGATCAAAATCTTCACTATATTCAAATCCAATAGCAAATAGCAGAAATTAAAAAATTATTCCAGATTCAAACTATAATAAACTCTACCAGATGTTTATACATAAATCAGTCTCAACATTGCAAATAAATTGTAAAAAATCGAGGTAATCTAAATCATCAGGAACGCTCACCGATCAAGGAAGTTCACTAACCTCTGAAATATGAAAATTGTTTTTGCTGATATGAGAGAGACTACAACTTACTTTCCCAAGAGCCAAGGATTTAGTTGTGTGCTGTCAAAAATAAGGGTATTGCTTAAGGGGATTTAGTTGTAACCAAAGAGAAGAAAAAGAAAAAGATAAGAACACAAATTCCTTTAAGTTTGGTCGCTCAAACTTTATCTCAAAATTGTCCCTAACATATTTAAAAGTTTTATTCTCACAGTTTATTTATGCAAAAGAATCATTACGTAGACATTGACGAGAAAGACTTCCATGACCACTCACCATACTCATCAAAGATTATCATACCTTTATTATTTCTTTGACTGTATTTGATTGAATTATTATTTTAATTTCTATCGTAATTGTATCCTTTCATTTTGCTAGTTTACAATTTCTAGTTTCATACTTAAAAATTTTAAAAATCAGTTCATAAAATAAGTTCAGGGATCCGTAGACCCAAATCCAAAGTCTACGAATCTCAGGTGGATCGGGGTCTTCCACACGGTCATGAAAGCACACCAAGACTTAAAAGAGAAAGGGTCAGCTTAAAGTAAAGTAATATAAGTGGAAGAAGATCATGAGTCTAAACAACATAGTAGTAAAGCAAAGTTCACTTGGGTGGAGTAGTAAAGAGGTGCATGTTATTGGCCACCATTTTGGCCTTAGCTTTTATATTATAGAAAGCTAAGTATTAAACGTACGATATGCTAAACTAGGAAGAAATTTGGGGTCCCAGCCCATTGTGACGAGAAAGACTTCCATGACATGCGTGGCATAGCATTATTAGACGAGAATAGCAAAACAGTGTTATTCCCGTTGCAACTAAGTCAATTGGGCCCAATTAAACCCAAATCAAACAAACTAAAATCAAACAAAAACTCCAATTTGAACCAAAAGTATACAAACCATATTATATTTTAGCACCTATTCCATTTGGAACTGGATGGCTACGACCAAGTCCGATAAGTGTTCCCATGGTGACTGTCAATAAACTAAAGAGGGCATTGATAAAATCAACCTCAGACTCTACGAAGATGACTTCGTATCTGTCCTCGTTCACCAGGGCCTTCAGGGTGATGCTTAGCAGAGCAGCCATCAGTGGTGTCTGGTGTGTGAGAAATAAATGAAGATATAAAAACTCCACTTTCCTCTCTTTACCCCTTGTGATCACAAGCTTCCCATACGAAGGCTTTATTTATAGCAGTATCTTTGGAAGATGAAAAGAATTCAGTAATAAATTTCGGTAAATTTAATTTATAGGTAATGGTGAACCATTTTGGAAGAAGAAATATAGAACGAATCCCATGAAATAAATTAGTCGTTTAGATTTGTTCGGGATGAAACTACAAGACATGGAAATTTGAAATAAAATAAAATAAAATTATAACTCGATAAAGATGGAAAGAAATTCCAAATTGATACCATTTGTTCGCTGCAGAAATGACAAGGTATTGGAAACCCCCTCAGCTAATTAATGTATAATAAAAAGATCATGACTCTTGCAGCATATATATTAACTAATTCAATTGCTTTTCCAACTTAAATTTTATTGAACTAAATATAAAGCAAATGGACATATATCAATTTGTTTTGAAAGCTTACCCAGAAATAACGCTAATAGCAACATCTATAACTCGATGTAGAAGTATTCTAACACCAAAATCCATACTGGCAACAACAACATCTATATATAAGCAAGCTCTCAACATTGTTCTTGCTTTGGCTTTTTGTTCTGCTTCGGCTCCCTAATGAAGGCATTGGTTAGCGCCGAGTCACAAACAAAAGAAGCCACCAAAAGACGCAAAGCCTGTAAGAAGAAACATATTCAAGATCATCAACAATTTAAACAGATAACCCCTATCTAGAGATCCCAGTTTAGAGGACCTTTGTTGGAGAGCCAAAGACTGGCGAAAATTTGTTCCCTGTTGCTACGACAACTTCCACGATGCCATTGAAGCCAGCTACCTAATCGAGAACTATAAAAGGATTACCATAAAAGAAAAGGTGAGGTGTGGGCATGAAATAGGTGAGAAGTGAGAATGTTGTGTGTGCAGCAATAACTCATATAAGGGGTACAAGTTCATGAATCTTTGTGCCATGGGTTTTACTCAACAACTTGAAGCATCAGCATGAGAGATATAAGCTGTATGTGCAGTCCAGTTGAAGTGGCAGAAGGACAGCAATGGAGGGTTGCAGTGAAAATTAAGCTTAAAGTAAAATCGAAAATTATAATTAATAGCTCACCTCTTCTCTGCGCACATGCACAATTTTCACTTCAATGTCAGTCAAAGGCACCTTCAGTTCATTCAGAAGAGACAGACCAAACATTAGAGATATAGATCTTATGATCAAATTGTCAGTTACTGTGAACATCGCTGGTCCTCCTAAAAATCCTTGACCTTCAGCACTTTTATCTTGATCATTGTGGGATTTGGGACCATGACTGTCACTGACTTAATACTAGTCTGAGCACTTTCTTCGCCATAATATGACCTCCTAGTTTTCTTAGCAGCTGAAATACGAGAAGTGATGAGAGTTTTATCAGTAGACAGCATACCAAGTGCATAATAATATGTGGCCTCCTCGGTTCCTAAGAGATGGTTCTCATAGCAAAAGCCAGGTACAAGCTTGGGACTGAGTAGCATTTCTTTGTGGTAGTCTGACTTCAAGTAGCAATCATCAAGATCTTGGACACTCTTGAACAACTGATTAATGCATCCTTTTAATGCGCAATCCCTCATTTGTTTTACAACAAAACCCAGTGGAATAGTTAGGAAACTGAGGAGTAAATTCACAAAATCCTCTCCTACTTCTGCATAACAAACCATCTTCTTAGATTTGCTCACTATAATCTTGATGGAGAGGTTTCCTTCAGGATCTGTTGCGTCTACAACTATTTGAGGTTCAATATTTATTCCTTGGTTGTCATTGCTCAACTTTCATATTGGTTTATTCTTCAGCAGAGTTTCTGTCAAAGGTGTCCTTGATACTAACGAGCATATAAGCAAATTCAAAACCTAAAAGCATAAGTCAAGTAAGAATCACTAATACAGTTGTAAGAAAAAAAAATCCACAAGTCAATACTTCAATTACCTCATCAGATCCTACATTGAAAGTCAACTCCTCAGTAGTATTCCCATTCCTGACTCCAAGCTCTGTAAATACAGAAAGGCCTTCCAAAGTTAATGGTGGCATCACTTGTAAATTATCACCAATTATAAGTCTGGCCAGTCCTTTCACAAAGATGCCTCCATCTAGACTCACTAAAAGATTTTTCTTCTCAGTCATGCTTCCTCCACAATCACAAGAACTAATTTTGTTATAACTTAACTTACATTCTGCTCTGTAGTTACGTGAGCACAAAAAATACTGTGTGGGCTCACCATTGTCAATCTTCAGTTTGAGGTTCCTGCACTGAGATTCTGCCACATTGCAAGGACATAGCAACATGTCTCTACATGCTTCAGTACGGAAATGCTTTACATCCATATTCTTAACACTTGAATACAAATTTTTTATACAACCTATTTCTAATGGTACTGACTGATTAGGGCCAGCCTCATAATTGTTCCCATGGGGATTGTCAAGAAACTGAAGAGAACATCAATAAAATCATTATCGGACTCTATAAAGATAATTTGGTTGCTCGCCTTATCCACCAAGGCTTTCAAGCTAATGGTGTTCGCAGATGTCTCAGCCATGGATTGTAACAGAGTATAACTTCGCCTTTGACTTCCCCTTTTTGTCCAAATCAGGGCACAGATAATTGTTGAAAGATAACTGCTTCTGATTAAGGCCCGAGTAGCACACACTGATGTAAAGTTGTTTCTCTGGTAACATGAAAAAAGGCATCAAAATACAAATCAATTACAGGAAAAGAGATGAAATTTTGCGACATTAATAGTTAAAAGAATACAAATGTGGTTTATTTTTTTAAAGGAAAATATGTTACTGTAAAAGATAAAAGCACACTCGGATACTGAGCTATATATTTAGTTATGAATTTCATGAGATTGAAAATCGAACAAATAACCTTCTTTAGCAGTCAAGAGCACATATTATCAACTTGGCAGCTTTTGGGATTCAACCCATCTTCTAAAGTCAAATAATTTGAGATAATAACAGAAATCATCAATTATTACAAATAATAAAAAAGGAAAACAGTACAGAAAAACCAATGTGAAAATAACATCATCCCATAGCACAAACCCATCAAGAAACATAAATAATAATAAAATCCAAAATATAATCCACAACTTAAAAAAACAAATGGAACTGAGTGTAATGAGAAGAAGAGGTTTTACCTCCGATGGTCCTCTTTCCAAAACTCCAAAACCAAATCCTTCAACCTCCTGAAATAAATCTGACATGCAAACACAGGATATGAACCAGAAAAATTACTCCTAAAAGCCATTGTTCTAAACACATTATAAGTCAACGAGAACCACAAACCCAAATAAGGCAAACACCCATTGGGTTGTGAACTTGTGAGAGCTTACCAAACGAAAGCTTTACTCTTTCCCAACAAGCATTTCAGCTTCTGAAAGTTATAATAAGAGAAAGGTTTCATTTTTAGGCGAAAATCAAGTGAAGGGGTGTGGGATTTCGGGTATTGTTGGAAAGATTGTAACTTTGGACTTTTTTACAAGGTGCAAACTGTTCCTTCACCAAATGCAAGGTAGTGGTAGATGACCAGAGAACAGTGTAGAAAACAACGAGCAACAGATATGAAGGGTTTGAGCAAGAAGAGGAACAGAGCTTTATACCCAAACCCAAAAGCACCCTATCAACCCTAAAACACAAGATTGCGCGGGATAATTGCAGTAAAGGAAAAAAGTTTGTACCTTTCGTATGCCACGTGCCCAATCGTTACAGTTAGTTGCCAGGTGGTATTTCTGGTAGTATCAAGTGTTATTCCAATTTTGGCATTTCTAATTTCCAGAGTTTTAGCCCCGATTAACAAAGGACCAGAAAAACTTGAATAGACAGGTGATTCGCCTTATCAATATCTCAAATCAATGATGGGTTCTATATTGGCACCTAAATGGGAAACCGAATCGGACCAAACCCTTTGTCAGGCTATTGTTTGCATCGGATACGTCTAACAGTACAAGTGTTGATTATTTTTCTATTTAAATTACTCTTGTTGTAAAGAACTCACTAGTATAGTGGTTTAGAGCAATTGCACCCAAAGAATAAGTCCTGAATTCTAGTCATTAGTGTAGTAAGGGTATGTAAGTTTAGTATGTTATAACTCCTCTTAATAGGAAAGGTCCTCAAAATTACTATTTTATTATCAATTTATGTAGAATTACTAGATGAATGTAAAGAGAAGAAAATCTAAACTCTTAGGCCATGTTTGGTATGCCTCATTGGACTAGACTGAGTTCAATAGCACTCGAAACCCTTGTTTGGTAAGTGATGGGATTAACTTAAATAAGACTGTATAGTCCAATAGTGAAAAAAAAGGCCTCACTAGCTTATCTAATACAATGAGCCTGAAAAGTGGTTCGCTAAATATAACATGTGAGTCCAACGCCTCTCTTTAAATAATATTATAATTTTATTTGTTTTCTTTTAATTATTGTTTTAGATTTTTGAATGGGTTTTTTTGTATCATTTATTTTCTTAAGATAAAAATCCTTAATTAAATTTAAATATTACAATAATTATTTTGATATTGCATTTGAAAAATCAAACCATAGTAATTTACAAATGTTTGATATTTTTTTGATATTGAAACAAATTTAATAATTCATAATGTGATGCTTTCTTTATCACAAGCAATTTTTACCTTGTCAAATTATATTTTTCAGTTTGAAGTCAAAAGTCAAATATACAAAAATTATACACACACACACATATATATATATAATTTTTTTAATTATTGTGTTACTTGGTTACCGTGGCTTCCAATGTTTGAACTAAAGGCCTAGTGATTTTGGATATGCCAAAATATAGCTTCTCCATATAATCACTTTAAGTGAACGTGATTATTATGTGCTTCTATATGGAGAAACTATATAATGTTTCGACCAATTAATCTTGAGAAGCCAAAAAACAAATATCATAATTTTATTATTCATAAAAATAAAAAAATAAAAACCAGAATTTTATTTGTTTTCTTTTTATTATTGTTTTAAATCTTCTTTCTTTTTTGCCAGATATTGTTAATAAATCTTTGGATTGGGTTTCTTTGTAGCATTTATTTTTCTTTTAGGTCAAAAACACCAATTAAATTTAAATATTATAAGAATTATTTTTTTGTCCAACACAACACCAAATATAGGTCTTTATTATTTTTACAATCCAACTTCTTAGTCCAAAGCATCAAACGTAGGTCAAGATTTAATTCAATTTAGGCCAATCCAAGCTAATTTGAGACAATCCCTAGATTTAGTCCAGTCCATGACATACCCCGGTGCCAAATGACCTCCTATTTGTTTGGAAGAGTGTATATTAAGGGGTGACAGTTGGAGAAACACTCTCATGCAACGGAGATAACACTTTTTATTATCCCGACCAATAATGCAACGACACGTAGGCTATACTTCAGTTAAGGAGGGTGAGCAAAAATGTAACAGCTAACCATGTTTGCTCAATGTGGATGGTTTGTGATTGAGAAATCAATCTTCTTATTAAAAAACCACATAATGCCGGCCAATACAACTACAACCTGAGACTAGCCACACACAACTAGATATTGAACTAGATCAAATGCTAGTTTGACATAATTTTACGGGCTAGTATAAATTCAGTAAAAAAAATTTCTATATTCACAACACGTGTTAAATTTTGCGTGGACTTATAACTTTATGTGGAACATATTTTAACTTTTGAGTCTTTAAGTCCAAGTAAACTTCTAACAAAAAAATATGTCCAAGTAACTTCCAATCTCATACAAGATGCAAACCCCCGTTTGAATGTTTTGGCTTTAGGGTTTATCGCCTGGCGTGTCTAATTGGCTATAAAGCTCTGCTTTGCTCCTTGCTTGCCATAAACGGCATCATCACAACCGCTGCCTCCTCAAGGTCCTGTCCCCTTCAGTTGACCTTGTTCTCAAAACGAAGCTTTTTTATATATTCTAGCTTTCAGAATCCTTCTTGGAAAAGAGCAAACTTTCGTTTGGTATGTTCCCGAAACCCGAATGGGTTTTTGTTGTGTAACTTTTCTGGGTAATTAATCCAGCTTTTGCTTGTGATATTTGAGCAGGTACGGTTGAAGGCTTTTGTTTTGGTGTCTTGGACAAGACCATTGAAGGTAAGAAACACTTATTTTCTGTTCTGTTCAAATAGTTTTTATTATTATTAAGAATTAGTGTTACATGAGTTCGAAATTAATGCCTGCAAGTAACTGAAAGCAAAATGCAGGTGTAATTGTAGTGGCAGTCACTGCTTGATTAATCTAAGTACATGTTTTGTACTGTTGAGAAGTTATGTTTGTAAGTTTGGAAATTTTTTTAAAAAGCTTTTTATGATTTATATTTTCTAATGGGCTTACATTGGTTTTGTGAAAATTGTTCTCCTTGTTAATTTGTGATAATAGTGGAAGCAGCCCTAGTTCTAGCAATCCATGGCGGATGAATCTTTGAACAATATCAGCTTGAAGGCCTTGGTGAATAAAGGGAGCAACAGAGTTATCTTCATAGAGTCTGGTCATGAATTCATAGATGTTCTCGTCAGTTTCTTGACACTGCCCATGGGAACAATTATCAAGCTTGCTCGCAACCATTCTGCACCACTGGGAATAGGTTGCATGAAGAATTTGTATGCAAGTGTTAAGGATATTGATGTGCAGCATTTTCGGACTAATTGTTGGGACATGTTGCTATGCCCACGAAATGGAGCTGGACCGATTGTAGAGAACCTCGAAATGAACATTGATGATTGTGATAACACACGGTTCTTTAGGTGCTCTAATGTTCCTTGTTGGACTCCAACTAGGCTTAGTTATTACAATACCGTTCCTTGTCGTTGTGGAAATCTAATGAACACCGCAGTCGATGTTTATGCTAAAGCTGGTCATGAGGTGTTTGTAAAAGGACCAGTGAGACTAATAATTAGTGATGATTTGCAAGTCCTGCCCCCAGAAACTTCAGTAAGCTCTTCTTTGTTAAAGAAGGCTGGAGCCATGGATTCAAATACTATTGAAGAGTTGAGTTTGGATATTGGAGCTGATGAGGTAAGAATTATTCCAATATCTTCTTTTTCTTCTTCAAATTTGCAATTTTGTTTTCTGATCTTTACAAATTTCGTCTCTCCTTTCCAGGTTTTGAATTTACTTATGTGCTCATTCGTATCAAAGACGCCCCTGACCGATATTTTTCTGAAGCGTAGACCACAATCAATGTTTAACAAGAACATTGGCACTCAACAAATTAGTATAAATTCTCAAATGATAGAAGAGGCGCGCGACATGTTTTGGGAAGCT
Organism: Prunus mume; assembly: GCF_029339155.1. Classification (NCBI taxonomy): domain Eukaryota; kingdom Viridiplantae; phylum Streptophyta; class Magnoliopsida; order Rosales; family Rosaceae; genus Prunus; species Prunus mume. Next base: position 24,697,631 of record NC_142698.1, read on the forward strand.
AATGAAATTTTGGTGAAGCTTGTAGTTAGCAAATCTAAGAATGTGGTTTGTTACGCAGAAGCAGGGGAGGATTTTGTTAACTTACTTTTCAGCTTCCTAATGCTTCCACTTGGTTTTATATTAAAAGCATCGCATGATCTTTGCTTGAAAGGATGCATTGATCGCTTGTACAAAAGTGTCAAGAATCTTGATGGGCGGTTATGGAAGTCTGATACGCGCAAGGAACTGGTAGTTAGGCCCAAGCCTTCCCCTGGATTTTGTTACCAGAACCATCCTTTAGGAATTGAAGAGGCCTCAAATGTTCTTGGTGATCAAGCCGAGATTGTGGACCCCTTATCACAATATTATGAGGATGAAGACGAAGACTCAAGTCTAGGTTTCTTAAAAGGACCTGCCATGTTTATGGTAACTGACAGTCTTGTTGTAAGCTCGATATCTCCGATCCTTGGCCTGTCTGTTCTGAATGATATGAATGTGCCTATCACTGATGTTGAAGTGCAAACCGTGCATGTGGGCGTGGAGGAGGTGAGAGTTATGATTTATAAGTTTTGATTTCCTCAGTTGTCCAAGTTTCTGTTGAAAGAAAGTATATTTTGATAGTTAAATCTCGTATGATGTTTCAATAATTTGGTTGTGTTTGTTAATGCAGGCTTTTGGTCTTTTGGTGGCTTCTTTTGGTTGTGAATCTGCTGCTCTAACCAGTGTCTTCCTTAGAAGATAAAGCAGGAACAATGAGGATCTATTGGAGGATCTATTGGAAACTAAGTGTAACCATTGCTGGTTGAGCAGTCTAGTTTTGTAGAAGCACAGTATAAATCCTTCTTTCTCTAGGTCTAATTTCACATACTTTTTTGGGGTTTAATGCGTTCTCAATTTTAAGTTTTTTTAACACCACTGGGGGATATTCATTTGAATAACGCCATCTGGAACAATTTACCAGATTGAATCGCATTACAATAAAAGAAAAATTAGGTGTACAATCTTTTTAAAGAAAATCTTTATATAAAATAATATATAAGATTCAATGAAAAGCCTAAAGATAGTAATGCCATTACAGTTTCATATAAGCTTCCTCAGAATGGATTCAAATTAAAAACATAACTTTGGCCATTTTACAAGCTGGATTTAGCAGGGACATCATATCAGCCAGTAGAAATTTAGGTAAACCAAGCCATGTATCCTGATCCTCATTGTTCTTGCTTTGGCTACCTCAGGAAAACACCGGTTAGAGCAGAGTCGGTAACAAAAGAAGCAACCAAAAGACGAAATGCCTGCAGTGCAAAGACAATTAAAACATCACAAACATGAATACAGAAAACAATTTCACAATACATGACCAGGATATTATGTGTGTGTGTCTAAACAAAATTTGAGATTAAGAAACAATTGTTTTAACAACATACTAGAAAAACCACAAGTCACAAAATGAAATAACTCACCTCTTTGCTTGCCCCACATTCACCACTTGCACCTCAATAACATTGAGAGGAACACTCAGTTGGTTCAGAACAGACACACCAAGGATTGGAGATACTGGTCTCACAATGAGACTGTCCTCTACCATGAACATTGCCCGTCGTTTCAAGAATCCTCGAGCACTGCCATCTGCATCATTTCTTTCTAAATGAACCTGATTGGAACAATTAGGAAACTAAAAAGTAAATTCACATAATCTTCTCCAGCTTCTGCATAACAAACCACATCCGTAGATTTGCTAACTATAAGCTTGGAAGATATGTTTGCTTCATCCTTGTTCCTGGTGTCACCAACCAAACGGGAATTTACATTGATCTTTTGGTCACGAACGACGTTGGTCAAATACAATACGGATTTATTCTTCAGAAGAATATCAGTCAGAGGTATACTAATGAGCAGATAAGCAAATAAAAAACCTGACAAAGAACGTTTTAAAGCAAACCCAAGAGGAATGGTTAGGAAACTAAAGAGTAAACTAACAAAACCCTCCCCTGCATCTGCATAACAAACCATCTTCTTTCATTTGCAAACCATTAGCTTCACATAAATGCTTCTTTCCTCATTCACTCCGTCTCCTTCCATTCGTGGTTCGATACATATTTCTTCATTAAAATTTTCATTGATCAATTTTTGTTATGGTTCATCCTTTAGCACAGTTTCTGTCAGAAGGTGTCTGACTCAAGTTTGCACATAAGCAAGCTCAAAATTTGTATTGGAACAGAAAGTGCTAGAAAGGCATGGTTGTGTTTTATTTTTTCCAAAAGGGTAAATTGGGGTTTTCATGCTTTCTTGGTACCAATAGAAGCTCGACGGATCCATAGCTCGTCAGACTCAGGGACAAGAGTATTTTACCTGTAGATCGGTGGTCTCAACAAAAATTTCACCCAAAAAAAAGGAGTAACATTTCCCACGTCAATCATTTTTCGGTATCATTCACTTTCGGCGGAAAATCAGAGAACAAAACACGAAAAAAATAAAAAGAAAAGCAACAAGCACTCATGTGCATACTGTAACATACACTTGCTAAGCACCGTTGTTGCTCTGCGTCTTCTGTTTTCGTTCGCATTTAGCATCTCTCTCTCTCTCTCTCTCTCTCTCTCTCTATCTTTTGTGCGGAGAGACTCTTTGCGTTTCTGGAGCAATCCGCGCCAACTGTAACTACTACTTTTTACTCTACACACTTCACGCAAAACGATTTCGTTCATGAAAACCCTAGTGTGCTGAGAAAATGTGCGAATTGGGATAGGGTTTAGGGTCTTGAATCGAATTGACGGATAATAGGGAATTTTCCTGGTACCAAAATCATATCTTTTTTGGTTTACCTATTGTAATGTTTGGCTGCTGAGAAAGTGTGGGAATTGGGGATTTGGGAAGGAAAGTTTAATGTTTAATGTTTAATGTTTATTTTTTATTTATATATATACGAATCTTAAATTTAATAACTTCAGGCTTATGAAAGTGGCAACCGTACAAAAACACGGATTTTGATTGATCTTTTTCGGTCCGGTGTTTTGGTACGCGTAAGTTTGGGTTTTTCTTTACCATTTTGCTGATTATTACTAAATGCCTAATGCAGTGATTTGCATGTCTGACTATTCACTTGCATATCGCTGTGCGCCTTCCTGCTTTCTTGTTTTGTTTGTAAAAGTGGGTAATTGCTTCTATGCGTTGGGTCATTAGATTTGCATGAGGATTTGTTGTATGATTTTGACCTGAGTAAGGCCCTTTACCTGTTGCTTGAGGAAAAAAAAGACGAGGTGTTGCTTTGAGGCCAATATGTCATAAATGTTGACGGAAGATAGTTTGTTTCTTTATGTTCACAAAGGGCCTCACAATTTCTGTTCTCAATCAGGTTGATAAAATTTATGCACCAGGACCTGAAGCTGAGCTTGTAGAGCGGCATGGGATTTGATAATGAGTGCGTATTGAATATCCAATCTCTTGCCGGAGAGTACTTTTGTCTGGTTTGTAGTCTGTTTGTCTACCCGATGAAGCATTGCAGTGACAGTGCACTCATCTATACTAGAAGCCATGTTTGACATACGTTGTGAGCCCTACCTGACAGTTCCCATATGACAGCTACTTAGTGACAGAAGCCGATGCCAAGGTCCTTCCTTATACAACCTTGGTCGTAACAAATATCTTTGATCTTTATTATCTGCTTATGGATACAACTTTACTGTAACTAATCAATGCAGCCACTTGTCGAACGGAATAAGACCCGCCCTGAAACCATAGGAAAAGTAGCAGTTCATTGCCTCTATCACAGGAGTGGATGCACATGGCAGGGAGCTCTGGATGTGCCTTTGGCAATTCTCCTGTAGTATGCAACAGGTGTGGAATCCAAATTGTGCATCGTCAGGTGCAGGAGCATGCACAAAATTGCCCTGTGAGTATTTTAGTTTTTTTTTTCTTACAAGATGAAAAGTTACTATCTAGAATTTAGAAATGATTTTGTGGTTATCTTTTAATGACAGGGTGTGCAGCCTCAAGCGCAGCAGGCTGATGGTGCTTTGGACACTTCAGCTTCTGGCACATCAGCCACTGCTGATCAGACCCAGGCTGCCACTCAGTCAGGAGTAGCGAAGTCTCAGGCCCAGGTTTTTCAAATTACAAGTGTCACTCCACCTGGATCCGATCCAGATCAGAAAGCAAACTCTAGTTCTCAAGCTGTCGTTGAAGCTGCTGTGCAAACTGCTGAACAGTGGTACCAACATCAGCAACAATATCAACAGTACTACCTTAAGAACTACTTTACCTATCAACAGGCAGCAGTTCAACAATCACAGCAGCGGCATTTGCAATCTCATCCAACATACGGGACAGTACAGAATCAACCTCGGGCATACTTGCAATCTCAGCCCCAAACTCAACCTTCACTACGGGCCCAACTATCTCAATCTCAAGCTCAACCCCAACCCCAAATTCAGCCCCCGCATGTGCAGGTTCCTGTTGCCTCTCAAACTCAAAATCAGGCACAAGTGAACAAACAGCAGCAACTTCACCCTGCAGTGCAGACTTATCCAGCTGCTCGTAGGCAGCCACTCCCTCAACCTCAATATTTCCAAGCTCCATCCCATTCACAACCACATCCTCAGCATGCGCAAATGCCTCATAATCAGCAGGCCCAAATTCAGCAACATACCCACTCCAAGATTCACCCGCAACACCATCCCATTTCTCAACCCCAACCTCATTCACAACCTCAGCCACAGCTTCAACGGCATCCCCAGCCCCATCCCCAACTTCACCCTTCTCAGCCCATGAATACTACCGTCCAGCCTCAGACACAACATCCATCATCTCATGCAGTGACTGGTAATCACTTGTACCCTCAACCTCGCCTTCACCAACCAGTGCGGTCAGGCGCCCCACAACAACGTACTATGGACATGCAATCTCATGGTGTACCTCACTCTCAGTCACAAACTCCTGTTCAAATACAGAGTCAGTCCCCTCAACAACCCCCAGTCATGCGGCTGCCCCCATCTCATATTCCAAACCAGCAGCAGCCAGCTTTGTTGCCTTCTCCTGGTCAAATCCGAAACATTAATCCTGCACAACAGCAGCCGGTTCACTCTTATGCTCAGCAACCTGGGAATACTGTTCAACAGCGCCCTCTTATGCATGCAGTTCAACGATCTATTCCTCATCAATATCTCCACCATCAGCCCTATGTACAACAGCAACCACCTACACAGTTACATCCCCGGGGTCAATCTCATTCATTCCCTCTGCATGTTCATGCCTCTACACAGTCTCAGCGGAACATTGCATTGTCTCAGGGCATTGAACTTAGCCAGTCTAATCTTGGCGGAAGCAGAAGGCCTATGATGCCAATTCATGGAGTACAATCTCAGACCTCTGTACAAACTGCTGGAGGTCTTCACATGAGGCCAGTGCATCCTGCTGTAAATCTTCCATCTACAAATCAGAGCAATATGGTCAGAACAAACAACCTAGTGCAATCTGGAGCGAACTGGAGACCAACCACATCTGAGAGGCATGCTGAGCAAGAATCTGAGTCATCAGCTCAGCAAATTGTTGAAAATGTTACACATGATGTGGGTACAGCATCTGCTGTGGTAGGTGATGCCGAGGTTAAAACTGTGAAATCTGAGATGGATATGAAGTCCATTGATAATGAGGTTAAACCTACTGGTGAAGATAAAACTAATCATGGTGATACATCTTCCAAGGAGATTCCAGATATACATGCACTTGAAAATGGAGAGTCTGTAAGTCATTCAATGTTGAATGCAGCTGATCAAAATAAGGCACGAAAGTCGGGGGTGGCGAGAGGGAGGCATTATAGAGGGGTGAGGCAGAGGCGGTTGGGGAAGTTCACGGCTGAGATTCGGGACCCAGCTAAGAAGGTATCCAGAAACAGAGTGTGGCTTGGGTGCTATGAGACCTCTGAGGAAGCGGCTTTGGCTTATGATAGAGCCGCCCAACGCATACATGGCTCCAAGGCTTTGCTCAATTTCCCAATCTGCCACACCAGATTGCCTTGAATGAGCCTCCACCTGTCTGAGTCACTGGCAAGCTCAAAGAACCAAGAAAGAGGCTGCCACTGCTTCAACAACGCCGAAATCCAGTAAGAGGACCACTCCTCGGCGGCTGACCATGATCATCAAGCAAATGTGTTTCGGACAATGCAAAAGAATAGTATGGGTCTGCTGTCACTTGGCGAGAAACTATTGGTTAGCTAGCTGATCATTATATTAGTTGTTCACGAACTCTACAAACATCACTCTCTTGCTCTTATATTTTTCTGTACAGTTGTACCTTACTTATTGCAGCTGACCATCTCTTTCCCCGAGTAAGTGTGTATCGTCGTGTCTACTTTGTACACTTATTCACCTGCTTTTGTTGGAATTTGTTCCTACTTATATGTATATGTGGTGGAAATATCTACGTCTTTTCAAGTTCTTTATGAAATTATGGTTTTGTTATATGTTTTAAATTTTTCTCTGTACAACAAATTAAACTTGAAAAATATTTTTTTGTCTGAAACTCTTTTTATGAATGACGAAAGATGATTCAAATAACCTATATGACAAATTAAACTTCTAATGGAAAGATTTTTTTCATTATATCTTTTCACTAAGTTTTCAGCTTCCCCTCGGTAATGTTGAAATCGTAACAGTAAAAATATTTAGCTTTCCAAGTTCATAGGGTGGCGAAGTTTTGAAAGTGTCGAATTTTTTCTTGTTCAGATGAGATGGCATATGAACACTTGAATTCTTCAAGTGCGACTTTTCTTGGTATTAGGATTTTGTATTTGGGTTTGTTTTGAGGTAGTCTAGCTTGAACTATCGTCAGGTAAGTTGCCCTCCACCCATTCTTTTTTGTTTTAATATTTTTAAGTTGTGATCCAAACTGTTTTCTCTGAGTACCTTTGTTTTGTTAAAATTAATTACTTTGTAGTGTTGAGCTGTTTTGACTGATTTGTGGGCATTCTGCTTGGTATATTTTAAATTGTAGCTTGGTCTCTTGGTTCTGATAGGATGGTAGCAGAGTTATCTTCATAGAGTCAGATAATTATTTCATTGATGTTCTCCTTAGTCTATTGACAATGCCTATGGGAAAAATTGTTAGGCTTTCCGGTAGTTATTCACTTCCAATGGGAGTCGGTTGCATGAACAATTTATATTGAAGTGTCCATGATATTGATGAACAGATTTTGCTAACTGAAGAGTGTTGTGCCATGCTGCTGTGCCCCCACAATGCAGCTGAATCCTTTTTAAGTAGGCTTAAATTGAATTTGATGATTGTGAGACCACACTTTAATTCTTCAATAATCCATGTTGCCTCCTCTGTACGAAAAGTTTTAGTAATTATGCAAGTGTTAGTTGTTGCCATTGTGGTGATCTGATGGATCAGGGGATCAATGTTTCAGCAAATCGTGGTCGGGTTGGTGGGGTGATTGTAGACCGGCAAGACAGACTTATACTTACTCTCCTTTCTTTCCAAGCTTGGAGTCGTGGATCCAAAAGCTACTGAGGAGAGGACCTTCAATGTAGGCGTTGATGAGGTTATTCTAGTGATGACATATTAGTATATGCTAACCTTTCTTGGACTGCAACACTGGTTTCTGATCTCTATCTTTTACTAGGTTGTGAACTTGCTTATGTGCTCATTAGTCCCCAAGACACCCTTTACTGATATGCTGCTCAAGCCTAAACCAGAAGCACAATTGATCAACGAATTTTGTGATCAGCGAATATCTATAATTTCTCAAGTGGCAGAATACACCATGCGTGGTGATCCAAACATTTCTTTTACACTTATAGTTAGCTAGTCAACCAAGAAGGTTTGCTATGCTGAAGCAGGGGAGGATTTTGTAATTTTTTTTCTTCAGTTTCCTTATTGTTCCACTTGGGTTTATACTGAAGCAGACAGGCGATGGTTCTTCTTGGACAGGATGCATTGATAACTTGTACAAGAGTGTAGAAGATATTGATGGCCAATACTTGATGTCAACTTCCCACAAAACAATTCTACTTAGTCCCAAGCTAGCCCTTGGTTTTAGCTATGCTAACCATCCTTAGGAATTGAGGGAGCCACTTCCCACTCTAATATATCAGAGAAACCAGTTTTTGTAGACCCCCAAATCATGATTGTGTTGGAGGATTCTTAAGAGCTCCGGCAATGTACATGGTAACTGATAGCCTGATCGTAAGACTGTTATTGCCAATCTTTGGCCTCTCCGTTGTGACCAATTGAGTGTACCTGTCACTGACATTGAAGTGTAATGAATCTTGGCAAGGTGGAGGTGAGTTATATATTTGATTTGCAATTTCTGATTTACTGTTTGAACTCTGGATTTATTTTAGATTTGTAATGTCTTTGAAATTGTTTGTATTTGACTCTCCATAGACCTGAACTTCTACTTGGGGTGTCCAACTATGATGGGTTGAAGTTGAACAGTAGAAGGTGGCATTGTTTTGTATATATTGTGACCTTGTTTTCCCCTCTTTTAGTTGTTGATGTTTTTCTGTTTTGTACCGCAGGCTGTGAGTCTTTCGGTGGCTGCGTTTCTTTTTTACTCTCCTCTAACTGGTTTCTATAGGATGACAGATCAAGAACAATAGAGGCTGTTTTTAAAAGCTATCGTCGGAAGGCCATTGCTTTTGAAATGATCTAGTTGTTTTATTTGTACCAAAAACTTTCTACTGCTCAACTCTAAAGGCAAACAGCTTTTTTGTGAAAAACAGAGGAGGATGTATTTGTTGAAAACATGAGCACCAGTAGACAAATTGTTGTTTGGGGCGATCAAACAAGAAGTAGCTATCAATTGTTCTTTCTTTGGCTGCTAAAGGAAGACACTGGTGAGATCAGAGTCAGAAAGAAAAGAGGTCACGAAAAGATCTAGAGCCTGCAGCGAGTAACAAAACAGAAGATTAATAATTGAACGAATTTTTATTTTGGCTTAATCACCTGTACAAACAAGTGCATTTAGAAAACACTAACATCCTCGTTGCCAACATGCACAGCCTGCTCCTCAAGGCCAGAGAAAGACATCTTCAATTCATTCATAACAACAGAGAGAGCGAACAAAGGAGAATAGGCCTTATAATCAAACTGTCAGTAAAAGTATGAGCTTATATGGTTCTGTCCTGTAACTTGCATAAAAATATGAGGCCACAGGGCCATCCCTAAATCCTAATAGACGGTTCTCGTAACAAAAACCGTGATAAAGCTTGCTCATCAAGATCCTGATCGCTCTCATGCAAATGGTCAATGCATCCTTTCAAAGAGCTATTGTGCAAATGTTTTAAGGCAAACCCAAGGCCAAGAGGAATGGTTAGGAAACTAAAAGAGTAACGAAACAAAATCCTCCCCTGCTTATGCATAACAAAACCATTAGCTTCATTCGCATAAAATTATGCCGGTACCAATTAGAAGCACATTTTTACATTTTTACAGTTTTACTCTAGGATGGTAAATTCCTCAAAAAAAAAAAAAAGCATCATCACCAACGGCGTCGTATCATTCACCTTCGGTAGAAAATCAGAGAACAAAAGAAGAATAAAAAAACATATAACATAAACACAACATACACTTGTTGGCACCGTTGTTGCTTTGCGTCTTGTGTTTTCAGTTCGCGTTTAGCATCTCTCTCTCGCTCTTGTGCCGAGAGACTCTTTGCGTTTCTCGAGCAATCGGCGCCAACCGTAACTACTACTTTCTACTCTACACTCTTCACGCACAACCATTTCGTTCATGAAAACCTTAAGATTTATTTTATCTTTTCTGTTTTGACAGGTTTAACTGGGCTAGGGTTTAGGGTCTTGAATCGAATTGACGGACATTAGAGAAATTTCAAGGTACCAAAATTATGCTGTTTTGGTATACCTAGTGTAATCTTTGGCTGCTGAGAAAGTGTGGGAATTGGGGAATTGGGAAGGAAAGTTCTATGTTTATAAAAAAAATTTAAATGTACGATACTTAAATTCAATGACTTCAGGTTTATGAAAGTCGAAACCGCACTCATCTAAATCTGAAAACGCACAAAAACACGGATTTTGATTGATCTTTTTCGGTCTGGATTTTTTGGTACGCATAGGACAGTTTGGGTTCTTCTTTTCGATGCCATTTTGCTGATTATTACTAAATGCTTAATGGAGTGATTGGGTACGCACTGAATTTGGATGTCTGAATATTCACTTGCATATCATTGTGTGCCTCCCTGCTTTCTTGTTTGGTTTGTGAAAATGGGTAATTGCGTTTTTGCGTTGGCTCATTTTCTTCTTCTGAGGATTGTTTGTATGATTTTGAACTGAACGAGGCCCTTTACCTGTTACTTCGATGAAAAGTAAGATGTTTTGCAATGAAGCCAATGTGTCATAAATGTTTATGGAAGAAAGTTTATTTCTTTATGCTAAAAAAAGGGGCTCACAATTTTTTCACTCATTCAGTTGATAAAATTCATGCACTAGGACTTGAAGCTGAGCTTGCAAGACGGCATGGGATTTGATAATGAGTGCATATTGAATATCCAATCTCTTGCCGGAGAGTACTTTTGTCCAGTTTGTCGTTTGCTTGTCTACCCAAATGAAGCATTGCAGTCACAGTGCACTCATTTATACTGCAAGCCCTGTTTGACATACGTAGTGAGCTCTACCCGAGCTTGCCCATATGATGGCTACTTAGTGACAGAAGCAGATGCCAAGGTCCTTCCCTATACAACCTTGGTCGTAACCAATATATCTGATCTTTACTGTCTGCTTATTGATACAACTTTACTGTAACTAATCAATGCAGCCACTTATTGAATCAAATAAGTCCCTTGCTGAAACCATAGGAAAAATAGCAGTTCATTGCCTCTATCACAGGAGTGGATGCACATGGCAGGGACCTTTATCTGAGTGTACATCTCATTGTTCTGGATGTGCCTTTGGCAATTCTCCTGTAGTATGTAACAGGTGTGGAATCCAAATTGTGCATCGTCAAGTGCAGGAGCATGCACAAAATTGCCCGGTGAGTATTTTAGTTTTCTTTTTACAAGATGAGAAGTTACTATCTGGAATTGATTTTATTGTTATCTGTCAATGACAGGGTGTGCAGCCTCAAGCGCAGCAGGCTGAGGGTGCTTTGGATACTTCAGCTTCTGGCACATCAGCTACTGCTGATCAGACCCAGGCTGCCACTCAGTCAGGAATAGCAACATCTCAGGCCCAGGTTTCTCAAACTACAAGTGTCACAGCACCTGGACCTGATCCTAATCAGAAAGCAAACTCAAGTTCTCAAGCTGTTGTTCAAGCTGCTGTGCAAACTGCTGAACAGTGGTACCAACATCAGCAACAATATCAACAGTACTACCAGCAGTACCCTGGGTATGATCCATATCAACAACAATATCAGAACTACTATCCCTATCAACAGCCAGCAGTTCCACAATCACAGCAGCAGCATTTGCAGTCTCATCCACCATATGGGACAGTCCAGCATCAATCTCAGACATACTTGCAATCGCAGCCCCAAACTCAACCTCCACTACAGCCTCAATTATCCCAATCTCAAGCTCAAGCTCAAGCTCAAGCTCAAGCGCAACCCCCACCCCAACCCCAAATTCAGCCCCCACATGTGCAGGCTCCTGTTGCTGCTCAAACTCAAAATCAGGCACAAGTTAACCAACAGCAGCAACTTCACCCTGCAGTGCAGACTTACCCGGCAGCTCATGGGCAGCCACATCCTCAACCCCTACCATATTTCCAAGCTCCAACCCATTCACAGCCACATCCTCAACATGTGCAAATGCCTCATAATCAGCAAGCCCAAATTCAGCAACATACCCAGTCCCAGCTTCTCCTGCAACAGCATCCCATTTCTCAACCCCAACCTCATTCACAACCTCAGCAACAGGCACAGCTTCAACAACATCCCCAGCCCAATCCCCAACTTCACCCTTCTCAGCCGATGAATGCTACCATCCAGCCTCAGACACAACATCCATCATCTCATGCAGTGACTGGCAATCACTTGTACCCTCAACCTCACCTTCACCAACCAGTGCAGTCAGGAGCCCCACAACAACGTTCTATGCACGTGCAATCTCATGGAATACCTCACTCCCAGTCACAAACTCCCGTTCAAATACAGAGTCAGTTCCCTCAACAACCCCCACTTATGCGGCCACCCCCATCTCATACAACAATTCCAAACCAGCAGCAGCCAGCTTTGTTGCCTTCTCCTGGTCAAATCCAAAACATGAATCCTGCACAACAGCAGCCTGTTCACTCTTATGGTCACCCACCTGGGAATACTGTCCATCAGCGCCCTCATATGCAGGCAGTTCAACAACCGACTCCTCAGCAATATTTCCACCACCAGCCTTTTGTACAACAGCAACCACCTACACAGCTACGCCCCAGGGTCAATCTCATTTGTTCCCTCAACATATTCATGCTTCTACACAGTCTCAGCAGAACGTTGCATTGTCTCAGGGCATTCAACATACCCAGTCTAATCTTGGCGGAAGGCCTATGATGCCAATTCATGGAGTACAATCTCAGACCTATGCACAAACTGCTGGAGGTGTTTACATGAGGCCAATGCATCCTGCTGCAAACCTTCCATCTACAAATCAGAACAGTATGGTCAGCACAAACAACCTAGTGCAGTCTGGAGCAAACTCGGGACCAACTACGTCTGAGAGGCAAGCTGAGCAAGAATCTGGGTTATCGGCTCAGCAAAATGCTAAAAAGGTTGTACATGATGTGGGTACAGCATCTGGTGTGGTAGCTGATGCGGAGGTTAAAACTGCGAAATCTGAGATGGATATTAAGTCCATTGATAATGAGAATAAACCTACTGGTGAAGATAAAACTAATCAGGGAGATACATCTTCCAAGGAGATTCCAGATATACATGCACTTGAAAATGGAGAGTCTGTAAGTAAATCAATGTTGAAGGAAGAGGGTGTGGATGGTACTCTAGACCATTCAAGTAACGGTAAATTGGGTGAAGTTGTAGCTGAGGGTGCAAAAGATGTTTCCAGCAGTGACGTGAAACAGAGAGAGCTTAAAGAAATCCCATCTGAAGAAGCTCAACTTCGTGAAGAACAGGGTCGGATGTTGCAGAAGGATGCTAGTGGCAATCCGCAGCCTTTTATTGGCACTGATGAGGGATATCAAGCTGTATCTACTTCAGCTCCAATATCTGATCAAGGAAAGCATCTGCCTCATCATGGACCTACTACAATCCCGCAAAGACCTGGCGCACCTCTTTTGTTACAAGTGCCTCCAGGACCTCCTCATCATACACAGGGGCCTGGGCATCATCTAAGGCCTCCAGGGCCTGCACATGTTCCTGGACAGCCTTTTCATTCATCTGAGCATTTCCAGCCACATGGTGGCAACCTGGGCTTTGGAGCATCATCTGGCAGGGCAAGTCAGCATGGTCCTCAAGGAAGCATCGAACTGCAATCTGTTACTCCGCATGGGCCTTATAACGAAGGTCATTTACCATTTCCACCCGCTAGTGCTTTTGATTCTCAAGGTGGCATGATGTCAAGAGCAGCACCAATTGGACAGCCATCTGGTATCCACCCAAATATGTTGAGGATGAATGGAACTCCAGGCCTTGATTCCTCATCAACTCATGGGCCGAGGGATGAAAGGTTTAAGGCTTTTCCAGGCGAGCGGTTGAATCCCTTTCCAGTGGATCCGACACATCATGTTATTGACCGAGTAGAGTTTGAAGATGATCTGAAGCAATTCCCTAGGCCTTCATATCTGGATTCTGAGCCTGTTGCAAAATTTGGGAATTACTCGTCAAGGCCATTTGATAGGGCACCTCATGGCTTCAAGTATGATAGTGGTCCGCATACAGATCCTGCAGCTGGCACTGCTCCATCAAGGTTCCTGTCTCCCTATCGTCTTGGTGGTTCAGTGCATGGGAATGACGCAGGAGATTTTGGGAGAATGGAGCCTACTCATGGTCATCCAGATTTTGTTGGACGGCGTCTTGTGGATGGTTTGGCTCCTCGAAGCCCACTTAGAGATTACACTGGCCTCCCACCTCATGGGTTTAGAGGCTTTGGCCCTGATGATTTTGATGGCAGGGAGTTTCATCGATTTGGTGATCCACTTGGAAATCAATTCCATGAGGGTAGGTTTTCTAGTTTGCCCGGTCATTTTCGTAGGGGAGAGTTTGAGGGTCCTGGTAATCTGCGAATGGTTGATCTTAGAAGGAATGATTTTATTGGTCAAGATGGTCACCCTGGTCATCTTCGGAGGGGAGATCATTTAGGTCACAACTTGCGAGAACCTCTGGGTTTTGGTTCTCGTCATTCACGCATGGGAGACATGGCTGGGCCCGGGAACTTTGAGTCATTTCGAGGCAACAGGCCCAGTCATCCTCGCCTTGGTGAGCCTGGATTTCGAAGCAGCTTTTCACTTCAGAGATTTCCAAATGATGGAACTTATACAGTTAAGTATTTGCTTCAGTCATTAGCATTATGTGTGTGAAGTGATGCTAGTAAGTAGAGCTCCTATTGGGATACTTTAATTTTATTTGTTTTTTAAGTTCAACTTTTTGATGGTATGGATATCTTCAGGGAGATCTGGAGTCTTTTGATCACTCAAGGAAAAGGAAGCCAGCTAGTATGGGGTGGTGTCGGATCTGTAAAGTTGATTGTGAAACAGTTGAAGGCTTGGACTTGCATTCACAAACAAGGGAGCACCAGAAGATGGCTATGGATATGGTACGAAGCATTAAGCAGAACGCCAAAAAGCAGAAACTGTAAGTTCTCCGTGCATATCATAGTTACTGCTTGACTTCATATTTGATTATTTTCTTTTATCTATTTTTCTTTTCCATTTATGGTTTAGAAGTCTGGTTGTGTGCATGTTTTTTTAAATTTTGTTTTGCTTCTTTTTGTAGAACCTCTAGTGATCAGTCCTTATTAGAGGATGCAAACAAGTCAAAAATTCCAGTATTGATGGCCGGGGAGAAAAGCATTGATTGATGATGGTGTGCTGCAATGTGGATCTCTTTGGTTGCATTTCACTTGGCGTCCAATTGTTTCTTTGGTATTATTGCGTTAGCAATATAGGTGATGCACCCTTCCATGCCTCTTTTTTCTACATTCGGGGTGGTTCATGCTAGTTTTGTCATTTCAGGTTGCTGCCATGTTAATGGAGATGGTATTTGGAACTGGAGTTCAATGGCAGTTAAGTTTGTTGGTTTTTGACTCTCAAGTTTTCTATTCTCACTAGGATTGTTTTCTGTTGACATTATCATCATCTTAAATTCAAAAGTGGTATACTGCTATCACTTCTTTTGCATTTGGAGCTGAGATGGCATTTGGTTTATAGCATTCTTGAATGTATCTTTACCCTTCCAATTCTTATATTTCAAGTTCGTTCATGTTTTGTTCGTTGTACTCGGTATGATGAAAAAGTTGGAATTTTACAAGATTATTAGCCAGGAAAACTTGATGTGATGAATTTTCAGAATGAGTGGATCCTGGAATATTAAAGTATGGTACAACAGGAGATGATAGAATCCGGAATGAATCAACAAAATCCTGTATTGTGTTACAGATCTGTTAGAATTATTGTGATAATAAAGAATCCGATGGTGGTCTAGTGATGGCTTTGTCATTTTTATCGTGTTCTGTAGTTCAGATGTGTATTTTTTGTTAGAAAGGATCTCATTGCTACACAGCTCTCAAAACATGGACATTACCTTGAACATTAAAGCTCTCTAATATAAGTATTTTCCTTTATTGTATATAACTTTGTAATTTTACATTATTGTCATTAGAGTTGGCAACAATACCTGATTTCAAGTTTTGGAAGTATCTATGATGCTGTCTGAATTGTTTCTTCTTTTTTATTATGAGCAGAGGCACTTCTGTTTGTAGTATGATATTAATTAATCAACCTCGTCCTTGGTACTTAATTGGTAGAAATTGAACTGACCATGTTAAGCAGAGTAGTTATTAATTTTTTTACTAACATTTCACCCCAATTGTTCTCAATTGTAGCTTAGTTGGAGGTGCTAAAATGATGTTTGCAAAGATATAAGGAGTTTCTCTAAATTGATCAAACTTACTGACAAATAATTCTTAATCTCTAGTACTGTAGTAGATTTAAAAACTCAATATTTGGGGTGTATAGGCCTATAGAAAGCAATGACTATAGTGTACTTTACTATGTAGGTTATACAAGGAAAATTCAAGTGACTCCTAAGAAAAAAGTGAGAGAGCCTAAGGAATTAGGTATTTTGAGACTATGATCGTATATCTTAGAGGCTTTATTTTTTATTTTTCTTTTTTTAGTAGTTAGCACAGATAGCTTCATGCTGTTGTTTGTTGGACTACAGACCTACTATCTATTATATATTATCTTTATTTTGTGGCTTGTGAATCAGCATTTATTTGAAGGATATTGTTTTGCTGATAAACTAGGCTATGAGACAAATATTTGCTTTGCTGGCCATATTGGTTGGAAATTGGTCAACCTAAGCAATTGAACAATCTGTCGAACACAATTAAGCTGTATATTCTGCAGTTGCTTGTTACTTTTACTGGTCTAGTACTATCGGATATGGCTGATGCTGTCAGCATAGGATACATTGATGTTGGACAAGAGGAATGCTATTTGGTGTAGGGCAGAAGCAGAAGCTGCTGTCTGTTTGGTGTAGCAGTACAAAACCACGCTAGAGAAGGGATATTAAGCACTAAATAATGGTCAAAACAAGAGATAGAAAGCTACGAGATTTTTAAATCAATAAGAAACAGAGAAAGAAAGAAATAGGATCATAGTTGGAATGTTGATAAATTAGTTATAGGGCAAAGATACCAAAGTGAGACTACATTCTGATTTTGTGGGACAAAAGACTGCATAAAAGGCCTCTAAATAGGGTATATATACTAGGTTACAACCCTAGCATCCTAGCCCTTGATTACTTCAATAACTAGTCAATCTTAGCCTCCAAAAATACTTACTCACATGACTATTGCCTGACTATTAAAAAGAGACTAGGAGAAATACTATAAGCTACAAACAACATAACACATAAAAATCAAACAAGACAAATAAAAGATAAGCATAAAACTGAAACCACCTAAACCAAATGCTCCCGCAGATGCTCCTGAATCATTATAACAAGTTTCTGTTTGTTTACCTAGTAGCTGGAGGTTGATCTTGTCTCATTATTTTTACATATGGAAAGGCTTTTATGAGAAATTTCACGAGTTCAATTTCTTTTATCTTTATTGCTATTTCTCTTTTTACTGAATTGACTATTGATTCTTTATTATTTTTAGCTTCTAAGGTCGATTTTGTAGTTGATTTTTATTTTTGGTGGAATTTCTCTTTTCTATAATAGATCTTTTCAATTCGACCTGTCTTTTTTCGGCGAAGCAGACTACGTAAGGGCTGAAAGTTTAGCAGAGAGGTTTACTCTGTCGTCTGTTTTTGATGTGGTAAGATTGTGTTCAATGTACAGATTTTATTTTGAGGCAAAATTTGCTTGTTAGTGTTGATTTCATTGTCATGCTGATATCTTGGGGGTTCTATCTGTTTCTACATATTTACTATTGTGTATACAAACGGTAGATCCTTTGAAGGGCTAGGATAACCTTAGGAAACTTAGGAGGGTTGTAAATTTGATTGCCTTTCATCTTTAGATACTAGCTCTAAGAAGCCATGGGCTTAAATTATTGTATGTGTACTGGAATTGTTAGTGGTTGGGCTCAAGACTTATCTAGCATATTGCATAATGACAAGCTGATGGCTGTTTTTAATTTTTCCGTTGCATTTCGTGGATTAATTTCATTCTTTTGTTTTTAACACTTGGGTGATGCATCTTGGAACTGTTTTAAATTTCTTACATATCAGAAAAACTTGCAGTCTTATGTTTTTTTTTTTTTTTTCCCATAATTGTAAATAAAATATAAAAAAAATATATATATATATATATATATATCTTGGACTTTGAAGGGGATTACTTTGACGGCTCTTTTAAATTATTAATCCATGAAAACCTTAAGAGTCTGTTTCTCATAAAAAGAAGAAAGAAAAAGTCTTTGAGCGTTTCTTTTGTCTAACACCATCAAAAGATCTCCTGATATGACTAAAGAGTTTCTCTTGTTCATGAAGATTTTTTCTTTCGTTCGTTCTTTCTTTTTCTTTGGGGAACTTCATAGGAATCACCACAACTACTGCATATCAAAAGATATCCAATTGCAGTCTCAAACCTTTCTTTGATGCTTGTAATGTATTCATTTTGCAGACCTGTTAGAGTATTTTTGTTTGTCTAAGTAGCCTTCGTTACTTTTCTTCTCTTGCATTTTAGATAAGCAAATTCTGTTTCGTATGGTTGGTTTTAGACTCAAACTAAGACTGTTTTTACCTCTTCTAAGAGTGAACAGATTTCTTTAACCTTCCTGGTTATATGGGAATTTGATTTGGATATTACACATGAAATTAGGGAAATAAGGTACCTTTTTTCACATATTGGAATGATACTGTCAACGCTAACAAGCTTTAAATTCATAATGGAGTAAGCTTATTTATATTTTTCTGCATTTGTGCGATAATGTTGACAAGATCATGAACATGTTTCATAATGAACTCAAAAATTTATGATTTACTAGCAATATCTTTTATTTATTTCAGAAAGCATATATTCACAATGCATGTTTCATCTCACTTGCAGTCACCCCGTTCTCTCTTGTCCTTCCTCTTGTTTTCCTTCAAACTTAAAGAAGAAAGTGGTCTTTTCCTTCTCGTTCCCACTTTCGATTGAGTACACTGGAATCTTAGTTTTATTCAACAAGATTACCGTAACTTTTATGGGTGACTTGGGTACGTTCTGATATAGGAAAACTTTAGGGATGATCATGCTTTCAAGCCAAGAAAATTCGTTATAATAGTCCAGGGCTTTTGTGATCAGGGGCGTATGCCAAAGCGTTGCCAATTTGCATGCAATCCAATGAATAATGCAGAACTGAGCAACTTAAATGATAACTACACTGAATAAAATACACTATTTATTTAACCGGGAAAAAAAAACACGATTTGGAACCTGCACCTGCTCTAGATGCTTAAGTTTTACATGAACTCAAGTAGCTTTTGGATTTTATTGCTTTTGTCACACTCATGTTTTAAGTAATGCTGGACTAGGAAATATAAGTGTAGCTTATGACTGACAAGAATAACACATAAGGTCCCGATCCGAGAAAAAGAAAAACCGGAAAAATTGTAATATGGTGAAAGCTAGGTGAGATAAGATAGTATGATGATTGCTTAGGCAGAGAGCTTGATTGATTACTTATATAACGTACAATGTAGGATGCTTACTGTTTTTTGCTAGTGCTAGCTTATTCTTGAAGGGTGTCTGTGGGTCTCCCCAAGCTGTGTAGAGAGAGATGAGGAGGTTCGTTCAGTCAAGCTATGGATGTTGTTCCCTACCTTCCCAAACTTTAATGCTTTTTCAAGGGCTTCGTTTCATCTGCAATTTTATCACAATCATGGGTTGATATGTTTGTATAGGAATATGATGTAAAGCTTTAGTTTTTGATTTTCTAAGACATTGCTTGGTCATGGGATCTCCATATGAGAGAGAGAGAGAGAGAGAGCCTTGAGTGAAAATAGGTTTTGTGTTCCAGCACATGTATTATTAATTCCCTCTCTAAAAGTAAGAATAAAATTAACTTTATTGTAATATATATATATATATATATTTGTTGCCTTGTCAATTTTTGCTCTAGTGTAACTACGTGACTTTTTTTAGCTCTGCAAAAAAGCTACCAAGAAAATAGGTCTACTTTTTCACAGCAAAGCGCTCCGAGTTTCTTGTGTTTGAATTTGGATCCTTTTCTTGCACAATGTCATTATGGTTAAATTTTGAAATTTTCTAAAAATGCCCTTAATTAATTAATCTTTTAAAGAAAATACCATTTCTTATCTGAGGGTAAAAGAGTAAAGCCTCTGGTCGAGGTGTGTCATATTATCATGTGGATCCACTTGACTATATTTTTCTTTATTATTATTATTATTATTATTATTAATGAAATCACATGACTTGAAATATAAATTAAATGTAAGTAATCCGAGAGAGAAGAGAGGAAAAAAAAAAAAAAGCAAGTTGTGCTCCAACGGGGTAATTGAGGTAATTAAAATCCTTTCATTTTATGAGGTAATTCAGAGGTCCAAGTGCAAGGCAGAAATTTCTTATGAAAGGATTTTTTTATTTTTATTTTTTTCGCTTCCTTAATTTCTTTCAAAATCTAAGAGAAAATTTATATGTAGTAAAAATGGTTCAATTTGTTTTTAATGAAGAAATTTCTAAGCCACAATGATATTTTATGACATTTCGAATTAGCGTTACACATTTAACTAAATTGTACAATCGTTAAATATCGAATTTTTAAATTCTAAAGCTTCACGAGGTATATCCGTAATCTCGTATTAACATGTCACCTGATATTGTGTTACACTAATTTTTTATTTTTTATTTGTTATGTGTAAATTATAATAGTTGGAAAACTGGGGTTTACGCAAAGCCAGTCCTCCTCACTGTGTCAGATCACGAATAAGCTTTTTGCCACAGAACTCGAGGCTGCAGAAGCTTTTTAAATTTCATTAACCACCAGATCGGTGAGGGGGCAGTTCAGTCTTTTCACTCTTCCGGATCCGGCATTCGTAAACAAAACAAAACCAGTGGGGGCCAATCGTATCCAGCTGTATCTGCAAATTCTAAATTCAAAAACTTCGTATGGGCTCTAAAAAATTTAAACCGTTTTCACAACCATCAAATGAAATGGCATCCATCCAGCCGTTGATTCTCGCGAAGATATTTAACTTAAACAGCCAATCAAAAACCCAAAAAAAAACAAATAAAATAAAATTAGCAAAGAGCCGTTATAGGGTTACAGCTCACTCTCTCTATATAGAGGCCCCCCTCTCACTCTCTCCTCCTACCCTCCTCATTTTCAACTTTGCGCCTCTCTCTCTCTCTCTCTCTCCTCTCGATCTCGATATTTCTCTGCAGCAAAACCCTAGAACCGAAAATGCGTGAGATTCTTCACATCCAGGGAGGCCAATGCGGTAACCAGATCGGAGCCAAGTTCTGGGAGGTGGTCTGCGCCGAGCACGGCATAGACTCCACCGGGCGCTACCATGGCGACTCTGAGCTTCAGCTCGAGCGAGTCAACGTCTACTACAACGAAGCCAGTGGTGGTCGATATGTTCCTCGAGCTGTGCTCATGGATCTGGAGCCTGGCACCATGGACAGCATCAGATCTGGGCCATATGGCCAGATCTTCCGACCTGATAACTTCGTTTTCGGTCAATCGGGTGCTGGAAACAACTGGGCCAAAGGCCATTACACTGAGGGTGCAGAGTTGATCGACTCGGTTCTAGATGTGGTTCGCAAAGAGGCGGAGAATTGTGACTGTTTGCAAGGTATGTATGAACACTGAAATGACCAAACCCTAACTGTAATTAGTGAGATTATTTAGATTGGGGGTTTTCAATTTTGGTTTGGTAAAACCCTAATTGTGATTTGTGATTTGGTGTTGCAGGGTTTCAGGTGTGCCATTCGTTGGGTGGTGGTACTGGATCTGGAATGGGAACGCTTCTGATTTCTAAGATTAGGGAGGAGTACCCAGATCGGATGATGATGACCTTCTCTGTGTTCCCATCTCCCAAGGTCTCTGATACTGTTGTGGAGCCTTACAATGCTACTCTGTCAGTTCATCAGCTTGTGGAGAACGCAGACGAGTGTATGGTTCTTGACAATGAAGCCCTCTATGATATCTGCTTCCGTACACTTAAACTCACCACACCCAGCTGTAAGTTTCTTCATATCTTCGCGGTTTTTTGGATGGTTATCTTATGCTATTTTATGATTATGTACCTTGATTTACTCTGGATCTACATGTCAAGTGCTGTCAAGATCATCCATGTAACTTAGCTCTTTGTTAGAAGAATAAATTATGCATGATGGCATTGGCATAGATGATTTATTGCAGAATGAATTCAAGGTTCAAGCATGCTTCGGTAATTTTGAGGAAAAATGACAAACGTGTTTTCATTCTGAGTTATGTCAAATATTTGATATGGTCATATTGATTGCTCTTACTTCTAAGAGTAATTAGCTGCTATTCATTTTCTGCAAAGGCGACTATGAATGTTTTTATTGTTGGGTTCTGAAGCATTAGTTGTCTGTTGTATGTGCAGATCATGATGCGTATTTTGTAGGTTAAAATACATTCCTGTTGATGGTAGTTCTAAAAGTAATTAGTTGTTGTTTAGTCTCCGATGAAAAATGAGTTTTGGCAAGCAATGGATGATCTAATCTTTCTTTCTGTGTTGGAGTTCTGAAAGCATGAGTTGTCTGTTGTGCATGCTTGTGATAGTAAATACCCTATGAACTTGCATTATATTGCCCATTTTGTTTCCTAAAAGGAGCATAAAAGCTGATATCATCTTCTCTGCTTTGCTGTTTTACAGTTGGTGATTTGAATCATTTGATATCTGCAACTATGTCTGGAGTTACATGCTGCCTAAGGTTCCCTGGACAGCTCAACTCTGACTTGCGCAAACTTGCCGTAAACTTGATCCCCTTCCCGCGTCTTCACTTTTTCATGGTGGGCTTTGCTCCTCTTACTTCAAGAGGTTCTCAGCAGTACAGAGCCTTGACTGTTCCAGAGCTCACCCAGCAAATGTGGGATTCCAAGAACATGATGTGTGCTGCTGATCCACGACATGGACGTTATCTAACAGCATCAGCAATGTTCCGTGGTAAGATGAGCACCAAGGAAGTTGATGATCAGATGATGAATGTACAGAACAAGAACTCTTCCTACTTTGTTGAGTGGATACCCAACAATGTGAAGTCAACAGTTTGTGACATCCCACCAACTGGGCTGAAGATGGCATCAACATTCATTGGGAACTCGACATCCATTCAGGAGATGTTCAGGAGGGTGAGTGAGCAATTCACTGCCATGTTTAGGAGGAAGGCTTTCTTGCATTGGTACACAGGTGAAGGTATGGACGAGATGGAGTTCACTGAGGCTGAGAGCAACATGAACGATCTGGTTTCTGAATACCAGCAGTATCAAGATGCAACAGCCGATGAGGAGGAATACGAGGATGAGCAAGGGGAGTATGAAGAGGAAATGTAATTTCTATCAAGCAGTAGTTTCCTTTGAATATCAACTTTGCAGTTAGTGTTTTATGTAGTATGTGAATGAATTTCTGGTTGAGTGTTTGTGGGACAAGTTTCAATATCAACTTCCAGTTGCTGCTTTTGCTGTAACTTTGCTTATTTCAACATTATGGATTTGTGGTAGTGATATTTGCTTTCTAGCAACTTTGGATCTTTACTCCATCTCTCTTTAGTCGTATTGTTTGGTGTTTTTTCAACTCTATCGCCTACTCTCTATGGTCGGAAGACCCATCCTCTCTCTTTGGTTGTCAAAGTCTAGTGTATGAGTCGGAAGACCCATCCCTTCTCTTTGGTTGTCAAAGTTTAGTGTATGAGCTTTCATTTCTCATTATCAAAGCAATACCAAAATTAAAGTTACAAGATCTTTGTTCTTCCAAATACACTTTAGGGATTTACACATGAAATTTTGGTATTGTAGTTTTGGGAATTTACAATTGTTTCCAAGTTTTGACCAAAAAAAAATACAATTGGATCCAAGTAGGATACTAAACAGGTCCTAAAAGGCTTTAAAAATGAGATATATTCAAAAGTTCATTTTAGCATGACATATTATAAAATGACGTCCTTTAAAATTATGCAAGAGAAATTCTTCCAATACCCCCCCTCAGATGAGAGAAACTTTGGTCATGGGCCATACCAAGGCTTTTTTGAGGACTTACAGAAGGGGTCTTAGCCCTTTTTTTGGTTTTTATAGATTACCTCTAAGGCTCTCTTTGAGAGTTGGGTGCTTCTCCTTCTGTGGTGTATGCTTGTGCTTTATGCTCTATGCTAAGACTAAATGTCTCATGCCAATTTTGTGTCCTTCGTTCTCCACCAAACAACCCATTCAACTAGATTTATTTCTTCCTCAACTTCTCATCCTCTTTTTGCCTTATGCTTTTTCTGGATTTGGAATCTCCTTTGGGATACAACAACCATATCTATTTGTTGCTCATTTCTCGAATTGTATTTAGAGCTTTCGCTATGGTTCTTGCTTTGGACGCTTGCACCAATACTCTCAATTCTCTTAGGTGCATTGGTAGATTTAGGATGTGATGGAAAAGGTGACTTTTGGAGGAATGTTCGAGGGCTAATGTGTTTCCGATTTTTGGGAAATATTTGTTTTTGGTGGAAGATCGATGAGTCTTTATGTGCAACAATGCTGACCTGTGTGGTGGTGGTGTATCCCCTCATTTGTGGCCATTATGATGCAGTCTTAGTCACCTTTGCGGAAGACGGTGGCTTTGTATTGTATTTTGGTTTGATTTTGTAATGGGAAGACTATTATACTAGACTATATTGGTTTTAGTTTAATCTTCTCTGTGTTTGTGGAAATTTGTTCCTTTAGCTAGCCTTTTTGGCCTTTGTATTATCTGTTTTTGTGTGTTTAATCTTCTTTCATTAATTACTACATATTTTCTACACTCACAGTTTTTGTTAGCTCACTATATAATCAATTTAAATCAATTAAACTCATCATGCAATGCATTTTCTTCCAATTTTTTAGTAATAGATAATTGACTAAATAAACATCCACTTCAAAATTTCAAGAAATTTTTTCAAGTTTTTCTTACAATTTTCATGGTTTTTATTCAATTTTTATTAATATCGATAATATCCCGATATTTCCATAGAAATTTTCCTGTATTAAGAATACCGATATTTCCGAAACCATTGATATTTTAGAACTTGGTCATAATCATGAATGCGATTGTTTATTTAATTTTACATATTTGAGAAAAACAAGATAGAAAATTAAGGTCATAACCATTTAAGAAAAGTACGGGGTCATTCCGGGACAAACCTTTCAATTGATTTTTTCATAAATCCGATATGTATTTATAAAAAAACTCAAACACTATTAAAACATGACAAAGTCAACTTTCACAATTGATTTTTCGCCTCCTCGCAAAGCAAAAAGCAACCCA
The DNA here is from genome assembly GCF_029339155.1 of Prunus mume. NCBI lineage: Eukaryota > Viridiplantae > Streptophyta > Magnoliopsida > Rosales > Rosaceae > Prunus > Prunus mume. The sequence continues at coordinate 24,722,713 of NC_142698.1, forward strand.
ACTGAAGCCGTAGCATTACAGAGAAAATAGAGTGAGAAGCGAACTTGAAAATGGCGAGCAATCTCGCAAACAGAGCAGTAACGGATCGAACCATAAAACTATGGAGGCTCACATCGAGCTTCCTCAGAAGCTTCAGCACTGCTTCCGAAAAACCTGTTGCTGCTTCTGCTGCTTCTCCTTCTTCTTCGGCTTCGAAGAAACCCAAGCGCAAGAAGAAGAAGAACCTGTTTGAGGTGGCTCAGTTTTTGCCCAACTGGGGATTAGGGTACCAAATGGCTAAGACTCACTGGGTCGGCGTCTCTTACCAGATCACCAAAATCAATCTTTACAAGGTCTCTCTTTTAATTATTGCTGGCTTTCAAATTTTTCTTTATTGTTGGTTTTTGCTCGTTTGGTTACTAAGAAAATGTGGGACTGATTAAAAATTTGGGCTTTTGTGCCTCTAAGCTTTCTGCTTTTGCATTTGATTGCTCGTAATTAGATGTGAGAATGTTCATTCAATCAATTCCCCTTCTTATTGTTATGGGTTTAATGGTTTAGGGTTTATGCGTTTTTTTTTTTAAATTTTGGCAGGACGGTAGGCATGGCAAAGCATGGGGCATCGTTCATAAGGAAGGTCAGTGATGGGTTTTATATTTCATGGAAGTGACATTTTTTTCTTCTCAATTGATGTTTTTATTTGTATCTCTAATACTTGCCTTTATGACTATATAAAGGATTATACCTTTTCTTTCTTTCGTTTGAAAGAAAAATGTTACAAGGGTTTTATCACTTACATTTTAGCTGTGTCTGGCTAAAGAAGTGACTCAAGTATATCATAGTTTACCAGTTGAACATTTGTGCTTGCGAAGTGTTGAGGTTGACTGAATTGGGCTTACTAATCTGATCAATATTTGTGTTCTGTTTGTACTGGTTGGGATATCATCGATTCAATGCTATGTATCATGTTTGCTCAATCTGTATACCTGGTTTTGGCTGCATTCTGTTGTTCAATATCTGATAACTTATCTTTTTAACTTCAATTGAAAATAAAGTGTCCTGACTCCTAAATGGTTGGGAAATAATGCATCATTTAGTTCAAAGAACTACCAAGGGAACTAGTTGGCGTTGTTACATAAGAGATTGAACATGCACTTCCCTGGCCACAGCATTTGTATTTGTGACTGAACGTGCATCCTGATTTCAATTATAAATGAGAAATATGTGCTTTGTAAGTGACATTGGCCCCCTCCACATATGCGATTGCATAATCAAATGTAATGCATGAACACCTACATACATAAATAGGAGGTTCCTTTTTGTTATAGAGACTTGATTCAGTATTTGTCTGTCATTTATGCTTTGGAATGGCTAATTCATTAGAGTTCTGTTTTGACTTGTAGTTGTGATAGTAAGAATTGCTAAAATAATATGTGGTCATTTTTTCAGATTAGGTTTATCTATTTTTAAGTTATTCTCTTTTATATGGAAGTTGATATAGTAGAATTTGTTGCAGGCTTGCCAGCTGCAGATGCTCCCAAGAAAATAAGTGGAGTCCACAAGCGTGGTTGGAGGTACATTCCAAACTCAAAGTCGCCTGAAAGTGTTCCAAGTGTGACTAAACCTACAGAAAGTGCTCCAGCAGCTGCAGTTCAAGCAGCTTGATGCGTTTCCTCCATTTTTTGGAAAGTTAATGTAGAACTTTTGGTTAGATATGATTTTTTTTTTCTCTTTCTTCGGTTTAGTATGTTTGACGCTCCACTGTAACATCCTTCCTTGTGCATTGAAGCTAGAATAAGCTTACAGCAATGCGAATTGGAAATGTTTTTTCAGAAAGAAGGATTGAGCACATTCGTGTCTGTTTTTTATTTATCAATATGTTTCACGTTGGCTCTGGTGCCTGGTTCTGTTTCTTCTTATGGCATGAATGCTATTGGGATGGTGTCTGATTATCTTTTAGAACTTCATTTTTTTTCCCGAGTTGCAATATTGATGTTGAATGATGGATGTAAGACGAGAGGAATAATATTTGCATCTTTGCTACTATCATGTGGCACTATAATTTGTTAAATCACAATTGATGAGAATTCTTACATGCAGGGTGTTGTTATTAACCTTTTCTTTAACTTTGAAATTACTATCATTTCATGCTCTCTGGAAATCATCCTTCTCGGGCTTGAAGCAGTGGTAAGGTGTTTGATTCTACGTACTCTTTGCTAGTGCTCATCTGCCAAGCGTGTAACAAGATTTTGCTTGTGCCTCCCAAGCAATGGCCAGTATAAAATTGGGTAATCAAAAGTACTGATCATGTCATGCTATGTTGGAATACTGGAAATGTCAGCATTCACGGGCTTGGATCAATGGACATGATGAGTGTGGTCTCAGGATGTTGCTGATATGGGTTTTATAGGCTTTGCTTGTTTTGACTGGAAACTATAAGCATATTTTGATGGAATATACCCTAAAGATGCTAAGGTGATGGGGGTTCGAACTTGAAACTTCTGGTATGGAAGTAAATGCCCTTTTCCACTGGGATACCCTGTTGGCAATGCCCTAAAAGATGCATAACCTTGCAACATAACCTTTTCTGCCAAAACAAAAAAGAAATAAAGAAGAAATAAAACTGTATCCTTTGGTTAGGGATAATGCTTCTGCTGTGTCTATAGAAAGAAAAAGAAACTAGAAGACATAATATGTTGTGATCGCAGTGCATTTTAGCTAGTTCCAACCAAATCTGTATATATATATATATAACTTGTGCCCACTTTTAACATGGGTAGTGATTTTTATCGTTTTATCAAGGGACAAAAACAAGGGGAGCAGTGTAGAAGGAGAAAATGGAAGTGTGCCATGTTAAATTGGGCATATCAATAAGCTCTCTTTGTGATATAAACAGATTTGGTTGGAACCTGTAAAAGCTTAAACAGTGACCACCCTATGGCTATGAATCTATGATGCAAATTTCCATGCCAAGCTATCTAAAGCAAATTTGTTAATTTGGTAAGTGAAAAGTATAGTCAGTATAAAATTACTTATAAGCAAACAATTCATTTGACATAACAAAATATCAGAAAGTTTTCTATTATAAAGTAAAATACAAATAACACTGCCTCATTTTCATAAACGATGAAGCCCAATGAAAATCAAATTAATATAGAAACAAACAAACAAAGGGGAAGAAACCCCTGCACCCTTGATCTTTACTCGTGTCGCTTTCTCAATCACTGTGTTTGTGATGTGTCCCACAACTGGTAGGCATAAAATATATCTGTGTTGAGTGCAGTCTGCCCCACCAGCCTCCTCATAATTCGCCTTGGCTTGGCCCCGGGGCTCTCTCAAGTCTTCTCTTTCGTTTTCTTTTTCTTTCATTTCAACAACATTGCTCGAAACTGACACACAAACAAAGACAGTGATCGAGGGAGACACAGAAGAGAGGAGAGAGAGAGACATTGATATTTGATAAAGAGAGAAAACAAACACCACCTACTCCACAACCCCACCATGTTTGCTGTTCCTAAACACACCCTTCAACCCCAAAGACCGCAACTTTAATACTTTCCTCCACCATTTCATGACATTTCTGTTTCTGGGTTTCTCAAATGTCAGCTGCTGCTGAGGCTACCCATTACCGCCATTCAGTCAGCGGAGGCAGTGACGTGTCAGCCTCCGATGACTCGGACGACCAGTCTTGGCACTCCATGCTTGAGTCCACCGCAGGAGGAGGAGGAGGGCCTAAGTCTCAGCTTTCTGGGGTGTCTGTTTCAGGCAATGTTCAGAGGGATTCTTGTGACTCAAATTGCTCTCTGGAGTTGGATTTGGAGAGTGGGGTTTTGGAGTTGAAGGTGGTGCATTTGAGTAAAGTTGAAAGAAATTGCAGAATTTGCCACCTGGGTTTGGAGGGTGGTGGCCCAGATGGGATCCCAATTGACTTGGGTTGCTCTTGCAAGGGTGATTTGGGCGCTGCTCATAAGCAATGTGCTGAGACCTGGTTCAAGATCAAGGGTGATACGTGAGTACAAACTTTTTCTCATGTTAAATTAGTAAGCTTGTGAGGAATTCTGAATTCCGTTCCTTATTTTCTTTGGTTTTTGGTGTTTTTTTATAGAAATTTTAAACACCCGTTTGCTGGATTCTGGATGTTTCTCTTTTTTGGTTCGAGTGTTTAATGTTCCTCCCAAATGCACCTTATGGAATAAATCGGCTTGTTTGTGTTGAAATTTTACTTTTTAAGACCAAAAACAACTAAGTTGTCCTATCCCATCCCCCCTCTGTTTTCACCGGTCTCTGCATTGAAGTGCAAGCACATGGATGCAAATAGTTTCTCTAGAGTCAATCTCTCACTTTTAAGGTGGTTTTACTTCAAACTATGATCATTCTATAAGCATCCTTAGTCTTGTTGAATAATACAACAGATTAGCATCTTGGCAGTACATAGCTTCCTGCTTCTCTGAGGTCAGCTTTTTGAAATGCATACTAGCCAAGTAGCTTCTTTTCTTTCATCTAATAGTCACCTTTGTTTTTATTGTTTTGCTTCTTATTGGCAAGATGAATGAGACGGATCACAACGTAGAATAGAAGGCATATATTAAATATATAGAAGAAGAAGAAATCTTGTAGTCGCCACTTGAACAATCCATTGAATCCTAAGTACATGTATCATATTGGTTTAGAGTTTTTATATCACGTTTTCTGTAGCATTAATAGTAGTGGAGAGTGTGGGTCCAATGCAAGCTAAAGGAGTTGTCTATATGTGCAAGAATTGAGTTCCAATGGTCAAGCATTCTTAGCAAAGATGCACTTGTAAATTACTGCAGCACACAGAATTTCTATTCCTATGTTTAGAAGTGGATATCTTGCCCCATGCGTTTGGTTATGTATGCTGCTAATTAAGATCTAAATGTTTAAAAAAATCATGCCTATGGTTCAGTAAAAGATTTAGCGTTTGTGTAAACCAATTGGGAACTTTTTCCATTACAAGTTGAGTTTCTTTATGACATATAAGAGATAAATATATGTGGGTTTTCCTGTTTTCCTTTTTATTTTATAACTCTGAAGTTGATAGTTCGGGGAAACCAAACTGAACAGACTGACATAATGTACTGTTGACAAACAAGATGCAATATTTCTCTAGCTTGTGGAGTTAATGGATGCAAATGAAACATCCAAGTTTTATGAGGAAACATAATTTACATAAGCTGCATCACATGATATCACAAGAAGGTACTATAGGTGGATTGGTAAGGCATGCTAATTCTATTCTGATTTTAGTCATCCTGGTAAACAAATGGAACGGCATATTGATGACGGAACTTTTTCCATGGACAGAAATAAAAGATTCCTAGCCAGATAGTTTTCAATTACTAAAGCATTCTCTTCTATATTCTTGATATATGTGTTCTGTTGGTTATAAAATTGACTGTGGCCTGTGTTTGTGCACAAGCCCCATAATACATTTTTCCCTATCTTTGTTTGTCTGGGTGACATGTTCTTTGCTGCCTGTGTATTTTTTTCTTCTTAAGATTTGATATTTATTGAACTGAAAAAATGGATAAGAAGAAAGCAATTGAAGCGGCCTTCTATCCAATAATACTTGCTTTCCTACATCTGGTCTTGTGTTCCCCAAAGTTTCATAGTTAAGATGATTGGATAAATTGCCAATTCAATTCCTGTACTAGGTAGCTCTTGGTCTGTGGTTAACAAACGTAGTTTTATTTATTTATTTTGCAGAACCTGCGAGATCTGTGGCTCCACTGCATTCAACATTGCCACTGAGCAGACAAATGAGGCAAATGGCACTACTACCACACTCCCATCAGTACCAGCAGCACCCATGATCCTGGTGGAAACCAGAACCATGTGGCATGGCCGCCGCATTATGAATTTCCTACTTGCCTGCATGATCTTTGCCTTTGTAATCTCATGGCTTTTTCACTTCAAAGTGCTTTAATGAACACAAGCAGGGAAAAGAAAAGGTCTTTTCTATAAATGTGCGGGGCAGTAAGTTGCAGTTCCAAATCTTATCGTGCTTGTACTGCTACTTGTCTGTGCTCGGTCCTACTTGGCTCTACATTCTTGTTTGAGGCTTAGTTCCAAACTTGTACGGTCTCTGTCATCTGTAATATAAAAGGTGCTACCTGGCTATCTATAAAAAGTTATATTATTTTTGGATAAGTGAGTAAGATCCTGTTTTCCATCTGCAATCTCCATTGTGAGCTCAGGGAATATTGTCTGGCAAATATTTTGTGAATGTAAGTCATATCTGTTTAGGTGCGGACTCATCTGTACGGAAAAATTCCACGGAGATGCTCATAATGCCCTAGTACCAACAAGTCATGATGCCTGCGAGGCTGCGAATGAAAGGCTGTTATCTCAGATGGCTTCTTCATTCATTGAAAAGGTTAATTACAGTGTCTACTTTCTTAATGATCCTTGTAATACACACGTTACCAGCATGAATGCCATCGATTCAAAATTTTCGGTTCATTCAAATGCTATGGCTACCTCCAACTGTTTGAGATTGATTCTTTCATGTTTCACCTTGTGTTTATCATTTCTGCACAAGTCTTTGTTCATGCATTTTTTTTGAATTCATCTTTTGTTGGATTATATATAAATTTTCATTAAAAGACGAGGTTAGAGAACATCAAAATATCACTTCAGTTAGATGGATTAATCTTCAAGGCTGTTCCACAAACTGTTATTCCTAACAAAATGACAAGGAACATTAGAAAGTTTTTCTCTGGAGTGCAATTGAAGCAGACTTTTGGGGTAGGTAACTACTTGACCTTAGACTTTTGGTGTAGGCATCCCAATTTTTGTTTTTCTAACTTTTGATATTTCTTTCACAGCAAACTTTCATGCTCTCCACTCTCTGCATCATCCCCCTCTTTTTTTTTTTGTTACTCGGAGGGCCGAAAGAAATTCATAGAAAATTCCAATGTTGGAACCAATTCGAAGGAATTAAAACATAACTAATACTTGACTTTACAAGTAATTATATCCCTAAATTAGACATATGCAAAATTTAAATTCTTTTTTTATACAAGTGACATTGAAGAATGTGAGAGGCGAACATGGAATACGAACGTAAAACTCAAGCATTCAAGTATGATTAGGAAAACTAATCTCTATCCATAGCAACGTGACATTTGATAATTATCTTGACGTTTGTGAAAAGGTAATCTTACTTTAACAAAAATTTGAAAAAGGCTGCTTTTCTTTTTGTAGAGTTATAAAAAATTTCTCTGGTCCTGCCCACCTTGGGGCCTTTGTGAAATTATCCACTACTTGAGTACCAAAGATAAAAAGAGTGGGGCAGTAATCCACTGCTTTTCGGGCTTACACAACATAACTGGTTTGCACTCCCGTCTATCTCATATACACCCCAGATTCGCTCCTAAAACCCTAAATCGTGCATGTACCTCGGTAAGATTTTTATTTTTCCTGCTTTGCCTGCAAATCGGATTCTTCAAAATCCTCCACATCTAGAGCTACAATCAGCCAACTTTGAATTCCATCTCACTGAGTAAGACTGCTGAAATCCTCTCCGCTAATTTTTTCCATTTTGGTTTTGGTTTTGGTTTTGAAGGAATCTGTGTTAAGTTATTTGGGGTTTTTAGGGTCCAATGGCTGCTGCTCCTAACAATGCGCCGACGGCTGTGGACAAGGAACAGGTAGGCACCCTTTGCTTCGTTGCCTTTTAGTTTCTACCTATTGGACAGTGTCAAGCAATTGAATTATTATATTGACATTTTATTTGTGCCAAAGATCGGATTTGGGGCAAGTTTTGGGATTTCATGGATCAGATGCTAAATGGGTATTTAGAACTTGCGTCTTCTGTAAATTGGGTGTAACCAAATTTGGTCATGTTGTGTAAATGGTCAATGATGGCGGGTTTAGCCTTAGTGAAACCAAGGCATTTCCTGGGAGTCAGGAAGCAACAGTGTTGTTCATTTTTATGGATTAACAATCTTTTTCTTATGAATTATTGTCCTAAAAGTGGTAAGAGTGGTGCTTTTGAAATAATCTTGACATTTTGGAATGACTTGAAGTTTGTTTTTCACAAATTTTGCAGATTTTTGGTATGGCAGAGAAGGAGATGGAGTACAGGGTTGAGTTGTTTAACAAGTAAGTTCTCTGCGTGGTGTTGTTAGATGTCACGGTATACCAATGTAGTTTTTTAAGGAATGTAGGGTTTGTGCAAGGCTTATTATCTGAATTCTTCAAGCTCAGCTCCTGTAGTTAGAACAATTCTTTGCGCTTGCCTGCTTCACTTCTATTTTCGTACTTCGTGAGCATATACGGTGGTGCACAAAAGAAAAAAAAAAGGCTTATGATTGATACTTCCAAAGCTACCTGACTTGTTAGTGTTGTTGTGTAATTCTGTGAGCATTATAGTACCCTTGTGTTATACACTTAGCTAAGCACATCTATTAGGTTGTGAACGTAAATTTGGTATATGCAATTTTCCATCTCTAATACTTTAGCTGTTGTGGTTATCCAGTTTTCATTAATGATTTTGATTGTTTTTTTTCATATTCAGGCTTACCCACACATGTTTCAACAAGTGCGTTGAGAAGAAGTATGAGAACTCTTTTCTTTTCTCTTTTTATGTTTTATGGACCTGTATAAAAAATGTGTGGCATTTTACTTTTAGGTCATTTTATTGTTAATACTGAAGTTAGTGAATTTGAATTTGTCAAATCATCCAGGTACAAGGAGGCTGAGTTAAATATGGGTGAAAACAGTTGCATTGATCGCTGTGTCTCAAAATACTGGCATGTAAGTTATCAATCTGTTTTCTTATGAATTTGGTGCTATGGTTTCCTTGTTCTTTCGGTCATTTGATTTCTTACGTTTATTTGAATGTCTTATCTTTGGTCTAATTTTAAAACTACTGGGATAGCAGTTTTCTTTTACAGTAATTTATTATATAAATTAAGTAGTGCCCTTTATCAAGTGTTGCTTTTGATTGAATAAAAAGTAATAAATCTTGCATATATTACTTCATAAACAATTTTGCTACTGCTCTGAAACTATAATTGTGCAAATGGTGTTTTTTTATATATTTTAGAAATGGTGGTTTTATTATATAAATATTTTAATGTGCATATATTTGAATTTTTTGTTGTTTGCAGGTAACTAATCTAGTTGGACAGCTGCTTGGTGCTGGTCGGCCTCCAATGTAAAACTTATGCCTCGTCTGATTTGGGACTTACAGTGCTTGACTGGGTGGGGTGATGTGGAGATTGTAATTGTTCACATTGTTATGCCTTTTTGTTTTTCACAAATTGTCATAAGCTGGTTCCATTTTGTTGTCTAAGAAATAAATAGGGACAGTTTTTAACATATGCCGTACTAGGTTCAAGTCCATGATAGAATTGGGCATCCATAACGAGGATTTTTTTTAAATTTTCTGTTGAATGACAGCCATTGTTTTTAATGGTTTGGTTACACCATAAAATGTTAGGGTACTTCTACCTTTTCGGCAGCATTGTGAACCGAAAGGAGTGATAAGGGTTTTTCTGGTTTATTAATATACTTGCAGCATTGCTTGAGTTCACTTCCTCCCGTCTCTTAATGAATGATGTACTAGTGCCAAGTTATGTTTGTCCCTGCCATTTGTTCCGACGATTTCATATGCACGATATAGTCAATCAAATTATACTTGGTATAGCCATTCCTAAGTGCGTTTTACATTAAGATGGACGAAAGAAAATCTAATCATGGCTGCCTGAACATAGCACAGGACACAAACAAGTAATTTGACTTCTATCGAACATAAGAAAATCTAACAAAAACGTGCATTAGATATCTTTCAAACTATTATACGTTCATGTTTGTAATGGTTACAGTCGCTGTTATTAGCATTGATCTATGGGTCAAATCTCCTAACTTAGGCCAACGTGGTAACAGTTGCTATCAAATATACCAGTTAACGCCTTGAGGAAGCTCAGTGGGGTGATGACACTGATGAGCAGAGGAGAGAGAATTTTAGGAAGAGGATGAGAAGAAAACGCCTTGAGGGTGATGTTAATCCTGTGCTTCCTATTTTGGTTCCCAATCTCTTGTTGCTTTCTCTTCTGTTTTGGAACCCATTTCCTTAAATTAAAAGTGGTTCCTGTTGTTAACATCTTATCCTACTGTTCTTGTATCTGGGTCTTTGAGAAATCTATGTTTTTTTAAAATAGTATAGCTATTTAAACGTTTGAATACATTTAAAAGGTACAACCGCAGGGCTGTACTTTCCTATCCCGCTATATTCTCTTCTTCCTTTGAAAAAAATAAGAAATTTAAAAAAAATTGCATCCTTCGCCCATTTTTTGTTTTGGAGTGGTCTTATAGCATAGAAATCCTAAGTACCCTATTCCAGGCAATTTACGAGGTTGAAATTATAAAAAAACCAAACACCAAAAACACTTTATAAACACACCCAAAACCTATCATTACACACACTCAAAACTCATTTATAAACACACCCAAAAAGTTGACTTTGGGGTTGATTTTGGGTGTGTTTCTATGTTTAAATAGTGCTTGGGTTTTTTTATAAATACATGTCTAGAATTGGATTTATTTATAAATTTGTATTTTTAATATTCATTTTTCTTTATCATGCTTTCTCGATGCATTAATTCTCTGTATATTCATAAGAGGTTGTAGTTTGAAATCTGATGCACGTTTTTGTTAGATTTTCTTATGTTCCAAATGGCCCTAAATCTGTCGCTGTGTTTCCTTCAATCGAAGACCCTAGTTACGAAATGAACTATCCCATCGAACCACTCATCTACTAAATTTTCAATATGTTTGTTGATGTTGATGTCAAGCAGCAGCAGTAGTTTATTAGTTGAGCTGAAACTCAAACCTAAAGGTGTTTATTTTGTTACAACATTCTTAAGATTTTGTTACACTTTCATATTTTATGTTTTTCTTGACTTCCAAGGATGAGCCATCTTTTAGGGTTTGCTCAGCGTCAGTGTTCAATCCTAGGCTCTTCAGGGCAGCTGCTTGGAGATATAAGGCAGTTGGCCATTCATGGTCTTGTACAAGAGCCTGCATAGCATCTGCAAGAGCTTCTTGTGCCACATCACTCATCAAGTAACACAAGCACCGTCTAGCAAACAACGTTCCTGATTCAATGCTCCCACGATCAATGAACTGCAACGAGAAGGAAGAAAGGAAATCCGGCTCGGAGTAAGATGATAAGCATCTGAAATCACATGAAGGTTATGGTAATTCGTAACTTTTTGTTTGCAGAACAGAATACTTCAATTCTTGTAACCCCAACACTAATCATATAGTCTAATATGATTCTATAACTAGATGAAGGAGCAAATTACATCGTGTAAGTGGCAATTTTGATAACACAACGATGACGAAAAAATTTCGTAGTTCTAAATTAGTGAGTACTTTTGACCCAAAAAAAATAGTGAGTACTGACTTACTTCTGTGTAAAATTCTATGGCACTAGCAAATTCTTTTGCTCGAAATGCAGCATCCCCCTGTTTCTTAAAGTTCAATCTTTCCTGCATTTGGTCTGTCCACACTTGGAAAGAAAGCTGCAAGGTAACTCCAAAGTAAGGGCAGTGCATTAAACAAATTCAACACAAAAAGTTCACATAAACGTAAAAGAATAAAATTTGCTAGGAAACAGTGAAAACAAGTGTTTTTTTTTTCTCCCTTGGTAGATGTCACAAAATATACAATACGGAAAAATCAGAAATGAGGATCACTAACTTCAGTTTGAGCCCCCTCATCTTCCTTGTATCCAATCATCAGCAATATTTCATGTATTCTAGCAAGATCTAATCTCGAGCAAGCTTCACCTAGAGGTGACAATACTGTCTGCTTTGGAGGAATATTTCCATGTGGAAAACCCATCAAAACGTATGATGGAACCTGCTACAAACCACTAGGTGAGATGAATAATACCTTCATGGCTTTCTATTGCAGAAGTAATGCAAATCAAATTTCGAAAACATAAATCAATTTTTGGCTACGATGGAAGAGAATTGAACCATTGACGTAGCTTAATTGTAACCAATTTCCAGCTTAGCCTAAAACAAATCAAATTTCAAAGCATATAACAAATAAAGTTGGGCATACCTCAGTTTGTTCTTGAAGAGGAGAAAGTGCAGAAACAATGTACTTGAAATCTGGCCTGTTATGAGGTTCATACTGCAAACATTGTGAAGCTAACCGCACCGTCTCATTACCGTCGTCATTTGAGAAATGACCTTCCAAGCATGAGTCCATCAGCATCAAAAAATTCTTGTCGCGTATGAGGTCAAGTGCCTTGTAGATAGACAATTAAACCTTACTTAGCTAGAAGCTTAACCAGAAGCCATAATTGGCAACCAATTACTTATCAGGAAATGCTGAGAATGAGACACAATCAGATAGCCTTAACTTAGAGCACATTTATAAACACAAGTTATATATATAGACCATAAGATGTCAAGCAAAATATCAGGGCAAAAATTACTGCATCTCAATTGAACATATACGAAGGAAAGGGAAACTTACGTGGCTTGGAGGGATATGTCTGCCACTGAGCAGATTGAGCAACAGGGTCCCAAAGCTGTAAACCAAACTTTCTGGTATCACTCTTCCTGCACGCCAAACAGAAATATGTACAATTAGCTCAACTAAATACTATCGATCGTGTAGATCAACAGTCGAAAGCTCATGCATGACAAGTATAAGATTGAATTAGAAAACTGTTTTTCCATTTGCTGAAGCAGTGATGATATGAGTCACCTGTCCTCAAGAACTCTGCAGGGGTGAAAGCCAAGTTGGTAAAGCTCTTGCCATCTTTACTATTCTTCATAAGGCCAAAGCAAGAGAGTCTGGGATTTCCATCCTGTCAATCAAGTGCTGGCTCAATGTAAGGTCCAAGAAAAGATTAATAAATTTTGTTGAAATGAAAGGGTATAAGAGTCCAATTAATTACCTGATCAAACAGGACTCTATGAGCATTGAGATCATGGTACAATGCCTGCCCTTTGCTGCTGCAATACTCTAAAGTGTGTGCCACATACAAAGCCACTCTCAATCTCATTGCCCATTTCATCGGTTGAGTCTCCCCTACACAATTTGTACCAATTTCATCCTATAATTACTTCAATATCAATACCAACAGAAAACAAAATAATATAATCTTCTGTTGATCTTTTCCTCAAACTTAACAAACCAGAGTGTTGTCAAATCCCATTTTCATCAAACACATACCATCACACCACTCACACCGAAATAAGACAAAGCAAAATAAGTTTAGTTGAAGATTTGGGGGGAACTTACACTGGAAAAGGTGCTTGGAGAGAGTTTCATTTGGCATGAACTCAGCCACAAGCAATCTCACATCGTCCTCAATGCAACACCCGATCAAATTCACCAAACGCTCGTTGCTTAGCCTCCCCACAGCTCTAGCTTCCTCCTATAAGGGAGATAACCAAACCCACCACATATAGATTTGTTTATTAAAAAGAAAATGACGAAGTAAATTTAGCTAACTGTCAATGTACGCACAAGAAATGGGCGGGAATCCGGCCAAGCGGAGAGGGTGAAGCGCTTAATGGCGATCAAACGGCCGTCTTCCAGCTTCCCTTTGTAGACCACATTGGGAGCTTTCTCTGCATGCTCAGAGACAACATTATGGAACGAGAATCCTGATGTGGCAGCTCTTAGTTGGTCCAAGCTGAACACAGACAGCGAGTTCTTTTCGTTTTTGTTCCCGGCCTCTGCATTTCAGAAAAGAAAAAAGTATGCAAAACTTTCTCGGGAAAGTAAGGGAAAACAACATTCAAACGAACAAAAACAACAATACAAAAAAATGGAAAATCTCACCTATGTCCGAGAATTCATTGATATTATTGGACGGGCGGAAGCAAAGACAGAATCTGGTTCCCATTATGATGTAGAACAAATGGCAGATTTTATCGCGGTTGAGCTAGAAAAAAGACGTAGCGGGAATTTGCAGATTTGTCGTCCGAACTTCGATTAGGACGCAAAATACCATTTCGGAAAGGGAACGACGCCACGAGTCAAACTCACCGCTTTGCTGTGATGTATGATGGATTTTGGCATCCTAAGGTCATTTGGCCTTCTAAAACTGCATTCAAAGTTTCGTAGTTAATTTTCGGAATACATTCTGTTTTTCAGTTTTAATATAATAACTCCCCTAGTAGCTCAAGGGTTGAGAGATGTGTATTTAGACAGATTTGGTGAACGTTTTTGATCATCTCAGATTTTAATAAAATTATCCTAAGAGAATTCCTCTTAATTCCTGGTGGAATCCAGATTTCTTGTTACTCAAGGTTTTCGTTTGAAACCTTTGTTGCTTGTGCTGCATCACATTAATAGTATCTGATAAACCAAGTCACAGAGAGAGAGAGAGAGAGAGAGAGAGAGAGAGAGAGAGAGCTTGAAACCTAGCTAAATTGCGTGCATGAATGTTTGTGTCTAAAAAGTTGAGTTGTGCTTCTAGAGTTTAGTTTTGTACCACTTTCCTGGGTAGTTCTAGGAGACTTCAAGAGGGGAAATTCATGGTCACCATTACTTTAAAAAGATATGAGAAGTCATGCATCAAATTATACGCATGAAATAATGAAATTGGTGTGGGGGACAATTAGACACGGAAGGAAGGATCATATATATGGCCTTATTCACCATCCAGCGGGGTCAAGACTCTCAAAGTCAACCAGGGAAGTTTCCATTGTATTACAATCAAATTTTCAGTTTTATATTTCCTTCTTATTCCCCATGAGCCATCTTCTTCCAAGCGAATGTCAAGTGATAAAGAAAGCATGTTGATGCATCATAAACCACCTATTATTTATTTCAAAGCCCCTGTTTTAATTTATAATCCAATAAATTTATGATCCAAAGGACATTTTACATGATGCAAACTCAAAAATCTAAATCAAATAAAACACAGCAGAGCAAACAAACAATAATTTTTTTACTTGTACAGATCAAAATAATTAAAAAGATACACCAAGACCAACATAAAGATTGTTACAATTAATCCTCCTGTTGCCGCAGAGCAGAACTCAAATGTCAAAGTGGGAAGATGGAAAAAGCTAGATACGATTGTAAATGAAAGAAGAGGGAAAGACACCTATACAGTTTCAGCTTTTATTTTTTTTGACTTCCAACGATGCTCCATCATTTAGAGTTTCCTGCGCATCATTGTCCATCCCTAGGCTCTTTAGGGCAGCTGCTTGAAGATAGAAGTCAGTTGGCCATTCAGGGTTTATTACTAGGGCTTGCATAGTGTGGGAGCAAATTTCCTCATGAGAATATTCGATTGGAAGGATTCCCCTTTCTTCTTCGCCGCCTCTTTCTCCCTACAAAATAGAACAAATAAGAGGACCACACCTTAGGGGTGTTGGCCAAAGGCTAAATTAGTTCAATTGAATTGTATAGAAAACAATAGCTAATAGAGTACGAAGATGTGTTTATGGTGTGAACCGGGCGGCCGAAGCCTTATATAAAAGAGAGAGAAAGAGAGAGAAGAGGTGGCTAGGGTTTGTGAGAGGAATTTTCTGCAGAGTTTCAGTAGAGATTTCAGACGTACCTCAACCTTTGTGTGTTGCCATCTATTTATAGTGGTCTCGGAGGCTATGGTTTTAAAGGAATAATTCCATAGATGGAAAAAAATTATTCCTCTCCGATTTAGTGAGATTTGATTTATTTGATTTAAATCAAATGCCTAATTGGGGTAGGAATCAAATCAATCCCAGATTAATTAGGTAACTCCCCATTTAATTGGGTAACTCCCAACTAAATTGAGTAACTCCCAATTAGGTCAAATAATCCCCAAATGGAAGGAATTATTTGACCTAAGGTTTTGATTTAATTCGGTTCCCACAAATGCCCCCCCCAGCTACTGCATGGTACGTGGTGGCATGTAGGAGATGTGAATTATCTGTTAGGCTGTCCAGTTGTAACTGGGCTTCCTCCTTGGATTTGGGCTCCTGAGCAGAGGAGGTGTTTGACTTTCTAATTTTCTGAACACCCAGTTAGAATGGGCTTGAGATTCCTTGTTGACCTAGGATGCCCATCCAGTATAAGTGCAGGGCTTCTTTTTACTCTTCTTCACATCGCAAACTTAAGTTTTCTACTTTCTAGCTTGAGAGAGATCTTGGAGAATTTGTGCTGCTCGTCGAAGAGAAGAGTCATCGTGCATCCCAAGATAAGTCGAGCATGTGGATTTCTTTTTTCTTTTTTTTTTTTGTGACGAGGTCTAGCTGAGTGGAGCCCGCTAGTTATCGTCGTGGCGACGGCCGGCAAAGTGAGCAGCCGTGGTGGAGCAAAGACAGTGGACCACCTGCTTCTTATCGCCGCAGTCTAGGTCGAGCTCGCTTGGCCTCATGCGTTGCAAGCCGCTGCAAGTTAAGTGAGTATTAGGAGGAAGTACGGGTCCGCCCCGCCTGTGATGTTGAAAGATGGAAGCATAATAGTCTAGACTCTGATGATCTGCCTAGTGGACAGGAAGAGTGTTAACCCCCTTAAAAAAAGAACGTTGTTTGCCAAGTCTTCAAGAGATAAAGCTACTTTTTCGCAGGAGAAGAATGTGTCTCCATTGAGAAAGAAGCCAAAGCTCCCTTATGCTGAGAAGACTCAAGTGGGATATGTTCCATCATCATCTGCCAAGGTCAAACATCTCGTTGGTGCAGATAACTAGAAAGTTGGTGGTATGTGCAATGTTTGGGGTGTTCTACTTGAGCCTCTTGCTGACAAGCTTGAAAACCATGATCTGCTCCATGAAATAGCTCGTGCCTGATCTTATTCTGCTGAGCGTCAAAGATATACAGATATTCCTTTTCGAAGTTCAAGTCGTCTGCATTAGTCAAAGGATGAAGATCGAAGTGGGATGTCGCTCATGATCCAGTTGTTGAGTCACGAGCAGCCAAGCGTGGAGTTGATTCAGCATCATTGACTCCTTTAGAGGTAAGGTTGGCAGAGTCTAAAAAGACGAGAGAGTCATCTGCCGGGTGAAGGGATCTTCAGCGTCGGCAGCTTGATCCCAAGATGAACAAGTCCAGCCGCAAGGGATGCATGCGTGTCCGACCGCTCAAGACAACTTTCTATCAAACTCGTCCTGCTGTGCTGAGTTGGTTAATCGTATCCGTCAGGCCGACGATCTTAGCACCTTCTCGAGTCTTTCCTTGGAAAAATGAAGTGAAGCAACATTTCATTTGCTTAAAAAAAAAGTAGTTTTTGCTGCTGAGACTATCCAAAACTCTTCTACTATTGCCCCATTTCCTGCTGAAAGGTCCTAATGCGAACAAGTTGGGCTACTTGAACGGCTCAACTGGAAATGATCCATTATATGCCATTGGAGATGGAGACATCGAGATGCTCTGTTTTGATTTTCTCCTTTTGCAAAGTGAGTCAGTTAATGCTGTGAACATAGAAGGAGCTCAAGAGCAAAGCGGTCAAGAGGCGTGTAGTCAAGAGGATGAAGCGAGTAGAAGGATGCAGCAGATGAGGTAATGACAGACATTGCGAATCAGCGGTGGAGCTGCGAGAACGTGGTGATCGACAGACACGAAGAGGTCTGTAGATCAAGGATCTCCTACTAGCATCTCGGAGTAAATGAAGACTCTTTTATTTCTTTTCAGTTTTTGTAGTCTGCTTTGTTGTATAGAATAATTGATCCTGTTTGACCATCTTTTTGTTGAACTCGATCAGTTGGTCACTTTGTTATGAAAATTTCAGTTGCTTTTTCTAACTTCAATTCGCAAAGTGTATTGTGAACTGCTTGAGTGTTTCTAGGTTGTGGCATGTTTGGCCAATGTTTGGAGATGTGTCGATGAGAGTGACCCGTTTGGCCAACGTCTAGAGACTTGTCGATGAGAGTGGCCCGTTTGGCCTACGTCCGGAGACGTGTAGATGAGAGTGGCTCGTTTGGCCTATGTCCAGAAACGTGTCGATGAGTATGGCCCGTTTGGCCTACGTCCGAAGACGTGTCAATGAGTGTGGCCCGTTTGGCCTATGTCCGGAGACATGTCGATGAGTGTGGCCTGTTTGGCCTACATCCGGAGACGTGTCATGACTACATTGAGTAACTTGTCTTCAATGGATGTAAGGGAGGCCTGGCCACCTGCTTGGAGCCAAGCTGATAGGTGAGGAGCTTCGTGGATAGTACCTTCGGAGGTTATGGGCATTCCGTTGTCTTAGAACTTCCTTCCCTTAAAAGATGATGTCGGGATCGTCTTCCATAACTAGGTAGCAGGTGACGGCTTGGGAAACCTGCACTTGTCACTTGTACGATCTTTATCATCTCCTCCTTGGTGGTCAACTCGGGCTCTTAGAGTCGGCTAGGATCATGTTGATCCGTATGACTTTTTTCGTAGAGGTTCGTTGGCAGCTGCGTCACGATCTTTGATTTGTCGGATAGCCCTTGCGATGAATTCCGCGTGGCCATCTCGACCGTTCTTCGACGTGTTTTTCTAGGCAAAGCAGTCATTTGTGTAATAACTGCGCCCTTCATGGAATTCGCAGCATCTACTAGTATCATTCTTGGCTGAGTTTCCTTTCAAAGGCGGCGGTTTCTTCACCAAGGCATGTTCTTTGCTTGGGCCAGGATTTGGTGTATCAGGATAGTGAACTTGGTATAGCTCTCGGCTGCGGAGCACCTCCCTAAGGCTATAATCCGCGCTTACCTCTATTCTTGCCGCTTATCCCGCCGTTTCTTTGGCTTGCCTCGCTTAACCGATTGATCGGCTTGCTTGACACCTTCTTTGCAGCGATCCGGTCATCGTCCCAAAGTGCGTGAACGCCATTGCTGTCGCGAAGACTTCTACTAGTGTTTGGCAATGAGAGATGGTTAGCTCGCGATACAGCTCACAATTAACTGGCAAGCCCCTTTTGAAGGTCGATAACGCGATTCCATTGTCACATCCAATGATGTTTGCCCTTTCGCTTTGAACCTCTCGATGTAATCTCGGAGGGATTCATCGTACTTCTTACGCAGTTGAACAGTAGTCAGGGTTTTTCTTGATCGTCTGGTAAGAAGTGTATTCTTTGGTAAAGACGTAAGCTAGCTCCTTGAAGTCGCTGATCGACCCGGATGGCAGGGTGTAGAACCAGTCTTGGGCTGCTCCTAACAAGATCATTGCAAACACCTTGCACATCAGTGCGTCATTGGTCTTGTAAAAGATCATGGCACTTTTGAACTGCTTTAGATGGCTCTCGGGATTGGAATCCCCTCTGAAATGCATGAATGAAGGCGTTGAGAATCTCTTTGGGGGAGCAGCTTGCTCAATTTCGGCAGTGAAAGGCGTAGAGTTTGCTTGGTCCACCTCCCTGCGTAGAGCATCTTTGAAATTTCCACCAATCTTTAAGTTACGAAATCGGTCGTTTACGAGCTTCTCGACTTCCTCCGCGTGCATGGCTTGCCAATCACGCTGGCGACCCTTGTGATCCAAGCGGGGATGGTTGACTTCCTCGTTGACTTGAAGAGGTTGACCTCCTTGGTTGCCCTGCCCGTGAGGCAGATTGGTGGATTGAGCTTGCGAAGATTCCTGCGAGTTGGTTCTCGAGCAGGTTGGTAAGCATCGATCGTTGCATTCGTCACACAATCATTCACGGACTCGTGCCCCCTGTGAACCCAATCTTGAATGGATCGTCGACTGACTCATAGTATGGCTTGCAGATGTCCTGCGTCTCGTCACTCGATCTCGTTCTCTCCCCGCCAGCTTGTCTCTAACTAACTAGTCTAGGATCCCTCAAAATACGCACCGGTATGCTCGGGGATCCTTCTCTCCTCATCATGGGCTCCAAAGTCAAGGCCTTGATTCAAGTTGATATGCCTTAGTAGTTGGCCAATTAGGTTGTTTTGGTCGTTGACCCTCTGCGCGAGTTGATCAACCCGTGAATTAAGGCTTCATTAGATGCGCACACGGGTGCAGACGTTAAGTGTGGTTGCAGAGAAAGGAGATAATGGATATGCTCCAAGACTGGGACGACGTCGGAGTAGCCGTGGGGCGTGCAGCGAATCCTGCAGGTGAGTGGTGCGGCTGATGATGTGTTCCAACGACAGGATAGCGCGCGAGCAGCTCCGTTAGGATGACGCGGTAGAGCAGCTCGTAGAATGACGCGGTAAAGTAGCTCCGCAAAATGATGTGGCGAGCAGCTTCAGCAGCCGGCGCGTGCGCTGCAAGGCTGTGGAGGTCACGGGACCATGTGGTGGTTGTTCGCAATTCTAGTAGTTGTCTGCAGTGGTTGTTCTGCAATTTCAGCATCTGTCTACGTGGATGTTCTGCAATTCTAGCAACTATCCGCAGCTTGCTGGAAATGGCTGTTGCAATTCCAGGAACTGTCTGCAGCGGCTGTTCTACAACTCCGGTAGTTGGAGGTGGCTGCATAGCGTTAGGAGGCGGCTGCAAGGTGTTGGCAACCATGGTTCCTTACGGTTGCAGCAAGGTTTCCACTACAAAACCATGATATGGGCCCGTTGTGGTGGTGTTGCTCTTCGTACGTCTTGTATCAACCATGATTGTTTGAACAAAGTGTGGAAAATGGATTTGGAGCATGCTTTGAGTATTATTTCGCGCTCTCAATGAAAGCACCAATTTGTGTGAGCAAATTTCACCACGAGAATATTCGATTGGAAGGATTCCCCTTTCTTCTTCGCCGTCTCTTTCTCCGTTCAAAATAGAACAAATAAGAGTACCACACCCGGGAGGTGTTGGCCAAAGGCACTCCGATGCCTAAATTAGTTCAATTGAATCGTATAGAAAAAAATAGCTAATAGGGTATGGAGATGTGTTTATGGTGTGAACCAAGCGGCCGAAGCATTATGTAGAGAGAGAGAGAGAGAGAGAGAGAGAGAGAGAGAGAGAGAAGGTGGCTAGGGTTTGTGAGAGGAACTTTCTGCAGAGTTTCAGTAGAGATTTCAGACGTACCTCAACCCTTGTGTGTTGCCATCTATTTATAGTGGTCTCGGAGGCTAAGGTTTCAGAGGAATAATTCCGTATATGGAAAGGAATTATTCCTCCCCGATTTAGCGAGATTTGATTTATTTGATTTAAATCAAATCCCTAATCGGGGTAGGAATTAAATCAATCCCAAATTAATTAGGTAACTCCCCATTTAATTGGGTAACTCCCAATTAAATTGAATAACTCCCAATTAGGTCAAATAATCCCAAATGGAAGGAATTATTTGACCTAGGGTTTTGATTTAATTCAGTTCCCACACATAACATCTCCAAGAGCTTCTTGTGCCGTCATCAAGTAACATAAGCATAGCAAACACAGTTGGCAATATCATCATCCCGCCAGCAATGAACTGCAATGAAGAGCAACAAGATCCACCGAGGAGTAAGATGAAAAGTGTATGCAATTCTACTCTCTATCTGTTATATGCATAGTAGTAGGCTTTGTAAAGCTAATATTTCCTAAGGAATTATAATTTTTTAATCGTGTGAGGTTATCTGATTATACAAAGTTATAGATTTCTATGTTCAAGAAGACAGAAAGTTTAAATTCTTGTAACCCCGCTACTAATAACTTTGTCTAACTTAAGTCCAGATGAATATGTATCTGGATTTTGATGAAAGAACTTGTGACATGCAAACTTTGTATTTCTAAATTTATGACTTACTTTGTGTAAGAATCTATCACGGTAGCAAAATCCTTAGCTTGAAATGCAGCATCCCCATGGTTCTTAGAATTCAATGTCTCTTTTATTAGAAAATTCCAACATATAAACTTTGTTTGGCATGAATCCATATAAGGCCTTTTTTAATTTGCCCACAACGGCTGTTTGTCCAGCAATAATGTAACCATGAGGCATACTCATATACATTTCTTCACATAAATCACCATTAAAATAACACTCTTCACGTCATACTGCTACAGGGGCCAATCTAAATTTGCAGCCAAAGACATTAGACGCATATATTATTGATTTTTGTGACAGGTGCAAAAGTCTCCTCATAATAAATACCATATTTCAAAGTATATCCCTTTTTTTTACTTGTCAATTGTACCATTTGTCTTGTGTTTCACAATGTGAACCTATCGGCACCCTACTGGTTTTTTTCCTTCTGGCAACGACACTAAATCCCATGTCTAATTTTTTTTTTCAAGCGTTTCATTTCTTCAGTCATTGTATTAGCCCACTTAGAATCTAACAAAGCCTCATGCACCTTTGCGGGAATATTTATTGCTGACATTTGACTCACAAAGGCTTGTCTAGCAAGCGATAACCTGTGAGCTGATATATAGTTCACAATAGGGTATTTCACCGTCTTAAATGTATCAGTTGAATATCTGTATGGAGGCTTCCCATGGGTACTCCTTGGTGGTAGCTGGAACTTTTCACTATCACTTGGCACAATTGGCATATCAACATTAGTATTAATAATTTGTTTTTCTATTCTTACCTTAGACATATTAGCAAAAAGAGATTTCTTGGTCATGTATGGTAGGAGTAGAATGGGGGAAGAATATACTACATCACCACTTGTTGGCTTAGGGTGCGGCATCTCAGACAGTGTCACAGGCGCAGATCTTCCAGTCTTTGGATGATTTAATTCAGTCAGAGTGCAGCTTGTAAAGACTCCCTTTGTGTGTGATGCCAGGTATACTAAATCAGGGAATAAAACCATCCAATTTGACTCTTCGACACCGAGAATCTCCCCTCAAGAGAGGAGTTAGAGATAAGAGTAGCAAAGTATATCTCTTGTTCAGAGAAAGAAACATTCATGAGACATAAGACTAGTGGGATGGTGGATGATAGCACCGATAGCCTTTCTGGTGAGGCCAAGAAATACACACTTCAAAGCATAAGGATCCAACTTAGTACGATGGGTCTTAGGAAGATGAACAAACACAGTGCAGCCAAACACGCATGGTGCTAGAGTCAAAGTATAAGGAAAGGTAACATAGCTAGAAAGCTTCTCCTAATGTGTTTTAAACTACAACACACTAGTAGGAACCCGATTAAAGAGATAAACGCTAGATGTGATAACATCTTCCTAATAGATGGGCCTCAAATGAGTACCAATGAGGCTAGCACATGTGATTTCCAGAATCTGTCGATTCTTCCATTCTGCAACACCATTTTGTTGAGGGGTGTGCAGACAGGTTGTCTCATGCACAATATCATGATCCTGAAAATAAGCCTATAACAACTGATTGACATATTTCCCTTCATTATCAGAACAAACAACTTTCAAAGTAGCAGAAAATTGAGTCTAAATCATTTTATGAAACACACGGAAACTATCATAAACATCACTTTATGCAATAATCCACAAAAATGACAGACCACCAATAGCTCGAATGAGTAGATACAGGCGCAGGGCCCTAAACATTAATATGCACCAACATCAATGGAACATGAGTGTTATTGGCACTCAAAGGATAAGTAGCACGATGGCTTTTAGCTAAAATACAAGTATCACACTTAAAATCAGAAGTCTGACAACCAGAAAATAGCG
Organism: Prunus mume; assembly: GCF_029339155.1. Lineage (NCBI taxonomy): Eukaryota > Viridiplantae > Streptophyta > Magnoliopsida > Rosales > Rosaceae > Prunus > Prunus mume. The sequence goes on from NC_142698.1 coordinate 24,746,147, forward strand.
ACGGAAATAAATGTTTCAAACTGAAAGAAGAATGCCCTAGGCGGTGATTGCATAACCAAATCTGATTCTGCTTTATTGCGAGCAAAACCTTTGACAGATAAAACCTTCCAGGTGCAAATATCATCCACATAGTAGAGCCCTTATTCTTAGTACCACGACCAATAATCTCTTGTCTACCGATATCCTAAACAAGACAAAAAAATGGATATATTAATACAAGACAATTTAACTGCTCAGTCATTTGAGGGACATAAAGTAGATTATTGGACAGTGTATGAACTAATAAAGTATGCTCCAAAGATAAAGGAGTCAAGTCAACAGTGCCAGAGCTAGTAACAGGGTAGGCAACACCATTGGCATTAGTCACACTCGAAAGGTGGGGAATAGTATGACTTCGTAAAAGAGATGGATCATATGTCATGTGATATGTGGCACTCGAATCAATAATCCATCCGGGGTCAAGCTGAGAATTAATAGCAAGTGAGGTTTATTACTTGGGTTCTGAGTAAGAGCAGGATCAACCACTAAAGTAATATAAGGAGAATAAGAAGTAGCAGACTGAGGAGAGATGAGAGTTGAGGACGGCATGGGTAGCACCACTCATATAAGCGGCCGGTGGTGGTGGGGTGACATACCTAGTCACCATGGCAGCCTTGTCATCCCTCCTTGAGTGCGCTCCTGAGCCTCACGAGCATCGCATGTTTTCTTCTCCTAGAAAGCTTCCCACCAGTTAGGATAGCCGTTCTTCTTCTCCTGGAAACCTATTCCACAATAGGTTTTGAACTGTGACAGTAAGTGCAACCATCATCGGTAGGAGGGCGAGTGACAAAACTTCGCTTTAGGGGTGTCCTATTTTGGGTTAAAGCAGATGACCGAGTTGTAAAATCGGATTCTGGATTGGGGAATGGCACGGTTCGAAGGATTTCACTGTGAATGCTATCATAGATATCATCAAGCCCATCCAAAAACATGTAGACACACTCCTCTGCAATCTCATGTTGTCTGGCAAGAATCACATCTGCTTGAGTAAAAGTAATAGGCTTCCTATAATCCAACTCTTGCCAGAGAGCACTTAGATCAACATAATAGGCAGCAAGCGATAGTTCTATTTGTCTCATCTGCATAGCCTTTCGAGACAAGTCATGCACAAGATATCTATCGGCACCCTTAGCAGTAGGCAGACGGATAAATAAATTCATCACATCAGGTTCCATGGCAGAAATCAACCATCCTTTAACAATCGCATTATCCATCACCCACTTGTCATAACTGGAGTCTCCACGTGCAAGTTGTTTAGTATTCCCTGTCAGATAGCCATATTTTCCACCGCCAGCAACAATCATCTCCACAAGCTGAGACTACAGGGAGTAGTTGATGCCATTAAGCTTGATACCAAAAGGTATGGTAGTGGGTTCAGAGGGAAGATTGATTGATGAAGTCGATAGAGATGGTGTCGCAGTATTTCAAGAGGCACCGCTAACCACAGATTCGTCACCCATGATAACTATAGGTGAGGGAGGAGAAAAATAGGATCGCAAATAACTAGTGGCAAGAAGAAACATCGAGATTGGAGCGACATTGTCGAGATCAGTATGGCGCTGTTAGGATAGACACTGGCTATCGTAATCGGCGTTGCAATATGGGTGTAGCGCTATGGAGGTGCATTGGGGTCTGTATTGCACTATGGCTGCATCGTTGTAGTGGTCGTCAGCGGTGCGGTGGCGGGTTGTGAGAAAGCTACCACAATCCTAAGATCGCAGCTCTAATACCAACTTAGAATATGCGTATTAGGGTAGAATAATTCAGAGTAAGTTTATTCTTCTCACTATGAGGGTATTTATATGTATACAAGAATACAACAAAAAGGAAAGTAATTACAATCCCAACTAATACGGGAATTCTATAATTATACTAGATTACAATTCCTAATTTAAATTAATTACATGATTCACGCCAACAGATCCAGCAATATGGAAACACTACCCACACAGATGAGAGCGGGTCGTTTAGGTGGTGGCTCCAACACTACCCATACAGATGAGAGCAGGTCGTTTAGGTGGCGACTCCAGCAATACAAAGACACCACCTATACCAATGTGGGCTTGGCTTCACGTGTGGCCCAGTATGTGGTAGTCATACGTGAGGGGCCGTGTTAAAGAATATAAGTCTCACATCGGATGATTGGCTAAATAAAATACAACTTCAAATAAATCGTTCTACTCCTAATAGCACCGAGCCCTTTTGTGATAAAACCCCACACCTAAAGGGCTCTCTAGGTGTTTAAGTTGGGACAATATCGGTGTTGCTAATGGTGGGACACTGGCCTATCTCTCTGAATTTAACAAATCGATGAACCATCTTTTAGGGTTTGCTCAGCATCATTGTCCAATCCTAGGCTCTTCAGGGCAGCCGCTTGGAGATAGAAGGCAGTTGGCCATTCAGGGTGTCGTACAAGAGCCTGCATCGCATCTCCAAGAGCTTCTTGTGCCATATCACTCATCAGGTAACACAAGCAACGTCTAGCAAACAACGTTCCCGATTCAATGCTCCCGCCATCAATGAACTGCAATGAGAAGCAAGAGGAAATCCAGCTCAGAGTCAGATGATACGCATATAAAATCACGTGAAGGTTGGAAACTTGTAACTTTTTGTCTGCAGAAAAGAACCTTCAATTTCTGTAACCCCTCCACTAATAGTATTCTATAAACTAGATGAAGAAGCAAATTACATTGTGTAAGTCCTGATTTTGATGGCATATTAATGATGACGAACAAATTTTGTAGTTCTAAATTAGTGAGTTCTGACTTACTTCTGTGTAAAAATCTATAGCGCTAGCAAATTCTTTTGCTCGAAATGCAGCATCCCCATGTTTCTTTAAGTTCAATCTTTCCTGCATTTGGTCTGTCCACATTTGGAAAGAAAGCTGCAAGGTAACTCCAAAGTAAGGGCAGTGCGTTAAACAAACACAACACAAAAAGTCTGCTCATAAACGTAAAAGAACAAAATTTGCTAGGAAACGGGGAAAACAAGTTTTTTTTTACTCCCTTGATGGATGTCACAAAATAAAATGCAGAAAAATCAGAAATGAAAGATCACTAACTTCAGTTTGACCCCCCACATCTTCCTTGTATCCAATCATCAGCAATATTTCATGTATTCTAGCAAGATCTAATTTCGAGCAAGCTTCACCTAGAGGTGACAACACTGTCTGCTTTGGAGGAATATTTCCATGTGGAACACCCATCAAAACGTATGATGGAACCTGCTCCAAAACACCAGCTGAGATGAAATAATTCCTTTTTGGCACTCTCTTTGCAGAGATAATGCAATTTATGCAAATCATACTTCGAAAACATATGAAAAGAAAATCAAATTTTTTGTTACACTGCCTTGCTTAATCATAACCAATTTCCCACTTAGCCAAAAACAAATCAAATTTTAAAGCACATAACAAATAAAGTTTGGCATACCTCGGTTTGTTCTTGAAGAGGAACAAGTGCACTCACAATATACTTGAAATTTGGCCTGTTATGAGGTTCATACTGCAAACATTTGGAGGCTAACTGCACCAGCTCAGTACCGTCATCATTTGAGAAATGACCTTCCAAGCATGAGTCCATCAGCATCAAAAAATTCTTGTCGCGTATGAGATCAAGTGCCTTGTAGAAAGAAAAATTAAACATTACTTACTAGAAGTTTAACCAGAACCCACAATTGATAACCAATTAGCACTCATTAATCAGGAAATGCTGAGAATGAGACACAATCACATAGCCTTATCATAGAGAACATTTATAATCACAAGTTACATATATGGACCATAAGATGTCAAGTAAAATATCAGGGCAACAATTAATGCATCTCAATCGAACATACAAAGGAAAGGGAAACTCACATGGCTTGGAGGGATATGTCTGCCACTGAGCAAATTAAGCAACAGGGTCCCAAAGCTGTAAACCATACTTTCTGGTATCACTCTTCCTGAACATGTACAGTTAGCTCAACTAAAGACTATCGATCATGTAGATCAACGCGTCAAAAGCTCATGCATGACAAATATGAGATTGAATTTGAAAACCGTTTCTCCATTGGCTGAAGCAATGATGGTATGAATTACCTGTCCTCAAGAACTCTGGAGGGGCGAAAGCCAAGTTGGTATAGCTCTTGCCATCTGTGCTATTCTTGATAAGGCCAAAGCAAGAGAGTCTGGGATTTCCATCCTGTCATTGAAGTTCTGACTCAATGTAATGTCCAACAAAAGATTAACAAATCGAAAGGGTAAAAGAGTCCAATTAATTGCCTGATCAAACATGACTCTATAAGCATTGAGATCATGGTATAGTGCCTCCCCTTTGCTGCTGCAGCAGTCTAAAGCTTGTGCCACATACAAAGCCACTCTCAACCTCATTGCCCATGTCATCGGCTGTGTCTCCCCTACACCGAATAACCCAATTTCATCCCATAATTACTTCAACAAAAAAAGAACTAAAATCTTCTGTTGATCTGTTTCCTCAAACTTAAGAAAGCAGAGGGTTGTTTAATATCATTTTCATCAAACGCATAGCATTATACGATTAACACCGATACGACAAAGCAAAATAAGTTTAGTTGAAGATTTTAGAACTTACACTGGAAAAGGTGCTTAAAGAGAGTTGCATTTGGCATGAACTCAGCCACAAGGAATCTCTCATCGTCCTCAACACAAAACCCTATCAAATTCGCCAAATGCTCGTTGCTTAGCCTCCCCACAACTCCAGCTTCCACCTATAAGAGTTATAACCAAACCCACCACATATAAGGTTTATTAATTTTTTTTATTAAAAAAATAAGAATAAGTAAATTTAGTCAACTGCAAATTTACGGACAAGAAATGGGCCGGAATCGGGCCAAGCGGAGAGGGTGTAGCGCTTAACGGCGATCAAACGGCCGTCTTCCAGCTTCCCTTTGTAGACCACATTGGGACCTTTCTCTCCATGCTCAGAGACAACATTATGGGACGAGAATCCTGACGTGGCAGCTCTTAGTTTGTCCAAGCTGAACTTAGGCAGCCAGTACTTCTCGTTTTCGTTCCCAGCCTCTGTATTTCAGGAAACCAAATTAAAAAAAGTGTGTAACTTTCTCGGGAAAGTAAGGGAAAACAACAATACAAAACTAAAAAAAAAAAATTCTCACCTATGTCTGCCGAGTCATTGAGGTCGGATATGTTATTGGATGGGCGGAAGCAAAGACAGAATCTCGTTCCCATTAATGGATGATGAAGCAAGTCGTAGAGAGAGAGACAGAGAGCTTGAAATTTTAAACATGCATGTATCTCGAAAGTTTTAGCAGTTTCTTGTAGACTTTAGTTTCTACCAGTTTCCTGGGTACTACTAGGAGACTAAGGAGAGGAGAGAGAGGCGATTGAAATTCATGGTCACCATTAATCTCAAGATATGAAAAGTCGTGTTAATTATACGCATGACAAATGAAATGAAATTCGTGTGGGAACGGAGATGAAGCCGAAAGACTCACAAAGTCAACAAGGGAAGCTTCCATTGCATTACTAGCTAGCAAATTCCACTTTGAATACGATCATATCTCTTCGCGTTTTAAACAAACAAAAAAGGTCCAAACAAAGTCAAGAGGAGGACATGTCATTTGCTTAATAATAATAGTCTTTCGAGAGCAGGAAATATTAGCAAATAGCTACGTGGGTATCTTTAGGGTTTCGAACGTCATACCACGTAGAAACAAACTATTAGCCTAACTATTCCAACTAACCCCTCGTCGTCGATAGCTACTTATTCTTGATAGGAAAATGCTAGGGACTTAAATAATTAAAAGACAACGCGTCTATGTAGCAAAAATAAGGATATTGACTTGTACCCCCAAAAAAAAAAAGAGGATATTGACTAAAAAAAGAAAACAAACACAAATGAATATATTGCATGCATAAATATTAAATAATGGGAGTTGTATATATCAATGATACAATAATACATAGAGCACTAGACGTGACGTATGCATGACCAAACTAAAGACAAGTAGTAGTAGACCAAGAGGCCGACTGAGAGACTAACCATGACTGGATGAAGAGCAGAAAGTTCTTCTTTTTTAGCGTTTTTCTATCTAAATACGTTTGTTAATACCATATGATGAAGTTTTAGACCCCGTAAAAGTTAGTATTTACTTATTTTTGTACTACTAATACCATAAAACTGTCCCTATTTTTTGTGCATATGATAATTTGTATCCTTTCTCTTTGTAGGTTTCCTCCACAACCTCGAGGAAGAAGTCAAAAAAAATAAACAAAACAAAACAAAACTATACTCACTAGAAGTTGAGTCACTCAAGGACCTCGCGGTATCTAGTCCAGAAAAGACATGTTGCATGATCAGAAACCCAAAAACATATATGGCAGAGGAAAACAAACAAGTAATTTGACTTCTGTTGAACCCTTGGGACCAAAATACATGAAAAGAAACACCGACACCAACCTAATATACAGTTACTCCTTTGGTGCTGCGGAGCAGAGTTCAAATATGCTAAAGAGTGATTGTTCATGACTGAATACAAGTTTAGTTGAAAGAATTGGAAACCCCCCTCCCCATACACTTTTCAGCTTATATATTTTTTACTTCCAAGGATGTGCCGGCTTTTAGAGCTTCCTCTGCATAATTGTCCAGCCCTATGCTCTTTGACACTAAATAACTATGTCTCAAATGGAGGCACATTTCCAGGTGGAATACCCATCAGAACGTATGATGGAACCTGCTGCATATACAAACCACACAGATGATAGCTGCAGCATTAAGGAAAATCAGCTTTTCAATATCGGCAAAACAAATCAAATTTCAAAGCTATGATCTTACAGAACAAATAAAGTTAGGCAAACCTCAGTTTCTTTCTGAAGAGGAATGAGGGCAGTCAAAAGAAACTTGGCATTTGGCCTCTCAAGAGGTTCATGCTGCAAACACTGTGAAGCCAACTGCACTAACTTAGTTACATCGTCATTTGAGAACTGGGCTTCCAAGTATGGATCCATCAGCCTCTTAACGTTTTTACAGCGTATGAGGTCAAGTGCCTTCCTAGAAAGGAAAAGGAATGAAAAGTATTTAGCTAGAGCCTCCTTAATATTACAACTGGTCTGTATGGAATTGTAATCATAATCCAGTTCATAAACATTTAAAGCCAGTTGTATGATCAGGAGATGCTGAGAATGAGGCACAACAAGATATAGCTTTAACTTAAAGCACAGTTAAACACAAGTTGCCTTTTGTAATATATATTCTTGTTGGTCAGACTTAATGGAACATATTAAGGAAGAAGAAAGTTACAAGACTTGGGGGGGTATGTGCACCGCAGAGCAGATCAAACAATATGGTCCCAAAGCTGTCAACAGAACTTTCTGGTCTCAAACGTCCAGGCAAACAGAAGATGGTACTTTAGCTTAACTAAAAACTTCATCAACTCGAGAGCGTGTTAAAAATTCACGCATCTATTTTCCATTGGATGATTTATGGTTTTACCTGTCTTAAGAGTTTTCTGGAGGGTAGACAAGCAGGTTGGTAGTATAGCTCTTGACATCCTGGCTATTCTTGACAAGACCAAAGCAGGAGAACCTAGTATTTGAATACTGTTTTACATCAACTGAAGTAATAACGGAATTACTTGTCGTCAAGTATTCTGGAGGGGCAAAATCCAGGTTGGTAATATTATTGCTCTTGCCATCCTTGCTATTCTTGAAAAGGCCAAAGCAGGAGAGCCTAGGATTTGAATCCTGTCAAATGCATGACTCAATGTAAGGAACGGCGAACAAATTTATTAAATACAGTTTAAAGAGAGCAAAAGGGCCCAATTACCGGAAGGAACAGGATTCTGGAAGCACTGAGATCATGGTATAATGTCTGCCCTTTGCTGCTGCAATATTATAAAGCTTGAGCCAGATACAAAGCCACTCGCAACCTTATTGTCCATGGCATGGGCTGGGTCTCCCCTACACCAATTTAACCAATTTAATAAAGTTTCTACTTCTCTTATTTCAGCCCAAGTTGCAGTTTGATTGCTTCAAAAATGTACTAAAAGAATGTGAAATCTTGAATGACCTATTGCCTCAACAAACCAGACAAACCCCACCTTACAGTAAGATCAGACTAGCACAGCAAAAGAATTTTAAAATTTGAGAGGAAGTTACAAAGGAAAAGATGCTTAGAGAGAGCTTCATTAGGTATGAACTCAGCCACAAGCAATCTCTCATCGCCTTCGAAGCAACACCCTATCAAATTTGTTAAGCGCTTGCTCCTCAGCTGCCCCACAGCTCTAGCTTCCACCTGCAACCAAACCCAGCAGCATATATACTCTCACATACAGGAGTTATACAAAGCAAAAATAGAAAATCTAGCCAACTTCATACGTACAAGAAATTGGCCGCAATCAGGCCTATCAGATTGGTTGAAGCGCTTAACAGCCACCAAAAGGCCATTTTCCAGCTTCCCTTTGTACACCACACTGGAAGCTCCCTCTCCACCCTCAGATACAACATTTCCCGACAAGAATCCTAAAGTGGCAGCTTTCAGTTGGTCCAAGCTGAACTCGGTGAAACTGGGCAACGAGTCCTTTTCATTTTGGTTTCTGTTCTCTGCGTATTACAAAAGCAAAGTCAAAACTTTTTCTGGAATGTGACAGAAAATTTGAAAAAACAAAAACAATGGTAACTAACAATGAAAGCTCACCTGTGTCTGGTGAATCGTTGAGTTTGGACTCGACATCAGATGGCCGGAAGCTATCGGAAGGTTGTAAGCAAAGAGAGAATCCGGCTCTCATTGGCTATTGAATTCAATCCAAGTGAGAGAGAAATGGCTTGAAACTTAAAAATGGGGGGGCAACTTGACGTAGAACCACATCACTTTCACAAAGGTCAAAGGCTCAAATTCAAGGGAGACTTCCGAGCAATAACATCATGGACTTTTTCATTGTCTTGTTTTCTTATTAAATGCAAAGCATTTTATTAAGACCAACGGTGCTGCCTCATTGCAATTTTATATTTCCTTCTTATCCCATGAGCCACCTTCCTCTAAGGGAATGCCAAATGATACGGAAAATTAAATAAGTAAATGATAAAGGATAAGTGATCTATTATTCATTTCAAATCCCCTGTTTTAATTCATAATCGAAGAATATGTATGATTCAGAGGACATCTTACATGATGACAAACTCAAAAATCTAAATCAAATGAATTACAGCAGGGCAAACAAACAATAAATTTTGACTTGTATAGATCAAAATAATTAAAAAGGTACACCAAAACCAACATATAGATTGTTACAATTAATCCTCTGTTGCTGCAGAGAAGAACTCAAATGTCAAAGTGGGAAGATGTAAAAAGCTAGATACAATTGTAAATGAAAGAAGAGAAAACACCTATACGTTCCATCTTTTAGAGTTACCTGTGCATCATTGTCCATCCCTAGGCTCTTTAGGGCAGCTGCTTGAAGATAGAAGGCAGTGGGCCATTCAGGGTTTATTACTAGGGCTTGCATAGCATCTCCAGAACTTCTTGTGCCATATCATTCATCAAGTAACATAAGCAACGTCTAGCAAACAGAGTTGGCAATATTATCGTCCCGCCATCAATGAACTGCAATGAAGAGCAACAAGATCCACCGAGGAGTAAGACTAAAAACGTATGCAATTCTACTCTCTATCTGTCATATGCATAGTAGTAGGCTTGTAAAACTAATATTTCTTAAAGAATAATCATTTCTAATCACGTGAGGTTATCTGATTATACAAAGTTTCTATGCACAAGACAGAGAGTTTAAATTCTTGTAACCCCACTACTAACAACTTTGTCTAACTTAAGTCCAGATTATGACCACACACACAAAAAAAAAAAACATAAACAAAAAAAAAACCCTTAAGTACAGATGAGTATGTATATGGATTTTGATGAAAGAACTTGTGACATGCAAACTTTGTATTTCTAAATTTGTGACTTACTTCCGATTGTCTTCAATCACAAAAACCAAGCATTTAAAAAATGTTTGTTCAACAAGATTATCAAATCCAAAGAAACATAATGTTGATCTTAAAAAGATCATCCACAATACACCAAAAACCACAAAAAATCATCTTCACTCATTCATATCATCCTCGTCATCATTAAGAAGGTCATCATCCAAAACCAAACTACCATGATTTGAACCAATATCATTATTATTAGCATCTTCATCCAAGGGATGCTCCAACCAACTCATATCATCTTGATCCCTCATCAACAAGCATACCTTTTTTGGAGCCTTGCTTTTTCGCATATCATTACCTATAAATATAAAAAGTTATAATTTGATTCTATTATTCTAAACAAAGAAATGTAGTGAATCACTAAATTTTTTTTAATACTTACTTGATCTTTCAACACGACCTCGTTTGTATTGAATGATAGGTGGAGAAGGGATACGCTCATTAAAAGTAGGCTCACTAGGAGCAGTAGGAGGATCATCGAGAACAGACTTACGAATAATTGACTCTCGAGGTTGTAGACCACTTTCATAGGTAGGAATTGGCACATTCCTAATGGCATCAACATCAAATATGTCTTCCTCTTCTATCCAAGAAGGATCAAATGGAAGAGATGGTTCCTCAACCTCCGTTATCCATTCATCATCGGAGGGAATATCATCCACTAATATTGGATCAACCTTTCTCTTCCTTTGAATACTTCGTTGCTTTAGAGCCGTATTATATTTCACATAGACTAGAGCATTTAGCCTTTTCTGTTCAAGTCTATTTCTTTTCTTTGTATGAATCTAAAATAAAAATATATATAAAATCAATATTAGACATTTAGATTAGAACTAGAAGCATAAAATATTAAAATATTATAAGACAAAGAATTATTTGAAGGAATTTACCAATTCAAAGGTGCTCCAATTCCTCTCACACCCAGATGCACTACAAGTAAGGCTAAGGACTCGGACAGCAAACTTAGTCAACTCCGGTGTCTCCCTCCCAAAACGCAACCACCAATTGACTAAAAGAATCCAACAATAGACAAAACTATGAAGATCCAACAATAAGAATTCATAGATAATTCAATTTTCAAATCCAACAATAAGAGTTCACAAAGGAATAGAAGGACCATACTTGGTGATCGCAATTTCCGGCATTTCACTGCTACTTCACTTCCAAAATCTCCTTCTGCATAAATATAATTGTCCAATTGGCAATCTGCTTGAACACGTTCATCTCCACTCAACATCATATCCATGCATGCATACAAACCTTCCCTCACTTCTTTAGAGTTTGTGAAAGTTTCTTCATAATGCAATTGTGGGTTCAAATAATAACCAGCAACATGCAAAGGGTGATGACATTGTGGACCCCATATTTTATCAATTTTATTCCAAATTGGTTTGTACTTTCTTTCCACATTTCCACAATTGAAGGCAATCTTCTCCTTTACTGCATCCATCAACTCATAAATATAGCCCATTGCAGGTCTCTCTTCTGAATCAACCTCCCTTAAAACAGAGACAAGTGGAATAACCACCTTGATGCAAAAGGCAACGTGAGACCAAAAATTAGCATCATGTAGTACAATTTTACAAGCCACAACTCCATCCTTGTTTTTAGCGAATGGACCATCATGCCATTCTTGGGAGGTGAACATAGACATAATACCTCTCTTAGCCTTATAAATGCTCTGAAGTGTGAGATAAACAGTGGCAAAGCGTGTCACCGCTGGACGGATGATCTCTTTATTGTCAGTGTAATGCCTCATCAAAGAAAGGACCCATGAATGTCCATAAATGAACTTCACTAATTGCTTACCCTTTTGAATAATATTTTCAAAAACTGTCAACTTGCTAATATCTTCCAGCATTAAATCAATGCAATGGGCAGCACATGGAGTCCACCACAATTTCTTCCTCTTCTCCATAAGCTTTTTCCCCACATTCTTGTAATTTGATGCATTAATTGTAATCACTTGAACCACATTCTTTTCTCCTATTTCTTCTACTACATCATCCAAGTACTTGAACATCAAGTCTTCATATTTTATTGTATCAGAGCCATCAACTGATTTCAAGAACCAAGTCCCGCGAGGACTATTCACTAGAAAGTTAAGAAGAACCCGATTTTTTCCATCTGTCCAACCATCTAACATGATGGTGCACCCATATTCATTCCAAGCGTTTTTATGTTCAACCATTGTTGCTTGAATATCTTCAACTTCTTGCTTAAGGATCCAAGTCTTCAACTCATGCATGGAAGGGGGTTTGAACTCAGGACCGAAATTGGAAATTCCTTCCATCATGGGCAAATAAAAAGGACTATTCACGGCATTGAATGGAATTGCACAATTGAAGAACCAACGCCCAATCTTTCGGCACACATCATTCCTTTCATCCTTTTTTAGCTTGGAATTCAGTGTAGCTTGCGAGCTTCAGAAGACACATACTTATCAATGGGTCCTCTAGGCCTAGGGGGAGCTAGAGAACTCTCGCCACTTGGAGTTGGAGCACTCCCACTCCCACTCCCACTCCCACTACCAATTCCATCTTCGGATTGTTCCATTTCATTGGAAGCATTACTCCCAAATTGGCCTAGCTCACGAAGTGATTCTTTTTTTATCTTTTGGACAGATAGCTCATGAAGTGATTCATTTCACTTCATATTGATCGCCTTAATTTTTTCAAATAATCACTACATTTGGCTTTTACATTTGGTGGAACCTTTGGACAAGGCTTCATACCATGGTGAGTATGAGCTAAGTGATTTTTTAGCCTTGTAATACCTCCGGTGCATTGTTGATTACAAAAAGAGCACCTCAAGTATCTTTCTCCTTCAACTTGTATCCCCCACTTCAAAGCAAAATCCTTTTTACTCGTCATTATGAATTTGCAGCAACAATATCAAACCAAATACGAATTCTTCCAAAATAAAAAAAACAAACCAACATACAAAATCTGCAAACAAAAATCAACTTAACTAAATATGCCATAAAAAAAACAATATAAACAAATTTTCCAAAAAACACAATGTGGTAATTAAACAACAGTAAACTGTGCTAAAGAGATACTAAACTAATGTATAATCATATTCTAATTAAGAGATATCGGTCAATGGGAATTGCTAAGAATCATATCAAAAGAAAAAAAAAAGACTTGGAAAACAGCAATACAGGGATGAGGAATTGGTGTTTCATAGCTTTATATATATCAATGAGCTAAGTAAAGACATGCTGGAGCTTAAGGGAAAATATGCAGGATTGTTTCTCAATTTGCGGAAGTCGAAAGAGAGAGACAAAAGCTAATGAATGTTCGAATCCCTCCTCAGGAGCCTCTTATCAAAAAAGAAATCAACAGTAGCCTATGAACCCTCACACAATCAAAACAAAAAATAAAATTAAAATAAAAGAAAAGAAAAAAGGAGAAGAGAAGAAAAACCTGGGTTTGACGAAAATCCACCAATTTCTACTGAATTAATGCTACATCACAGCCCAATAGCTTGAAGATTTTCCGAAAACTCACTCAATGTTTGCTTCAGATTACGCGGAGAATTTGCTGTTAGGGCTGGAGGCGTTTTTGAGAGGTGAAATGCTCGCGAGTCGTGACTGGAGGCGCGTCTGGGTTTTAAAAATTAACCCTAATATAGAAGAGCATCGCGTACGCTACAAAGTGCATAAAATAGCGCACTTTGCGAACGCTATTCAATATGCATGCCGTCCCAAGCATTTTTTTTGTCTTGTTTTTTTTTTTTAATCCAAGCCCAAAGCATTTTATATAGAGTTTTATATTTCCTTCTTCTACCAAAAAATATTTGAAAAAGGAGAATGCTAGCAACCTTCTCTTTAACCTTCTCCTTTCTTTGCTTGACATGTGTCATTCTTCTTACACTTAAAATAATGTCATTAATATATTATTCAAGTTAACTTTTATTTTCTAAGTTTACCCTTATTAAATATATTCAATTTATCCAAAAACATTTCACAACTTTCTTACCATCTTATTAATTTTTTTTTAAAGAACATATTTGCTTTTAAGAGGAAATGTCCTTTTTTAAAATAAATTAAAAAAAACAAACAAAGGGTTTAGATAGGGAAAAAAAAAAGTCCTTTGTGTTTTAAAAAAAACGGACATTTCCTCTTTTTTGAAAAAAAAAAAAGCATATATGTTCTTTAAAAAAAATAACTGACATTAGAAAGAAATTAATAAGATGGTAAAAAAGTTATGAAATATTTTTGGATAAATTGAATACATTTAATAAGGGTAAACTTGGAAAGCAAAAGTTAACTTGTATAATATATTAATGACATTGTTTTAAGTGTAAGGAGAACGACACATGTCAAACAAAGAAAGAGAAAGTCCAAAGGAGAATGTTAGAGAGAAAGTTGTTAGCATTTCTCTTTGAAAAAACATTATGACTTCATACGAGCCATCTTCCAGTAGAGGAATGCCAAATGATAAGGATAATTAAATAATATATAAGCAAATGAGATGCATCATAAGGCACCTATTATTCATTTCAATGCCCCTGTTTTAATTTATAATCCAAAGGACATTTTACATGATACAAACTCAAAAATCGAAAATCAAATAAAACACAGCAGAGCAAACAAACAATAAATTTTGACTTCTATAGATCAAAATAATTAAAATGATACACCAAGACCGACATAAAGATTGTTACAATTAATCCTTTGTTGCTGCAGAGCAGAACTCAAATGTCAAAGTGGGAAGATGGAAAAAGCTAGATACAATTATAAATGAAAGAAGAGGGAAAAACACCTATACAGAGTTTCAGCTTTTACTTTTTTTTACTTCAAACGACGTTCCATCTTTTAGAGTTTCCTGCGCATCATTGTCCATCCCCAGGCTCTTTAGGGCAGCTGCTTGAAGATAGAAGGCAGTGGGCCATTCAGGGTTTATTACTAGGGCTTGCATAGCATCTCCAAGAGCTTCTTGTGCCATATCATTCATCAAGTAACATAAGCAACGTCTAGCAAACACAGTTGGCGATATCATGGTCCCACCATCAATGAACTGCAATGAAGAGCAACAAGATCCACCTAGGAGTAAGATGAAAAGTGAATGCAATCCTACTCTATCTGTCATATGCATAGTAGTAGGCTTGTAAAGCTAATATTTCCTAAGGAATTATCATTTCTAATCATGTGAGGTTATCTGATTATACAAAGTCATAGCTTTCTATTTGCAAGACAGAAAATTTAAATTCTTGTAACCCCACTACTAATAACTTTGTCTAACTTAAGTCCAGATGAAGAAGCAAATTATATCATTGATGCTTTCAACTGAGTGACCGCCCTTGCAATATCACCGTGTATTTGAATATGTATCTGGATTTTGATGAAGGAACTTGTGACATGCAAACTTTGCATTTGGATAAAATCTAATCAGATTCAAATATTTCTTCTTTTCTTTATTTATTATAATTGATTCCTGTCCAAAAGTATAAATTTGTGACTTACTTCTGTGTAAGAATCTATCGCGGTAACAAAATCCTTAGCTCGAAATGCAGCATCCCCATGCTTCTTAGAATTCAATGTCTCTTGTATTTGATTTGTCCACATTTGAAAAGAAAGCTGCAAGGTAACTTCAAAGTAAGGGCAGTGCATTACACAAAATTAACATAAAAAGTTTGCTCATACACATAACTGATGCAAAAATTGATGACGGAAAGGATAGTAATAATGGTTGGCAGATGTCAGAAAATATAACATAGAAAAGTTAGAATTGAGGATCACTAACGTCATTTGCAACCCCCTCATCATCCTTGTATCCAAGCTTCTCCAGTATTTCATGTATTGCAGTAAGATCCAGTCTCGAGCAAGCTTCACCTAGAGGTGATAGCAATGTCTGATTCAGAGGCGCATTTCCATGCGGAATACCCAGCAAAACATATGATGGAACCTGCTACAAACCACTACATGAGATGATAAATTACCTTCACGGTATTCTATTTGCAGCATTACTGCATATGAACTTTGCAAAACAGAGGCAGCAGAAATCAAATTTTGAAGCATATAGTAAAGAATAAATAAAGTTGGGCATCAGCACACCTCAGTTTCTTTTTGAAGCGGAATTAGGGCAATCACAAGAGACTTGGCATTTGGCCTCTCACGAGGTTCATACTGCAAGCATCGTGAAGCTAACCTCACCAGTTCAGTCCCATCATCATTTGAGAAATGACCTTCCAAGCACGAGTCGATCAGCATCAAAAAGTTTTTGGCCCGTATCAGGTCGAGTGCCTTCCAGAAAGAAAATTGGAAATTATAATTGTAATCAGAATCCAATTCATAAAATTTTAAGCCAGTTATATAATCAGAAAGTGATGAGAATGCGACACAACCAGATAGGTTTGACTTAGACCAATTTTAAACACAAGTTACTTTTGTAGGGTGTAATTTCCACTGGATGACCAAGAAAAAGAAAATCAGAGCAACAATTCACCTAGAATTTATTAATGAAAAGAAAAGTTACATGACTTGGGGGATATGTTTCCCGCTGAGCAGATCAAG
This sequence comes from Prunus mume, assembly GCF_029339155.1. Classification (NCBI taxonomy): domain Eukaryota; kingdom Viridiplantae; phylum Streptophyta; class Magnoliopsida; order Rosales; family Rosaceae; genus Prunus; species Prunus mume. Next base: position 24,762,670 of record NC_142698.1, read on the forward strand.
CAACAGGGTACCAAAGCTGTAAACCAAACTTTCTGGTATCACTCTTCCTGCCAAACAGAGATAAGCTTTAGCCCGACTAAAGACTTTTATCGAATGAGGCCAAGCTCATGCATAGAAATATAGAAGCTTGAAGTGCTTATGCAAATGAGAATGCTACCAGACCTCAATTATCAAGGAATTGAGGTCCCTCTTAATACATGTAGTCTTCATCACAAATAAAGACTTTATCACATTATGATGTGTGTTCAGAACTCATGCATGAAAATATGGAAGCACTAGGCCCTTTTTCCAATGAAATTTCATGGGATAAGGAAATATGCAAAGGAGATCATGAATGACATAAACACAGCCAGCCCAAAAGGCCACTACTCTGCCATCCCTGATCGAATCATCGGTATGGTGGCTACTTAGTACTTATCAACTCACTAATATGAAAATGCATTAAAGGGAACTTCAATTGCTCCACTCATTAGTTGAGGTATGCATAGCATTCTCGCTTGTTTTTCCCCTCCAGTTATTTTCATAAAAGAGAATCTTTGCAAAACAAACGGAAGTTTTAACTCTAGAAATCATTGCGTTTGGAATTTACATGGGAAGACATGACAAAACTATGTTTACAGGGAGGAGGCAAAAACAAAAAGATGGATGGGGATCATGATGTCTTTTTCCCTCTCAACTTTCCCACCCATCTCCCTCCTATCAAACTTAGTGTAAAAGTTATAACATCAATATTGTTTTCAATTGGCTGAAGCAATGATGGGATTATTACCTGTTCTCAAGTACTCTGGAGGGGTGAAAGCCAGGTTGGTACTATAGCTCTTCCCATCTTTGCTATTCTTCATTAGACCAAAGCAGGAGAGTCTGGGATTCCCATCCTGTCATTGACAACGTGTAAGGAATGGCCAACAAAAGATTACATCCAATTTTGAAAAAAGAAAAGGACCAAATTACCTGATCGAATAGGACTCTGTAAGCATTAAGATCATGGTACAATGCCTGCCCTTTACTGCTGCAATAATCTAAAGCTTGTGCAAGATACAAAGCCACTCGCAACCTCATCGCCCATTTCATCGGCTGGGTCTCCCCTGCACCAATTTAACCAATTTACTACCTTTATTTATTTCAGCCCAAGTAAGTAGCAGTTTGATTACTTCTAAAAATGTACTTTAAAAATCAAAATCTTGAATGATCTGTGTCCTCAATTATTATACACCTACTTAACATCAAAATAAGCCAAATTTAACAACATTAGAGGGGAACTTACAATGGAAAAGATGCTTTGAGAGAGTTTCATTGGGCATGAACTCAGCCACAAGCAGTCTCTCATCACCCTCGCAGCAGCACCCGATCAAATTCGCCAAACGCTCGTTCCTGAGCAGCCCCACGGCTCTAGCTTCCTCCTACAACCAAACCCACCACATATCTTCACACACAGAATCATAAAACAAAAAACAAAATAAGAAAGAAGCAAAATTTAGTAACTTCCACACTCACCAGAAATTGGCGCGAATCGGGCCAAGCTGATCGGTTGAAGCGCTTAACAGCAATCCAACGGCCATCGTCGAGCGTCCCTTTGTAAACCACATTGGGAGCTTTCTCTCCATGCTCGGAGACAACGTTCTCGGACGAGAATCCTGACGTGGCAGCTTTCAGTTGGTCCAAGGTGAACTCACTGAACCCAGGCAGCGAGTCCTTCTCATTTTTGTTCCCATTCTCTGCAGCTCACCAAAAACAAAGTCCAAATTTTCTCGGGAAAGTGACGGAAAAACAAATAGTTGAAACGAACAAAAAGAGTAAGAATAAGAAAAGCTCACCTATGTCTGAAGAGTCGTTAAGATTGGATTTGATGTTGGACGGCCAGAAGCAAAGAGATAGCTTGGAGCAACGAGCTCCCATTGGCTGATGAATCCAATCCTAGAGAGAGAAACAGCTGGAAAAGTTCAAATGTGTGTCTGTGATTTCCTCTCTCTAGAAAGTATGGCTCTCTTTCTATCACTTTCCTGGGGACTAGTAAGAAGGTTTGAGAGGAGTTTTTGGAGGAGAGATGGACAGGGTAGGAAAATGATGGAGAATGAAGAAGAAAGACGGATAAATAAAAACCAAGACAGGCATATTTCTCTTTTGCTCTTTTGTTTATTTTTTTTATTTTGTGTTTGGAAGGAGAGAAAGTGTGAGAAAATTTCTAAACCCAAAAGTAACTTTTTGGATCCAATGTTTTCTTTGTTTTTCTGTTTCTTTCTCTCACACCTTTCCTTCGTTTTCTGCATTTCGCTCCTCGTTTTTTACTTTTCGTTTTTAGTCCCCTTCTTCGCTGTTTCTCGTTTTTCGTGGCTTTTTCTTCTCCCTTTTGCTTTGGTTACGTTTTTTTATTTTCTCTTTCCATTTTCTCTTTTATATATTATCAATCTACCTATACATGAAAAGTATTATAGCCACTAAATTCTTCTCCAATTTTAGAAACCAAATAGTTTAATAATTACAAAATAGAATCTTACTCATAAAAAATAAAGAAAGTTTAAAATAAGTCAAAAATATCAACAAGATCGCATTAGTGGAATTCAAAACTTTGAACTTTGTCAGTATTAGTTAATTAAAAATTAGTCCTTATTTACGACATATGCTGCGTTTTATAGAAAAACTTATCGTTATATTGTGAATCTGTATTACATAAATTTTAATATAAATATGTGATCTAAGAAAGGAAATATTAATGTCATGGATTACATGTTAGACTTATTTTCTAGTCAAATATTACATCTTAGACTAAGTTTAGGTAAAGTTGCAGTTATGGATTAAATTTAATAATGTAGTGTCATTTTCACCCTAACCTTTGAAACCAAAAGGACTGAAAATGGTGAGAAGAACCTAGCCTAGCATATCAAATTTAAAGCTGACTTAGTACAAATTGTATATCTTCTCTGTCAACCCAAAATTTTAATTAAAAAATGCAGTCAATTTATTTAGTTTACACGAAGTTGGACAGTTCAACTACGCAAATAAAGAACACATCCACATTTGTGTGCACATAAAATATGAAATTAATAAAGCAAAATGCAGTGCTTTAGCCAGACATGCCTCAAATGATGAAGAATGCATTCAACCTGATATCAGGATCTTCTTGACCAACTTTTCCAGCTCTTTTATGCAGAAAATAAATAAATTTTTTTATAAAAAAAAAAGTTGTATATTATCATATAAAATAGTTGTTTACACCCTAATTGTATATTAATATGCTAAGATTTCAGCACAGACGGAAGAAGGGTTCTCACACACACAATCAAGATACAATGGGATTTCAAATCCGAGATCTCTGTTCTAGAAGTCAATACCTTTTTTCACTATGATAGACTTGATTGATTTTTTTTCCCCTTTTTTTTAGTGGTGGTGTTCTTGGATTTGGGAAGCATGGGAAAAAGATGAGGTCTTTTTGGGTCTTATGAAATGTACCTTAATTATATTATATCCTAAATTTAGATGCAAGGCCACGTTAGCTTGTGGACCACATGCATAGAATATTTTCAACAAAAGGTGTCCTGACCATACCCATTCATAATTTCATTCATCTGCTTCACTACGATCCTTAATTTTTTTTTTACAAATGTGGTAGGTGAGGTCAATCATAATAATATATCCTAAACTAAGATAAGGTTCTAACTAAGGAATATGTATTCGAAACATTCAATTAGAAGAGATTAAGAATTTAATTCTCGATGCACGTTGGAGTCGCATGTTGAAAAGAAGTATACGGCAAAGTTTAATGACTTGCATCAATCCAATGTGGTTATAAAATCCCACATCACCATCACCAACTATGTCATACTCTGGTTCACATTGTCGTGATACGTGATGTTACTAACTCATGTTCTATAATATTAAGGGGTTATTGAGTTGATATGCCGTGATATTACTAACTCATGTTCTATAATATTAAGGGGTTATTGAATTGATATGTCATCAACTTAAGTAAATACACGTGTTATAATATGACTGAACTAATAACGCCTGTTATATTATGTGATTATTGGAGTTGTTGGAGGCATGTAAAACCTTTCCACATCACCCAAATACACTAGGCACGAAACAATTGCTTTATTTTTCTTCTTCTGTTTTTTTTCTTGGATCATTTGTATAAAGTTATATACATACAGAGACATCATGAGAACAGGATGAGATAAGAATCCACTTACGAGAAAAGGGTTTAGGGCTAGACTATAGGACACTGACGAAATTGGAAAATTTGAATGTGAAAACCCACAGGCCAAAACAAAGACACTTGAATTCCACGGATTTGCCATTTTACTTTCTTGTACTATTTATTTCCCAAAACAGTTGCTCAGAAAACCAGAACTGGAGGCAGCAACATACCTTTTTCCATTTCAGCAAAACACCCATCCCAGAGAGGAAGTCCATGCAAATGACATAATTGCTATCTTTTTGATACATTTGACATTTGGAGGGATGAACAGAGTTTAGATATTACGTTGGCACTAAAAGTTAAGAGACTTGCAGCTAAAAAGGAAAAGAAACAGTTGCTCAGATAGTGAAGGGAAAGCAAGCAAGAGAGGCATGTGATGTAACAAGAGCTGTCTCCAATATCATGCTTCAACAACCTATGAAAAGAGAGAATATACATGGGGAAAAAAGAAAGGGCATTTGGAAAGCAAAAGGGTTGGTGGTCCTTGTGGGTCATGAGACAAGAAGCATTATTAAATTGCATAATTGGGTCATGCCAGCCCTAATTGCTTCCTCTAGTTACTGTGCCCTTTGAGAATAATACTAAGCCCTCTTGTCTTGTATTGTATGTGATGCCTCTCCCATTCTTCACCCCACGCAACCTGTTTTGTGGACCAAATTTTGAAGCAATCTTTTTAAACATGACAACCTGGTGCTCCAACACAATGACTTGGATTTCATCCATAGTCACCACTTTTCTTGACTCATTCCTGTGCATACAATCTCTATAATTCATTCCTGTGATGATGACGACAAAGGTGATAATGATGATGATGATGATGATTACGATGGCGGTATATGTATGAGTAAGAGTTAGCTGCACAAATATGATGTGTGTGACACTAAACAGTGAAAAAGTGGTTACTCGTGAGCATACTAAAACCTAAACCATTCCATTTCCAGCAATAATACAAATTATGTTCATCAGCCTCTCTAAAGAGACAATATTGCATCTGTTGAAGCAACTTAGGACTTTTAACAGCAGCAAAGCCATCTTCAGCTTGTGCTGCTCATCTATGTACCATATAATGCTAAGTATGTTCCTATTTCGAAACTTTTGATTTGTCGGTCTTCCTATCTGGAGACATGCATTACACATGATGTTTGCACTCACAAAATGAGGTCAAACTAAATGAGACAATAAGAAATATTTACTGGTTTTCCAGACTCAAGTGGCAATGTTGGCAGAATTTCCATTCCGGAATTTGTCAAGCTCTTCTTTGTTCTTGCTATCTTTATCTCTGCTGCTTATTGGTAGCAGTTGTTGAGATGTAGAACCAAGGGACCGATCAGGCAATTCTGTGAAGGGGAAGAATACAGTCAGCACATACACAACCTTTGGGTATTCTAAAGAGCTTGACAATTACTGCCCATAAAAAGTTCTGTTTTGTTATAAATATACAAAACTGAATCAAATTTAGACATGTTCATGATCTAACAGTAAAATGGAATCCAGAACAAATTTCACCCATTTTTAAGATAGAGAAAAAATTATTGGAATTGCATTTTGCTAACCTGGCAATTTTTGGTCAATAAAGAACACTACCAAATTTACAGTGTACCTGCACGGGAATATAAAACTTATGTTCGACCAATAGATTATTAAATATTCCAGTAGAGTAATTTCAAAAGCATAACAGGATCCATCTCTCACCAGGCAACAACAATGTCAACAGTGTAATGTTTGCGAGATGCTACAATCAGGAGGCTCTGAATACCAGCAACTAACCAAGCAATCTGCTTAATGCACCTGTAATGATAAGCCGCAGTAGTGTCAAAATTTATACTAGTTTATCCATTTAGAAGATATCCTTAGAAAAGTGAAATTGAATAATGACTCAAGGCCCCAACCCCTCGGACATCAGTACACAGATTGCTTTACTTTCCTTCTTCGACATCATTATTGGGGAACCAGATGCACCAGAGGACAACAGCCCCCAACCCAAAAAAAGAAATAAGAACGGAAAAGATGCAGCTAATAGTAATGGTTACCTCTTTGTTCCATATTTCTGATATGTGCGCACAAATACTAAGGTAAAAATCATATGTGATGAAAAGATCAAATCACCACAACCATACATTACTCCTCGGGGAACTGCACAATCATGCAAATCATATAAGCATGAAGAAGATTATGTTTTATGAAGTTAATGAACCATTAAAAATTATACAAATTTATAAATAAACCCAATCCTAGACATGTATTTATAAAAAAACTCAAGCACTATTTAAACATAGAAACACACCTAAAATCAACCCCAAAGTCAACTTTTTGGGTGTGTTTATAAATGGGTTTTGAGTGTGTGTAATGATGGGTTTTGGGTGTGTTTATATATTTAAATAGTGCTTGGGTTTTTTTATAATTTCAACCCCATTTTGGGTGTTTTAGTGAAACTCCCTAAAAATTAAAAGATGAATAATTTAAACCCACAGTTGATTAAGAGCACTTCAAGTGCACTCTCTGGAGGGGGCAGCCTGGCAAGTTTTGAGCCCTGAAAGAGACAGTTGTACCTGATTGTAAAACATCGTTTAATAACAACTACTTAATGATTATTGATTACAGCGAATTAACAACCGAAATTGCAAACTTCTATAAACTTTACCTTGCGGCAATGATAGTTTGGACCAGGAAGCAGAGTTGAGTAGAAGGTTATAATCCGGAGCACTTGAGAGACCTAAACAAAATGCAACATATACGCAAAGAATTTGTCAGAAAATATAGCAGAAAAACACAGGATACTATTAATCAATTGATCCATGAATCAGTTCACTAGTCAAAACTTCAAAAGAAAAAAAAATTGCACATAAATCATGCATTCTTTATTCATATATGGAAGACTGTCCTGAGTGCTATTCCCAGTCAGATGCTTCAGAAAATGAACCAAGCTCAAGAACTAGTATCATATAAGCAGGACACATAATCCAAGAACATTGGGTTGAAAGTGGAAAATACAGATGACTCTGTAGTTAATGCAAGCATATTCACCAAATTTTCATCGACATCGATATTTATTGCATACTAGAAGATTCAAAACACTCGGGAAAATTAAAAAGGATTTATAACACCTATACGTAGCATGTGATGATGATATGGCTACTGATTAAACTGTTACCTGATATGAGCCCATACTAAACCAAAAGGGAAAACAGTTTCAATGGTAAGCCTTTATAATGCCAAAGCAAAAACTCAAGTGTTTCCAGCAAAGAACCAAGGACATATGCAACCTAGGTGAATGAACTTCCTAAAGAGAGAGAACAATAAGGAAGATCTAAAAGGAAGAGTTTAAGCAGCTAAGGGTGTAGTCTAGCACATGTAAACAGCAAAAACAACATTTGTAAATATCAGCTGTACTTACGCCTAAATAAGCAAATACTCTGCACCATATCAGAACTGTATATATCTTTTTGTACTGGAAAACAAAGGGGTGAAAAGTCCACTGCAACAGAATAAAAATCTGGATTAGGATGTTACCAAAGTTCTACAAGTAATTAGGAGCAAATACTAAAGAAATGGACTGCAAGAACAACTGGCCCTTCAAATACATGAGAGACAAATCCAGGATAAATTTAAAGTAGATGTTGATATTAGAAAACAGAAAGGCTTACCAAGACAAAGGAGAAAAAGATGACTGAAAAGAGAGTCTCGCTAAGATAAGATCTGTCTTGACCAAGTTCCTAAGATATCACAAATCAACAGAAAATAAATTATATGACAAATGTTACATCAAAAATTAAAGCCTCCGGATAAAAATCCTTAAAAGTATGCCCACCGGGAGGAAAAAGAACCCAGCATCCTGAAGCATCGGTCCTGGCCGATGTAAATAATGAACACCATGAGCAGCTAGTCCATGAAGATACTGTTAACACAAACAAAACTAGTATATAAGCATCTGAACAAGAGCTCCTGAAAAAACAAAAGGGGGAAAAGAAAAAGCCTATGAAGAGGGAAAGTAGTTCGGCTCAGAACATAATTTTTTGTCCAACACAGAAAGGTTTCATATCACTGAGATCAGCCCATAATTCTTCTCCGGCTTACACACATTTGCAGAACAAATAGTGTGAATTAAACCAACACCATTCAATCCACTGCATTGAAATTCAAGTTTAAAGCCCAACTTGAAACAGAACAACTATGACTAGTAGTAGTTCCATATAATCATGTAATTCAAACCATTTCTAATCAACTTTTTCTAATGGAATAAGCTTCCAGCAGTTCACAAGTTACATGAACATTCAATACAAATTAATTGCCAATAATAATTCCTAGTTATAAAAAAAATGAACCTGAAAGAGAAAAAGAAATGAACCTGAAAAACGAGACCAGCAAGAAAATACTTCCAATTCCCGGCAAGAAGCGAAATTTCAGTTGACGTCTCTGCGCATACTTTCCTCCATAGCTTCACATTTCAAACAACACCAAAAAAAAAAAAAAAAATCAACGAAAATTGGAATTTGTCAAAAGAGAAGAAAAAAAAAACCCAAAAAAAAAAAAAAGTTGAACAGAAACAGCAATGGCGGGCTTCATTGTAACCTTGGGAGCCTCACGAGCAAAGATAACCGGCATTTTGGGATATGAGGTTAAAGCTCGTCATCAATCAGCATTAAGAACTCCAAATAAACCGCTATAAATTGGAATTCGAATCGTCCAACGTGATAATAAATTTAAATTTAAATGAAAACAAAAAATGGCAGAGAAAATGGAATTGGAGTTTTGACTTCAAAATTCGAAAATTAGGTTTGGGATCAATAGGAATCTATCTATATCTAATCTACAGCAACAGAATTTCACCTAATTCAAAACTCTCTCTGACTCTTTTTGTCTCTCTCAGTCTTCTCGGTCTCGGAGGTGGCAGTTGAGAAAGAAGGTTTTCCAAGTGGGGGGAGTGAGATGGGAAAACCAAATAATTAATTTAAAATAAAATAAATACTTGGGACAAAAGTTTTCAAAACTTTTTTTTTTTCCTGGTTTTTTTTTTTTTTTTTTTTTTAGAGAAGAAGAGTCAGCAAATATGCATGACGTGTCCAATAAGCGTGAAAAGAAGGAACGCGCTCACGTGGCAAGCCGATGGAGAACCTATGTCGGCTACAACTTTATATTTTATTTATTAAAACGTCGGCTACAACTTTCGAAAACAAGTTTTAACCCGATATCAGGGATGATGGACCCACAATAGTAGGGGTCCCACTTCATTTCTTCAACTCTATCGCACAATGTAATTGACCAAAAAAAGAGAGAGAGAGAGATAAGTCTTAACATAAAATTTTAGTTTAGTGAAAAAAGATCTTTGACTGTAGATCGAACCTGATAGGATAGCACATTGATAATGTGTGTGAAATCTCTCTCCTTTAATATAGCTCGTATACAAAATCACAATGGGAGGAATTTCCGAAAATCAAAACGAATTTTTACAACTACAATAAACGAAAATTTAGAAAACCAATCATAAGGTTGTGTAAATTTATGTCAATTATTGACTAGAGTATCTAGTATCATATTAGCTTCTTGATAAGTATGATGAATTTCAACTTTGTCCAACTGAAAAAGAAGGTAATTATCTCATCCCGAATGAGAGAGTTAAAAAAACCTAATCCATTTTCTCCAGTTTAACATATTAAATTGTCCCATAAGAGCTGCTCTCCATTAACAAAGGCAAGGTACATAACCTTTTGGTGAGTCTAAGATGCAATGCATAATGACCAAATACAACCCATATTGGAAGTGTATGCTATATGGTAGTTTCATAGTTCCCACGCAATGTAAATGTATCATATATATGTGATGTGAGACGTCCTCCTTTTTGCTTTTGGCTTTCCTCCTAAGTTTTGTACTGCATTCAAAAAGAAGCAAACCAGTGTTCCTTAAAGGTGCAGCAAAGAAAGCCACTTTGATAAGATTTCTCTTAGAGCACCCAGCAATCAATACACCCCACCTTGAGGGCACTCCTGGCATTCTAGCTCACTGTTTTAGCCTTGTAGGACATCTTGTTGTTGCAACTTCCATAATTTGGAGCTGCTTCACAGCAAAGATTTGATGCAGGGACCCCCTGATTATGACTTACAATGGAAGTTGATGTCAGCTCACTTGTATCTTCTACGTGTGTGTTCGTGTGTATGTGTGTATGCGGACAGGCATGTACAAGTGTGAGAGACATCCCTTTGATGTACAGAAATCTGTTGAATCAGGCATGGAAAAACATTGCAGCCGGAAAATGCACACCAAATGAGTAACCAAAAGGGCAAATAAACAGCCTGCAAGGCCTTATGTTTCCATTTCAAGGAGGGGCTTGCACCCCAATACTGGAGAAATTGGATCATTATTCTCCAATATTCCCATCAGAAATTGAGTTTATTAAAATTCAAAGTGAAAAACAACATACTATTCACTCATTATATGCACATTTAAATTGATGAAACAGTTCCACTCAGAATACATTTGATGCACTTCATATTACTTCTGACATCTAAAGTACTCTGCGGATCCAAGACACCAGTATCTTCACGGGGATCATGAATCTAAAATCCAACCCAGCCAAATGAAGATACATGGTAACTATAAGAGGTAATCATGGTAAAACTAGACCCTCCCGGCTGGAGAAAGTGGGGGATATGAGACATATCTTGCAGGAACTTCCCCTTCCGTTCGATTTGGAGCACTTAATCCATCATTTTGCATTAATATGCTTTCTCCAGAAGTTTTTTCTTCTAACGACTTCCTTGACTCCGAGAACTCACATAAGTTCCAACTATCTAATACTGCTATACAAATGGAGAATGCTTGTAAGATTGAGATTGAAGAACTGAACTCAACTGAATAGATACCATCCCTGAATGGGGACATACTGAAAGTAGGCTGGTTTTCTTGTAAACCTCCCTGTGGATATGTAATGAAAGCAAAAGGTAACATTAGTTGGTAACTTTCAGAATAATATGGAAAAGGAAAAAAAATTATATATCACCCTGGCTCAAGAAAAACACTATACCTGAAAAAGCTCGAACCGATCTGTGATGGAACAAACCTTATGTGATTTCACTTTCTCATTGACTGGATTATGATTGTCAAATATCCTAAGTTTGCAACCCAAATCCCAACCTCCACAGTCACATGATCCACCTGAATTCCAACGTTCAATCAGTGATGATGGTCCCCCATTACTTGGTAGACTATGGATACCACTTGGAAGTATGACTGTTGTGCTAATTAGGCCTTGACCACCAACAAAAGGCTTCTCTACAGCTTCCCCAGAATAAGAATGGCGTCTCACCCTTGACAAACACTCTTTTGAACCAACCGCAGGCAAGTTACTACAGTTATCCCAATGATGCCAATCTCCGGTGGATTGCTGACTGACATTTTGGGGATTTTGACAACAGCAGCAGCTAGCTCATCACTTGGCTGGAAGTCTGAGGTTTCACAATCTGCCTGTCTCAGGTTTCCAGAAAATAAAACAAACTCTCTCATGCTAAAGTGATCCGGTCTAACCAAATTGGGAAACTGAGAATCAGCGACCTTCATTTGAGCAATAACATTACGGACGTAGTCGTGACTCTTGCCTTTGCTGCCTTGATTTATCCAAGTTCCACTTTTTTTCTTGACTTCCCGGATACTGAAAAATGTGTAGATGCAGCTGCAGTCACCCTTTTTCAAGGTATTTAGCTTCTTCATCGTGGCTGCAAGGATATCGATGTCATTGTCAACCGCAAATGTGAACAGGGGCAGGCCATTCTTAACTGCAACTCGTAGAAGAGCTTGAACTGCAGTTGATCCACACTTCTTGGCCTTCACTGGCTCATTGACATTAATTGTCCTACAACCAGTCATACCTAATTTTACCTTCCCTGGCTGCTCGGACAAAGAATCCACCCGCCCCTCAGACAATATGGAATCTTTCTCTAATGGCTCCACTAAGCGATGGGAGTTTGCCACCTTTGACTTCAGCAGTGGATCCAGTAACCTTCTCAGAGGGGACTTGGCTCTGCCAGTGGCATTGGACTTTTGACCATCTGAAGCACCTAAGAATGTGGAAGTCACAGTGTTCTCTGAACCAGGTTTAGCTGAAAAAGCTGTTGAGCTCAGCTGCTGTGTATCTAAACAGTCCTTAGAACTCGTATGCTTACTCATCTTACCCACACCGATGCTAAATCGGCGAAAAGGTGAAGTGTTTCTTACTTTTTCAGCAGTTGCTTTGCTTGGTTTCAGATCCAATCCTTTATAAGGCTCACTTACAGTTGAAGAAGATGTGGACACTACTGCTACTTTTTTCTCTTCTACATTTCTGCCTCTGTATGGGTTTGTTCCTGTTTTAGCTGACAATGATGCTGAGCTAGGTGTATTAGATTGAAATCTGAGAGTCGCACCATCTGTGGAGCCAAGGTGTTTTACCCGAGAGTGTTTACTTTCAACTTCAGAAGGAAAATGGCACAAATGTGGGAAATCAGAATTGAGCTCTGCATGGCAGGCCTCTTTGGGTCTCTCTGAAGAGCTTGCTCGAGTAGTTTTCTCTGCTCTTTGATGAAGCAGTGTTGTTGAATCAGAAAGGTGGGAAACCCCAGAGTGATTGTTTTCAGGAAAATCTCTAGGCAAAAGCAGAACAACTTTCTTGCATCCTTCAGGAATATCTAATTCAAAATTTTCTGAATATGGTTTCTGTAAGTTCTCTGCTTTCTGAATAAATTCACCAACTTGAGTCTTTTTCTTTACCTTTAAATGAGCTGCCATTTCCAAATGTGGGCCATTCCACAAACTTCTTTTTTCTGGCTCACTCTTTGCATCTGAATCTTTACTCTTGCTCTGTTCCACCTTCGTGTCTATGCGGCTTCTGCATAGAGATGTATCTGTTCCAATGAACTTTTCCGACCCATTCACGGTGCTACTCTGGTCAGCTTTAAGGTCTTCAAACTTTTCAACCCTTTCTCCAAAAGAGGTGACAACTTCGGAATGGCCTTCTGTTGGAGATTTCGTGAAATGAGATTGCAGTGAATGACGATGCATCCTTGGCTGAGCAGGAGAACGGCTGTGACCTCGGCTGGAATGGGTTGATGATCCATCCGTCGAAAAACATGAGGTTGTATTACTACTGGACGGTGAATAACGGCTACTCCTGTATGGCATCTGTTTATGGCTACACTGCCATTTTTCTAGGCGGCCCCAGTCTAGGACCCCAACATTTAAAACTTTCTCCTGAAGGTTTTTTCCTCTCTCAAGATAACTTGGCAAATTTGACATGTGCCTAACAAGTTCTTCTTCAGCAGTTGTCTTTCTATTAATCCGCTGCTTTTGGTGGTTCCCAACAGAATTAGATGGGATATCTTTTACATTTCTTGTAATCTCATGATGGAGATCGGCATAAGACAAACCAGGCTTTCTTGATTGGGCCTTGTCTTGCAGATTTATACTTGCATTTATTTGGCGCAACATGTTACCAGAAGTTCCTAGAGATTGTTGATCATTGGAATTCTTTATGGGTTCTAAACAGCCATCCATGGTGGTATCTGCAATGCCCTGGTTTATCGTACCTGGAAAACCTTGCTACAAGGGAGCTCCATATGTTCTTATTCAGCTGAGCAGATGGATTGATTCACAACAATGCTGGCCAGTCTGAAGATAAAATAAAGAGAAAATTGAATACTGCAGCCCAAAAAAGTGAAATACTGACACAAGTTTTCCAAAATAAATGGAAGGTTACCATGAATACCATCATATACTACTACCAATCTGCTAAGTAGACTATTTTTCTCTAACTAACTAAATTAACAATATTGGTTAATCGACATAAGAAAAATTCCCTTTGCACATGTCAAGAAGCAAAGCAACAAAGTCTTTGAACAAGAAATAAATTCTTTTAAGTTTTAAGGCGTGGAGGTCTCCCTTGTCAAGCCACCCAAAAAAAACGTGGAACCATAACTCCTCTCAACATCTTAGACCACATTAGTGTCAGATGAACCACATTCTAATTGCCGTGTTTACTATGATTACACCAGAAGAATTCAGGAATCTATCTCGAATGAAAGTTATTTCAGGAAACTTCACAATGAAAAAAAAAAAAAAAAAACAAAACAAAACAAAACAAAACACAATACAACATGCATCTTGATTATCATCATTTTCAGTCAGCGCACATAGTTCATTAACAAATGCAGTCAATTCCCACAAAATAGTAAAAGAATATCAGGGAAGCAGATAAGCTCTAAGAAATTTCAAATCTTACAATCAGGAGGAGAAAATCGCACAATGGTATTTGCCCCCACTGCTCAGAGAACCTTTATTCATAAGCTCACAGCATAAAAATTCGAAAATTTATCGTCTACAGAACTCAACTACGCTAAGAACTAGGCAAAATGGTAGCGTATTAATCAATTCATAATGTGAATTGATAGATGATGAAGCCGACCTTCATGGCGCGAAACTGAAATCTCATGCAATACGACAAGTAAGAGCTGTATATGGTAATACGGACAAAGAGGGAAGCAGAGAATCACATTCAAAACCAAGAATTTGGTGGTCCATTAAGACCCAATCTCAAAAATCTAAGATAAGGGTAAAAACGACCTGTCGTCGTCGGCATCATTGTCGCCGCTAAGCCTAATGGTAAAGACAAAGCTCGCCAGCTATTCGAAAATCAAATCCAGAGCTCGCTCATCTTTCAAAAAAATTTGAAGCAGTTCGTTCGGAAAAATTTGAAAAGAACGACAGAAAAAGGAAAGCTCTTTCCTTTCGTTTTCTTTTTCTCTCACTTTCTCAGCTGCCAACCAGCGAGTAAATATTTCAGCTGTCAAATTCCAATCCAGAAATAAATGAACAAAAACGCGCAAACCAGCACAAAAATCAAAGAAAAATCAACAAAATCACATTTCTCGGGAAACAAACGGAAAATATTCTCGCAATTTCTGGATAGTACTCACCAGAGTGAATCTTTGGTGATGCAGAGACAGGAAACGCCATTAACGGAAACTGCGACTGCCTCGAAGAAGAAGCAATACGTGTCGGTGGCTCATTGGTCTGTGAGAACAGAAAGGTGAAAGCAGAGATCAAAGGCTAAGTAGAATCGTAGGGCAGCCTCGTAATCCCAAATGCTTGGCTTTTCTTTTCCCCAAACTCCAAAGCCTCTCTCAGAATCTTAAGCTGCAAAACTGAGAGAGAGAGAGAGAGAGAGAGAGAGAGAGAGAGCAGGTGTTGATGTGAGTGTGATGAGTGTGTGTGTGTGTGTGTGGTGTTTTCTTTCAGTCTGAAGCTAATTTGTTTTGTACCGTGTGGTACAAACAGTCAAAGCAGAAAGAGATGGAGAGAGGGGAGGCGATCGTTGTCATCGGACGGCTAAAAGGAAGAACGGATTATCGGGCGGTCACATCGTATAGGCTCCTAAAGACAGGAAGTATGTTCCTGGGCCCCACTTTGAAGGGCCTTAATGTATTTTAATTGTTCCTAAACTTTCTACCTGTTTGGTTTGGTTTTGGTTTGGTCTTCGTATATGAAGATTTTCATTAAAAAGTGTGGGCCCGCCTAAATTGGGTTAAGGAGTTGTGAATGTCGTTTTCAATGTCTAACATAATATCAATTTTGTCTCTGAACCCGGCAAATTGATCTTATTCTCTCGGAGTCAAAACAAAGTGTATTTACCGATAAATGAATACCATTAATTAATTGGTTAATTTCATTTTTGTCAAAACATATCTTTTTATATTAAAAATAATCAAGCTATTATTTTTCATTTAGCTTTAGGTGAAATTCGAAAGTGCAATCTATAAAAAGCCACACACAAAAATAAAAGTGCATCACTTTCGTTTTTATTAAAATAATACATTTGCCTTTCTAAAAAGTAAACAATCAGTGTCAATGAGGATTGATTGTGTTGGTAAGAATCGTTTTTCTTCACTATTCATGTTTAGGTTCGAGTCTTGCTGCAGACAATCTCTCTTAGTGGTTTATCTGTAAAAAAAAAAAAAGGAACTAAGAGACCTTGATAAGCTCTAACCCAAAACTCAAAACGCACTTAATTCATATTAAGGGCATAAATATGTATATATAAAAATTAAAAATCCATGTCCAACAAAATTCTTTACAAATAAAGATAACATGCGCACGAAGGAATGTCGCTTTACTATTGTTGCAGTTAAACATGCTGGAGAAAGCATCAAAGTGATGATCCCTTTTTTTTATAATCCCTAAAATAAGATGTACCAAAAGACTGAAGAGGATATGCTTTTGAACCAGCGCCTGGGATTAAAGTGATCACTTTAAGCTCAAAAGGGGATCAAGGAGAAAAGTAAGAGAAAAAGAATAAAGAAAAAAGGTGAGGATGTGATGAGTAAGAAGAAGAAGTAATAAAATAGAAGCATAATGCAGATGGAAAAGGGAATTTCAGGCTCTAAGCCTTAGCATCATCATTGCAATGTAGATCCAAGATTGTAATGCTGATGACCCTATATTGAAAACGATAAAAAATGAATCCTATGAATCCATGATTGAGAAGAATTATAAGGCCACGACAAATGTTAAGAGCATTCCTACTTGCCATGATTGTGTATTCATAAATTTACAGGCATGTAAAATCAGACAGTTAAATTTCAAACAACGAAAAGGACTGAAAAAAGGTTTTTGTTTTGAGGTATAATTTTACAATACTCATAGTCAGTAAAAAAATTTATTATTATTTCTTCTGGGTTTTTATCACAAATAGTCCTTGAATTTAAAAAAAAATACTTCATTTTAGTTATTAATTTCTCAAATCAATCAATATGGTCCTTCATCTTTTGGCATGCACATGAAATTTTATCCCTATTGTTGCATTCTAACAAAACATTCGTTGAATTTTGTCACATATCATTATTTGACCAACTTTAAAATGACATTTTCATTAAAATATAGCTGATTCATAAAAATCACATTTTTGCTCCACAAGGTCATCTTTTTCCATTTAGGGTTTTACATTTGGATCCGATCAAAGAGAGCATATTTCAACGAGATAGTTCTTTTTCAACTCTCTCAAAATGGAATATATTCCAAACATATCTGCCATGGCTCCTTACTTCGAAAGGATAAAAATATCTAAACCTTGTTGAGCAAAATATGTGAGATTTACTTTTTCTTATGGGTAGTAGATAGGTTGTGTTTTGACTCAAATGCATCTTTAAAATTGATCATGTGACCAATTTTAACAAATATTTTGACAAATACGACGAGATGGACCAAACTGATGTGTTGAGCAAATCATTAAGTACCAAATGGATTTATTTGCAACTTAAAGAACTCAAATAAAGACTTTTGAAAAGTTCAAAGACCATTCGTGAAAAAATTTATAATTATTAAAAATAAATAAATAAATAAACCTTCTTTTTAATGTTGATCAGTACTAAACATAGAGAAATGGTTCCAACAGATAAACCATTGTCCAAAAAGCGTTTTTTCATAATTATTTTTTAAGTAGGAATGTGGGATAAAATGATTTATTCCTAGAAGAAGAAAAAAAATGAACGTGCTACATATAATTGGCAAATTGACTATATATTATTCAACCACTTTTAACATTACCATGATTATTACCACTCAAGCATTATATTCTTCATGATTGAAGTATGTATGATCTTTCACCCAAAAAAAAAATCTATGTATGATCAAGGTAAGAAATTTCCAAGTGCTCGTTGATACCACACTGTAAAATGATTTGTTGTCTACTCTTTCTTGGGAATTAATGCAAAGCCAATGTAGCCTAGCCTACGATTTTTCCTTTCCTATTTTCATACCAAACAAACACTCGATAAGAAAGAAGGAATACGACTGACATGATTTACTGGGGCTTGTGATTTTGGAAGTAGTCACCTGGGATTCAGCCTGGTTTTGGACGTCAAACAAATTGACGTTCAAGTTGGAACCTTTATTTTATTTTATTACTGAAAAGGCATAAACTTCACAAATTTGTCCAACTTGGCAATTATGCAGACTTGCATCACTTTCCCTATGCGTATCTTTTGGATCCCATTTAGGGATTTCATTGTCCAATCGGTTTGGCCATGTGGGGGTGGGGATATGAGACAAATCTTGAAAAGAAACGTGCAACCAAAAGAAAAGGACAATATTTGTTGTTAGTGAACTGTAGGATATATTTAGAAAATATATGATACTAGAATTTCGTTACGTGGTGTAATTAATTCACGTATTATAATTATTTTAATATGAATTATTGATCTCAAAATTGTACGTATCATAATATGCAAAAAGTAGTACAATCCACTAAAAGCCAGATACGAACATGATCATTGCTATATAATTTACAAATAATGTAGTCTACCATCCATCATTAGGTTTTAGCTATTATCCATATTATCATTTGTACCTCTCTGAAATCTCTTCTCACCGTTGAAGCTTACGTGAAAACGATGGCACCAAAGTCATTACATAGCCTGCAGTCGACAGATCAATCAGTCCTCTCAGCTTAGACTAATGGGCCTTGGTAGGTAGGAGCGTTGGGCTTGAGTTTTAAATCTGATAGATTATAAGTTGAAGAGCTTTTTAAAGGTCAAGCTCATGGATGGATAGTTCGTGACAAAGAATTATGTGTAACGGGTGGTTGGTTAGTATAATGTGTCTATTCACTTGCATCCGAGTTTAATTTCCCTATTTTTGAATTATTACTTGATTTATGAAAAATAAAACAAAACAAGACAAGATTGTCGCTTTATTTAAAAAAACAAAGCTAGAAAAAATATAAATGAGCTGGCATTAAGGATCAAGAAAAGCCTTATGAGCCGACATGATGAAAATATAAAATCCTAAAAAGGATTAATTCAAGTAATAACAAGATAAAATACATTATGAGCAGGTCAATGATGCGATCTATGGTGAAGGATCAACATTAAGAAAAGTCTTAATTTGTTGAGGACTAAGGTAAAGCCTACTGCGTACCATAATTACGTAACTTGGAATGGGGTTTAGATATCTGGAGGTATTTAACAAAGCGCTTGTGGCTAAGCAATGTTGGAGGCTTGACAGTCCATGGTTCACAAGGTGCTTAAAGTTCGATATTTTCCAAACTGTAATTTCTTGGCAGCTAGTAAAGGAAGAACTTCTTCATATGTTTGGAGGTCTTTGATTTGGGGTCGTGAATTGCTCTTGAGTGGGCTAAGGAAGAGGATTGGAGATGGACAAGAAACTCTTGTTTATGGTGATGCTTGGATTCCTAGACCTAATTATTTCCGCCCTATTTCCCCTCAAGTGTTGGATCAAGAAACTAAAGTAAGTGCTCTTATTTTTCCTATTGGGAATTGGAATGTTGATTTATTAAACTTGTGTCTTCATTCGGAAGATGTTAAGGCCATTACCTCTATCCCTTTGAGTGTTAATTATCACAATGATAGATGGATTTGGCATTATACGACTAATGGAGTTTATTATATGAAAAGTGGATATAGGCTGGCGATATCAAGAAAAAAGGAGTGCAGTGGGGCTGTTGGATCCAAGGATTAAAATATCGGCCATGCAGATAATGTCGAGTCCCTAATTTACTGATATTTCGGGGGCTATATCCTTATCGTTTTAGGTATCGTGAAAAAATCAACAAAAATGACATATATAGGCATTGAAACACATAATTTTGGTGTAAAACTTTCATAGATGTTATGTACATTATCAATGAATGTATTGAACAAATAAAACTCAAAATTTACTAATAATAAGATATACATATGATGAAATATAAGTTGTATGTAATGTGCGTAAATGAAAAGTTTGAAAATAAAATTTTAATTAGAAATAATAAACCATGCATAAATCCATTGTTTGTTTAAACATTGGATTACAATTTAGATAAGTGTCCATCTACATAAATGAAGAGCTCCTATGAGGTTCAAACAATGAGGAATAACCATCTAGATTCAAACAATAGTCATACCAAGTCATGTAACCCGAGCAGTTTGTAAGCCATGTTTGAACATGATGCACATAAGTCTCTCTTGAGCTCCCTCTTGCCTTCCTCATATATGGGATAGTTAGGATTAACCAACTAGTAGGTCCATAATCTTTTTTTATCATCTTGAGCTCCATAACTAGTTCTATTATAATCAGACATGACATAACCATAGTAATCATAAGATTCATTTGAGTTAGTACTAGGTCTAGTTCATATGCTCATAGATCCAAAATTGATCGCCATGTCCTCTTCAGATGGATTGGAGGTATGTGGGCAGTGGACTGTGCATAGATTTTTCATATTAATAAATTATAGGGTTCTGAGCAAGGTTTAGTTATTTTTGGATTTCAATTTGCTTCAATTGCCTTCAAAACTTTTGAATTTTTTTTTAGTTCTATTATGGGTATAGAGAATATTGGGGATATCAGCAAAATATCGGGAATATCTGCAAAATATCGGGGATATTCACACTTATCGGGGATATATCGTCGATACAGGGGAAGATATGGTCTTACCCTCCAATATCGGTGTCGACAGTTGAAAATACAGATATATCGGCAGATGTATCGATGTATTGGCTGATATTTCAATACTTGGTTGGATCCTCTTCGGAACCAAGAATATGAAGTGCTTTCTGGAGAAAAGTTTGGTCCCAAGAGGTGGCGCAAAAACTTTTATACTTCAATTGGAGAGCTATTAAAAATTATCTTCCTTATAAATCTAATCTACTTAAAAGGAAAATAATATCTTCTGACTCCTGCCCCATTTGTAATGTGAATTCTGAGAGTGTAATTCATGCTTTGTGGAGTTGTCCTAGTGCTCAAAAAGTGTGGAAAAATGTGCAGTTCAGAGAGGTTTTTACAAGGGTGCACTTTTCCAACTGTGGAGATTTATTTGAAGTTGCCACTATTTATCTTTCGAAGTATGAAATGCGCCTGTTTTTATACATCTGATGGAGCTTATGGCAAAACATAAATCAAGTAGTTGTGGAAGGCAGTTCTTGTGCACAGGAGGCGATTTTCAAAAGAGCTATTTGCTTGGCTAATGAATATGGAAATCTTGTGAAAGGTGAACCTAAAATAAATGTTGAGAAACCAACCAAATAGTCTCCTCCTCCTGTCGGCAAATATAAACTGAATGTTGATGTTGCTTATATTCCCGAAACAAGTGTGGGTGGAATTGGTGCTGTTATTAGAAATGACAAAGGGGAAATGATGGCGGTTATGGCCCTTCCTCTTGCCACCGCCACCTCACCTAAATATGCAGAGATTATGGCACTTCATTTCAAGATGAATTTTGCTCGGGATGCTGGCTTCTCTTCTAATTTAATTGAGTCTGATTCACAAGGAGTGGTAAGAGTCGTGGGCAAGTAAGAAGCAACAATTTGAAGAGTTACTATCTCTTTCTGTCCAAGGGGGAAGCAATCAAATAGCTTATTTTCTAGTAAGGCATGCACTTAATTGTAATGCTCAGTAAAAGATGACATTATTGTTTCCTCTTAATTGTTATCAATGATTTACTCTTTCAAAAAAAAAAGAAAAAAAAAGAAGAGAGAAAAGTCTTCCCCTTTTGATAACATCCCAAAGGAAGACACATGTACTCTCCAAACTCCACCATGAAGAACGATGTTCGAAGACAATACCTCTAGAACTTTGAAGAGAATGTGATTAATTCATGTTTCACATAATGAATAAAATAAAATTACAGAGATTAAGCCAAATTGATCAACACAGCAGTGTTCTAACCTTATTTTACTTGAGTTACGACTTTTTGCACTCGAGTTCCAAACGATGAATTCGAAAGAATTCAAGTAGGATATATAAAATTTAAAACGCAAGTTATAATATACTTTTACAAGAAACCACACAATTTCATTAATAACTACATGGATGACACTTGACACTCACAGACAGCCACACAATGACACATATATTATCACTTTGATTTTGGCACTCTTTATTTCTACTACATACTCTGTGGATGAACTAGAGAACGCAGATGATCTTAGATTCCTCAATTTTAATTAACCTGAGATTTCAATGGCTTTGACATCAGCCTTCTTCACCTCTGCCTTTGGAACAGTGACACTCAGAACCCCATTCTCCATTGCAGCCTTAATCTCGTCCACCTTTGCATTTTCAGGAAGCTGAAACCTCCTCAAGAACTTGCCGCTGCTGCGCTCCACTCTGTGCCACTTGTCGTTCTTGTCCTCCTTCTCTACGTTCCTCTCTCCGCTGATCTGAAGCACCCTGTCGTCTTCAACCTCCACCTTCACTTCTTCTTTCTTCAGCCCCGGAAGGTCTGCCTTGAACAAGTGGGCTTCCGGGGTCTCCTTCCAGTCGATCCTCGTGTTCAGGAAAGCTGAATTTTCCCTGGGGAATGTGGAGAGTGATGAGGAGGAAGGGAATGGGAAATCTTTGAATGGCTCCCAGACATCGAGAGAGAAAGGGTCGAAAATGCTGCCTCGTCGGAAGCTGGGGATGATCGACATCGGAAAAATTGATGGGTTTTTTGTTTGGATGCTGAGAAAGTTTGAGAATTTGAGTCGTTTGAGAATTTCCGCTTTGCTTGATTGGTTTGGGAAAGTAGAGGATTGGTTGGGTATTTAAAAAGAAGCCAAGAATAATCTAGTAAAGACTGGGCCTTGAAAACGCTATTTTCTCTGGAAAATTCTAGGATTCTCGAGAATCTGTGGGCGGGGCTCCTTTGTGGGCTCATAACACAGTTAGACGAGTGATGGACCACTGGACTTCAAAGTTCACTCAACCTACCCAGCACCATTTTTGTAAAATTTGAAATTCACTTTTTACCCTTCAAAGAAAATTAAAAACTAATGCGATTCATATTGAAGGAACATAACATAATATAATGTGCAGGTGCAAGATGCTTCTAGAGGCCCTGAGATTCTTTCCAAAGCTCTGCTGCTATGTTGGCAGATCTGGGGAACTAGGAATAACCTGATTGTTCAAAGACATCAACCCACATCCTGTTTGTGTGCTTACTGTGGCTGGACAGGTTAGTTCAGCGGCTACTAGCTTTGTTATATGAGATTCTGATGGTCATATTTATTGGCTAGTGCTAAGAACATTGGTGACAATACCATTTTTGTGGCGGAATGCATTGCCTTACGGGATGGCCTTGCTTAGAGGATGGCGCAAAGTTCTTGTTGAAGGAAATTCTAAACTTATTATTGATTGCATTAATCAGAAAGCTTTGACCCTGTGGAGTATCAACCTCTTGATTAAAGATATAGTGCTTATCAGCTCCTTTTGTGATTCTTGGTCTTTCAGTCATGTATTCCGTGAGGCTAATTTCACGACTGATGCTATTTCTAGCTTGGGCCACGGGCTAAATCTTTCCAAGCTTTGGGAGGCGGGGCTGCCTCTGGACAGTTCAATCCCTTTCCTTTTTTACCTGTTGGGGCATGCGTGTCCCTGTGGTTTTTGCTTATAGTTTTCCTCTTTTCGCATAAAAAAATAATATAAATATAAAAACTCAATATGAATCAAGAAATGGAATACTTAGGTGGTCTGACAATGTTATTTGAGGATTTGCAATTTTTTCAAATCTTGAATGAGATTAAATTAAATAAATAAATAAAAAACAATCTTAGTATGGTCGAGTGTCACCATGACACCGTGAAGAATTAGCATGAATTAGAAAGAGAAAAAACATGATCAATCAACTAGCAAATCATTGTCATATTCTGTTAATGAAGCCTCAATTGCTGAATTATACCCGCGGTAGTCTATATCAAACAAAGCAAGATCAATCTTGCAGGACTGTACTTGGGAAGTTCTATGATTATTGTTTCGTTTCTCTCTGCTTTTCATGGTTGCTCTAGCTGATCTGTTTCTTGTTAGTTTAGTTAGTCTGTGGTCCATAGGGCTCTGTGTTGGTTTTGTTACCTTTGTAGCATTGTATTTTTTGGCCTTTTAGGCTTTTGTACCTTTTTTTGGGTTAATCCAATGTTTTGCTCAAATTTGACTTTAAAAGTCAGTAAATGGCCAATTTGTTTATGAAATTAGAGTTAAATTCACATTAAAAAGGAAACTAAGAACTTAATTAACTGGTTGCTACATGAATCAATTCATTAATATTGAAACCTGAATTTGGACAATTATTGACAAAAAAAGCTTGAGTTTACATTGATGACAACTGACACTCCAAAATCTAACAAAGAAATACATAATGTGAATTGCAGTAGAGAATATAGAGACGATATTAACCAGAGATTTCAATGGCTTTGGCCCTGCCTTGGGAACAGTGACACTCAGAACCCCATTCTCCATTGCAGCCTTAATCTCGTCTACCCTTGCGTTCTTTGGAAGTGAAACCTCCTCAAGAACTTGCCGCTGCTATGCTCCACTCTGTGCCATTTGTCGTTCTTGTCCACCATCTCTACATTTCTCTCCATTGATCTGAAGCACCATGCCGTCCTCGAGCTCCACCTTCACCTCTTCTTTCTTCAGCCCCGGAAGGTATGCCTTGAACACATGGGCTGCTGGGTCTCCTTCCAGTTGATCATCGTGTTCAGAAAGAAGTTTCAGGAAAATTCGGGAAATGTGGAGAGGAGGATTTTAAAAGAAATAGTACCGCCTTCCGCTATACAGGGTTTTTTCAATTTTTTAGAGAAATCAGACAGCCGGCCGGCTGTACTCGGCTAATTTTATTTTTTAAATAAATAGTATAGCCGGACGGCTATACGTCATTTGAAAAATGTTCTATAATAGTATAGCCGTTCCGCAAAAGTTACTCGGTTTTCCAAATGTTTTTAAGATTTGGGGAAAGCAAAAGCGAACAGAGTCATGATAAGGTATCAAAAGACTGTAATTCAGAAACAAAAGTAAGCGTAACTTTAAATAGAGAACTGAGAGATCTGAAAACAGAAACGCAACACATGCAAATGCAATTCAAAACAGGAACCTGTCAAAGCCTCAATTACGATCCATTTATATTAAAAACGAACAAGTTACAAGCCATTATGTTACAAACACTCACACTCGTTTTATTGATATCAACATTGATGACAACTGACACTCCAAAATCAAACCTAGATATACAAAATGCGAAGGTGCCTGCAGTACAGAATACAGAGACGATATTAACCAGAGATTTCAATGGCTTTGACATCAGGCTTCTTCACCTCTGCCTTTGGAACAGTGACACTCAAAACCCCATTCTCCATTGCAGCCTTAATCTCGTCCACCTTTGCATTCTCAGGAAGCTGAAACCTCCTCAAGAACTTGCCGCTGCTGCGCTCCACTCTGTGCCACTGGTCGTTCTTGTCCTCCTTCTCTATTTTCCTCTCTCCGCTGATCTGCAGCACCCTGTTTTCTTCGAGCTCCACCTTCACCTCTTCTTTCTTCAGCCCCGGAAGGTCTGCCTTGAACAAGTGGGCTTCCGGGGTCTCCTTCCAGTCGATCCTCGTGTTCAGGAAAGCTGAATTTTCCCGGGAAAATTCAGGGAATGTGGAGAGTGATGAGGAGGAAGGGAACGGGAAATCCTTGAATGGCTCCCAGACATCGAGAGAGAAAGGGTCGAAAATGCCGCCTCGTCGGAAGCTGGGGATGATCGACATCGGAAAAATTGATGGGTTTTTGTTTGGATGCTGAGGAAGTTTGAGAATTTGAGTCGTTAGAGAATTGCAGATTTGCTTGATTGGTTTGGGAAAGTAGAGGATTGGTTGGGTATTTAAAAGGAAGCCAAGAATATTCTAGTGAAGACTGGGCCTTGCAAACGCTTCTGTGATTTTCTCTGGAAAATTCTAGGATTCTCTAGAATCTGTGGGCGGGGCTTCTTGTGGGCTCATAACACAGTTAGACGAGTGATGGACCACTGGATTTCAAAATTCACTCAACCTACTCAGCACATTTTTTGTAAAATTTGAAATTCACTTTTTACCCTTCAAAGAAAATTAAAAACTAAAAAATAAAAACCCATGAGATTCAAATTGAAGAAACATAGCATAATATAAATATAAAAACTCAATATGAATCAAGAAATGGAATAATTAGGTGGTCTGACAATGTTATTTGAGGATTTGCAAGTTTTTCAAATCTTTAATGAGATTAGTATTTTTTTTTTCAATCATGGTCCGGTCTAGTGTCACGTGAAGAATTATCATGAATTGGGAAAAATAAAAATAAAAATAAAAATTGCAAGGCTGATAATATTTCTTACTAATTATCTGGAACAAGGATAAATACGAAACACACAGCAAAAAGAAGCAGGGAATATAAAGGAAGGGCAAAAAATATGTAGTGCTCCAACTGTAAGAGATAACACTATCATCATCAACGTCGTCGTCTTCGTCATAATCATCATCCTCTTTGTGGGTCTGGGTTGATTCTTCTTCATGGGTTTGTGGTTATATGAATCAATGTGTGAGTCTAATATAACAACGACTTTTGCTAAAAAAAAAATAAGAAAAATT
Source organism: Prunus mume (assembly GCF_029339155.1). Lineage (NCBI taxonomy): Eukaryota > Viridiplantae > Streptophyta > Magnoliopsida > Rosales > Rosaceae > Prunus > Prunus mume. The sequence goes on from NC_142698.1 coordinate 24,789,238, forward strand.
GTAGAGCCACGCGGCTATACTCGGTTTTTCCCCTAATTTTTTTCTTTTTTCAATCGTAGTGTGGTCTGGTGTCACCATGACACCGTGAAGAATTAGCATGAATTAGAAAAAAAGAAAAAAAAAAGATCAATCAACTAGCAAATCATTGTTATTTTCTGTCAATGAAGCCTCAATTGCTGAATTATACCCGGGTTAGTCTATATCGAACAAAGCATGATGAATCTTGCAGGATTGTACTTGGGAAGTTCTGTGATTATTGTTTTGTTTCTCTCTGCTTTTCATGGTTGCTCTAGCTATTCTGTTTCTTGTTAGTTTAGTTAGTCTGTGGTCCATAGGGGCTCTGTGTTGGTTTGGTTACCTTTGTAGCATTGTATTTCTTGGCATTTTAGGCTTTTGTACCTATTTTTTTGGTTAATCCAATGTTCTGATCAAATTTGACTTTAAAAGTCGTTAAATGGCCGGTTTGTTTATGAAATTAGGATCAAATTCATATTAAAAAGGAAATTAATAATGTAATTAACTTGTTGCTGCATAAATCAATTCATTAATATTTAATCCTGAGTTTGGACAATAACAGACAAAAAAAGCTTGAGTTTACCCCAAAATTAAAGAGTTAGCCTAAGCTTTCTCTCAAAATTAGAGAGTTAGCCTAAGATGTATTGAAAGAGTTTAGGTAGGGTGAGTCTCAAATCATGAGCTGTAAAATTTATTTTTGCACTGATTCTTATAAATATGTGCCATATTTTCATCACTCCAAAACTATTTTACTTATAACCTTATCTCCTTCTCTCCAATTTATCCTCCCAAGTCTCAAAATCCAAATTCTGCATCCAAGGACAAACTCAGGAATTTTTATAGGAGTGGGTTAATATTTGTTTTTTGATGAGTGATTTATAAGCCCTATAATTTTTTTTTCCTCTAATATCTTATGTGACATTATTTTTGTCTCATGAACATAATTAAAATGATACATAGAAGAGTTAAGATTATATTGATTTTCCTCACACAACTATTGAAGCTGTCAAGAAAGCAAAAATTGATGAAGTGATTTATCCTTAGGCTTCCCATTAAACGTTAGAAAGCAAACAAATTTCATTATATTATTTACCGTCATGTTAAGGACATGAGTGCGAAAATACTGTGACATGTTCCTCATAAAAGTGGTATGAAAATTCTGATGATTATGAGAGTCATGGATCATTGCAGTTAAAAGCTGGGTGGATTAGGATTCCCAAATCTGCTGCTTCATTATTTATTTATTCAAGAGGATTAGGCTTAAGAATTGGGTTAAGCAAAAGCAAACAAAGCCCATGATAAGATATCAAAAGCGATAAAGTAAATGTAACTTTAGATAGAGTCGAACATAAGAAATCTAAGGATCACAATGCCACTCATAAAGTTTCAAACAGAAGAAAGCATTTTACTAAAACATGAAACCAGAAAAGCAACACATACAATTCAGAACAGGAACCATGCAAAGCCTCAAAAACGCGAAAAAAAAATTAGCAAAATTACGATCATGATGGCAATTATGTTACAAGAAATCACTCATTACATTGATGACAATTGACAATCCAAAATCAAACAAAGAAATTAGCAAAAATTGTGAAATGCAGTAGAGGATACAGAAACGATATTAACCAGAGATTTCAATGGCTTTGGCATCAGGCTTCTTCGGATTTTTCAAATTTTTTCAAAAAGGAACCCGATTGTCCCTCTTTCTCTTAAAAAAAAAATATTTAAAAACAGTATAGCCGCACGGCTATACCGGTTTTTTAAATTTTTTTAGAAAAGAAATAGTATAGCCGCGCGTCGATACCTGGTTTCTCCAATTTTTAATAAAAGAAATAGTAACGTCGCTCGGCTATACTCGGGTTTTCCAATTTTTTTTAATTCGTTGAAGCTCTCCGCAAATTTGTGGTCTGGGTTTTCTATTGTTCAATTCCTTTAAGCCAAATTTTCAATTTCGTCTCAAATCATTGATGAAATTGAGCATTCATTGTTAATAATCAAGACACGTATGAAATTTTTTAGAATCTTCTGAGGTGTTGGTGCAATCTGGAGTTGGTTTCGAAAAATCCTAACATTCAATCAGTTGTTCATTTACAAGGCTAAGGAAGCACGGGCTGCAATGGAGACTTTTTTTTTTCCAGACCAGCCGCTGCGAAGCGCCACGGCGACCGCCTTGACTTCACCGACTAGCACATTCAGATCTTGATTCCACCCAAAAGAATATGATATCGTTCTCGATTATTAAAGAAAAAGAAACAACAATGAAATAAGCAATCAAAACAATCAGAATTTTGAACTGTGTAGGGCTTTTCCAATTTTTCAAATTTTGATTTGTCAAAACAACCCAGTATAGCCGGACGGTTATACTTGGATTTTTAAAATGTTTTTAAAAGAAAACGTATAGCCGGTCGGCTGTACTTCGTTTTAATATATTTTAAAATTAGTTACGCCGCTCGGCTTTACTCGGCTCTATTTTTATTATTTCTTTTAGTAAATAGTATAGCCAAACGGCTATACTATTTTTTTAATTTTTTTTTAAAAATAGTGTAGCCGTACGGCAGTACGCGCTCTTTTTTTTTTTTTTTAATAAAAAATTTTAAAAATACGGTTTTCATACTTGGTTCTTTCCTAATTTTCAAAAAGAAATAGTATAGCGAGGCGGCTATACCAGGATTTTTCAAAATTTATAAGAAAATAGTATAACCGATCATTTAAAAGAAATAGTATAGCCGCCTGGCGCTACCCGGTTTTTCCTAATTTTTCAACCAAAAAAGAATAGTATAGCCGCACGGCGATAACTGGGTTTTTCAATTTTTTTAAAAAATGAATTAGACAACCATAATGAAACTTGAATATAAGTTCATAAATCATTGCGGTTAAAAACTTGGGTGAATTTTTTGGCCTGGACGGGGAATATTAAATTTTTTGGCATCATTATTTATTTATTTATTGAGTCCAGAGAATTAGGGTTAAGATTTGGGGAAAGCAAAAGCAAACAGAGCCCATGATAAGATATCAAAAGCCTAATTCCGAAACAAAAGTAAATGTATCTTAAATAGAGAGAGTCGAACATAACGAATCTTAGGATCACAATGCAATATAATTTAAAGTTTGATGCCACAAAATAATTTAAAAGTTCTTGAGGCAGAGTTGTAGGGTATTTTCTGGGGGCTTTCCTTAGCTTGGGATTCCGGGTTTCGAGTCGTGGAAGTGGAGTGCGATTCAAGTGCTGCTGTGGATCCACTCATACCCTCTTCAGCATCATTAATATTAAATTAAAGATGAGTGGCACATCTTTCGTGAACAGAACTGTGCTGCGGATGCCTTTGCTGCTAAGAGTTTCGAGTTTGATCCTGGTCTGCAGATTTTTGACAAGGTGTCAGCCTTCCTTGTGGATATTCTCGCTGCTGATGCCTGTGGTGCTTCCAGGCCCCGTTTCTTTAGCGCTTAGTTGTTTTCTTTGCCTCAAAAACCAAACACAAATTACCAAAATTACGATCCATTTATTACATTAAAAACCAACAAGTTACAAGCGATTATGTTACAACCACTCACACTCATTTCATTGACATCAACATTGATGACAACTGACACTCCAAATTCAAACATGGAAATACATAATGTAACGTGCATGCAGTAGAGAATACAGGGACGATATTAACCAGAGATTTCAATGGCTTTGACATCGGGCTTCTTCACCTCTGCCTTTGGAACAGTGACACTCAGAACCCCATTCTCCATTGCAGCCTTAATCTCGTCCACCTTTGCATTCTCAGGAAGCTGAAACCTCCTCAAGAACTTGCCGCTGCTGCGCTCCACTCTGTGCCACTTGTCGTTCTTGTCCTCCTTCTCTACGTTCCTCTCTCCGCTGATCTGAAGCACTCTGTCGTCTTCAACCTCCACCTTCACCTCTTCTTTCTTCAGCCCCGGGAGGTCTGCCTTGAACAAGTGGGCTTCCGGGGTCTCCTTCCAGTCGATCCTCGTGTTCAAGAAAGCTGAATTTTCCCGGGAAAATTCAGGGAATGTGGAGAGTGATGAGGAGGAAGGGAATGGGAAATCCTTGAATGGCTCCCAAACATCGAGAGAGAAAGGGTCGAAAATGCTGCCTCGTCGGAAGCTGGGGATGATCGACATCGGAAAAATTGATGGGGTTTTTTGTTTGGATGTTGAGAAAGTTTGAGAATTTGAGTCGTTAGAGAATTGCTGCTTTGCTTGATTGGTTTGGGAAAGTAAAGGATTAGTTGGGTATTTAAAAAGAAGCCAAGAATATTCTAGTGAAGACTGGGCCTTGCAAACGCTTCTGTGATTTTCTCTGGAAAATTCTAGGATTCTCTAGAATCTGTGGGCGGGGCTTCTTGTGGGCTCATAACACAGTTAGACGAGTGATGGACCACTGGATTTCAAAATTCACTCAACCTAGCCAGCACCATTTTTGTAAACTTTGAAATTCACTTTTTACCCTTCAAAGAAAATTTAAAACTATACACTGTTTTCCCTAATGTTTCAAAAGAAATAGTATAGCCGGGTGGCCATACCAGTTTTTTAAACGGAATAGTATAGCCGCGGGTTTTCCATGCAGTGAGAAAACACTATCATCATCATGATTAGCGTTGTTGTCTTCGTCATTACCCTCATCATAATCATTATCAGTCTCGTCATCATCCTCTTGGTGGGTCTGGGTTGAATGTTCTTCTTGGGTTTGTGGTGATATGAATCAATGTGTGAGTGTAATATAACAACGACTCTTGCCAACACGTAACTTTGCTCGGTTTGAACACTGAATTCAAATCCATGTTGTTAATGTTAATAAGTAATAACAGAACTTTGTTTATGCTCACATAATCGGCATAAACAAGTTGATTGAGATATCGAATTGATATCAGATGTGAATTATTGGTTACACTGTTTATGAATTATAAGATGAGACACTGATTGCTAGATGAGTTTCAACATTTTCATACTGATATTTGGACTCACATTACTTTATTTGGATCCAAATGTAAGAGATTATTACCCAAATAATGAAGTAATTCGATGTGTCCATATTGGTTTACCTCAAAAAGCCAGCATTTGTCCTGCATAGTTGAACTGACTCATCTGATCAACCAACTAGCAAATCATTGTCATTTTCTATTAATGAAGACTCAATTGCTGAATTATACTTGCGGTAGCATCTGTGATTATTGTTTCGTTTCTCTCTGCTTTTCATGGTTGCTCTAGCTGTTCTGTTTCTTGTTAGTTTAGTTAGTCTGTGGTCCATAAGGGCTCAGTGTTGGTTTGGTTACCTTGGTAGCATTGTATTTCTTGGCCTTTTAGGCTTTTGTACCTATTTTTTGGTTAATCCAATGTTTTGCTCAAATTTGACTTTAAAAGTCAGTAAATGGCCAATTTGTTTATGAAATTAGGATTAAATTCACATTAAAAAGGAAATTAAGAACGTAATTACCTGGTTGCTACATGAATCAATTCATTAATATTTAAACCTGAATTTGGACAATTATTGACAAAAAAAGCTTGAGTTTACATGGATGACAACTGACACTCCAAAATCTAACAAAGAAATACATAATGTGAATTACAGTAGAGAACACAGAGACGATATTAACCAGAGATTTCAATGGCTTTGGCATCAGGCTTATTCGGAGTTTTCAAAAAATAAATAAATAAACGTATAGCCGACCGGCTATACTCGGTTTTAAAAATATTTGGGAAATGGCCCTCAGTGCCACCCATTTTACAATTTTTTGTCAAAATACCATACCTCCCCAAAAATTTTAAAACTACCACCTATAAATACATTTTTATTGTCCACTTATTGCCCACATAACACTTTTCTCTGAAATTGTGTTCTCTCTCTCTCTCTCTCTCTCAAACCCAGTTCTTCCTCTTCCTCTTTGTTTTCTTCTCTACCCAAATGAAGTCTTGCAGCAACAGTGAAATGGAATCGGGTGAAATTCACTCAACCTAGCCAGCACCATTTTTGTAAACTTTGAAATTCACTTTTTACCCTTCAAAGAAAATTTAAAACTAATGCGATTCATATTGAAGGAACATAAAATAATATAAATATAAAAACTCAATATGAATCAAGAAATGGAATAATTAGGTGGTCTGACAATGTTATTTGAGGATTTGCATGTTTTCCAAATCTTGAACGAGATTATTATTATTTTTTTATAAATCGTAGTATGGTCTAGTGTCACGTGAAGAATTAGCATGAATTGAAAAAAATAAAAATAAAAATTGCGAGGCTGATTATATTTCTTACTAATTATCTGAAATAAGGGTAAATACGAAACAGTACACAGCAAAAAGAAGCAAGAAATATAAAGGAAGGGTAAAAAAATATGTAGTGCTACCTTGCACATGCTGTGAGAAAACACTATCATCAACGTCGTCGTCGTTGTCATTATCCTCATCATAATCATCATCAGTCTCCTCATCATCCTCTTCGTGGGTTTGGGTTGAATCTTCTTCATGGGTTTGTGGTTACAGTGGCGGATTCAGAATTGGAAAACCAATTGGGCGCAACTTATATTACTAAACTCGACGGTACGAGTGAATTTCATTAATAATAATAAAAAAGATACACCTAGTCAGGGACGTAATAAGCCTTACCCTCAAATACATCTATATAAAAATAAAAGTTTAACAACAAAAACAAAAACCACAAGTAAATGTAATACAAAACATCACTAGTTAAATCTAAAATTTTACCCTGCGAGACTTAGAAATCTTAAATTCCTCAATTATTGATGCATTAGTGATACTATTAGCAAACTCTCTTTCAATGTGAAGGGTCATATAATCAGCAAGAAACTCATCAACTATGGTGCTTCAAAGCCGATTCTTAATAATTCTCATACATGAAAAAGCTCGTTCCGTTGTTGCTGTAGAAACGGGAAGAGTTAACACCAACCAAATCAACCTGTTGATCAAACAATAGTTCTCTACCAAACTTGTTTCCACTAATTGTTGACATAAATGAGGAAGAGTGTTGGTTTCCTTAAAGCAAGGAAGGCGATGTACATCATTTTGAAAATACCTCAACTCTATTTCCAAATCTTTCAACTCATTTGGAAGGAAATCAGCAGGATAGAATTTCTCAGCAAGTTTACATATGTGCTCAATATTGAATGATTTGAATGAATTGCGAGGATCCAATGCTGAGCTAAGAATAAGAAGTTCAACTGTTTGCTCTGGAAATCTGTCATTTAACTCCCTTAACATGCAATCTATAACATCATTGAATACATCAACGCGATAGTAATGCTCAAATGTAATAAAATCTTTTTGTTGACAAGAACGATGTGTGCCCGTCATATAACGAGCACCCATATCAGGAACATCAACACCATGTAGTTCACAAAATGATACCACACTACAGAATAAATCATCCCAGCCATGTACCCTCATATCTTGAAGCTGCATTTTTGTGTTTTCAACAAAATTTAAAGCACTTACAATATCTTGAGTTTTGGTCTGAAATACTTGACAAAGAAAATTGGTCAATCCTATAATTTTATCCATCAAAAGCAATGAAAACACAAACTCAAAAGACATCATAGCAATATAGTTACTCTCAGCATCGCCACGAAATTGTTGGTTTGGTCCATGATCACTGATTTCTTGAAGAAGTAATTTAGTCTCTTTAAATAAACACATCAAACTTGTAATAGAAGCATAATGAGAGCCCCAACGAGTGGCTCCAGCTCGTTTCAAACTACGAGCTTGATTAAGTCCTCTACCTGTCTCAAGTTCTCCAGAATCCAACAACCCATTGAGTTCAACTTTTCTAATTAAGTTTAACTCACTACAGCGCTTAGCAGAAGCACTAACAAAATTCACAATGTTAGTCAACATTAAAAAAAACCTCCATAAAACTTTCACATCTTTAGCTGCACCATTTAATGCCAATTGCAAGCGATGAGCAAAGCAATGCACATAATATGCATATGGACAATCTTGAAGAAATAATGCTTGTAAGCCATTCCATGAACCACAATCAACAAATCTTAGAATAATAGTCATTTGTTCCTTACCGGATTCATCAAGTGATTCATCAACTAGAATACAAAATTTGTTCTTCCCAAGTTCCTTACAAATTATCTTCCTCACCTTGTTAGCAAAAATATGTAAGATTTGCTTTTGTATGTCATGCGCAATGTATTGAGCATTTTGAGGAGCCTTATCAAGGACAACTTTTTCAACTTCTATATTCATTCTTGCAAAAGACTTTATGATTTCAATGAAATTGCCCCGATTAGATGAGTCAACGGATTCATCATGGCCCCGAAAAGCCAATGCTTGATTTGCTAGATACCTAATGCCCTCTATTGTGGTCGTAAGTCGCAACCGATTTTCCATCACTTGTTGCTTTAATTGCTTCTCAACCACTTTTTCAATATGAAGAGATAGAGTTTTTAAGCTAATCCACTTTTGCATAGCAAGATGATATGTTGAATTTAACTTGCCTACATGATGTTGAAATGCACATTGATTCCCACCAATTCTCTTCCATTTTTGATACCCATCAACAATAAAGGTTGAGTGTGACTGATTCATGTGAAAAATGAAACAAGGAAAACAAAATACCTTATTCTTAGCAACTGAATACTCAAGCCAAGTGAATTGACCAAACCATTTTTTATTAAATCGACGAAAGTCCCGCCCTTCTTAGTGGCTTGGATAATCTTCTAACTCGGGTTGATATGGTCCTAAAAGAATATATGCTCTTCTCACATTATCTTGTTCATTCACCGGATATGTGCATATTAGACGATGTAATCCCGGATTACGCTCAAGATAATTGATATTAAAATCATGATAATCATCGACTCTTTCAGATTCAATTCTTTCAACTTGAGGCTTGATAATGGGAGACTCGGGAAGATTTTGCTCATCACATATTGGAATAGATAAAGAAGAGCTAGAAGGCAATGTACTAGATGATGACCCATCATTCTTTTGCTTAAAAAAAGAGAACAAGTTTTTTGTTCTCTTGGGATTCCGATTATGATCCGACATAATCAAAGATAACCTATGAATAACATGTAAAATAAATAATTTAATCAAACATACCAACAAAAAATCAAACAAATTCTAATAATAATAGCATCTCAACAATATCAACAAAGAACAAATCAAACATTGAAACATCTCAACAAAATTTCTAAAATCAAAGCCCTAATTAATTTCAACAAAATCACAAAATTATGATTCAATCTCTAAGTAAACCATAGAATATTAAATTTTAAATTAAAACTATAATTAAAGATATATAGAAAATGAGAGAATTAGAAATTACTTCTTGTTGTAGTAAGAAGAGGACAAGATTTTGCCAAGTTACCATAGTATTACAATTAAGAGCATGCCTTGCTAGAAAATGGGCTACTTGGTTACCCCCTCTTGGACTAAAAGAGATAATAACATCTTCAAATTGTTGCAGACTCCTCTTAATATCATCAATAAGATGCCCAAGACTCTTCCTCATCCTTCTTTACATCATTTACCACCCCTTGTGAATCGGACTCAATTAAAATAGAAGAAAAGTCAGCATCTCGGGCAAATTTCATCCCGAAAAGAAGCGCCATGATCTCTGCATGTTTAGATGAGGTGGCATTGGCAAGAGGAAGGGCCATAGCTGCCATCACTTCCCCTTTGTCATTTCTAACAACAGCACCAATTCCACCCACACCTGTTTCGGGAATAAAAGCAGCATCAACATTCAGTTTATATTTACCAACTGGAGGAGGAGGAGACCATTTGGTTTGTTTCTCTATAATTAATTTAGGTTCCCCTTCCACAAGACTTCCATATTCACCAGCCAAATAATGGACTCTGTTAAAGATCACATCTTGTGCACAAGAACGTCCTTCCATAACAGCTTTATTTCTGTTTTGCCATAAACTCCAGCAGAAATTTTAATAAGACGAAAAGAGAAGAACAATAAGAGAGTGGACAAGAAGACCACTAAAAAACAAGAAAAATCCGAAACCGAGCCACAATATCAATAAAAACTCAACGCTTCTGAGTCAAATATTACACTACATATTTTACATAATAAATTGAAATTCAACATATTACATAAATGGCTCCCTCAGTGCTTATTACAACTCTAAATTTATTCACATACAACACACTGAAAACTAAACACACCACGACTGTAAATGAAGCATCTTTCTTTAACCTTGGTTACCCTGCATTCGATTCTTGTCACCTCGAGGATTAGCCCATCTGCCATCAAAACATATTAAAAAAACAATGTCAAATTAATAGATAAAAGAGATATTTAATGATATACCTATTTCTTGCACTAATATTATAAATAAACCCTACACAATTGAAACCTTATCGAGTCAAAAGACAGATCAAACTGCTTTAGTTTCTCCACGTAATTTTCTTCTTATGAGCTTCAGGATCTCAGATATCTGCAAAGCACAACAAAAGTTGAATCAATACATGGATGATTTTGTCTGTACATCAAGCATTCACGACACTAGGTTGTGTGTGTTGTGTTTTTGGCTTACCATAGGTAACGTTGTATGTCCTGACTTGTTTTGGACGTGGTTGACGTGTTCCAACCTTTTTGTGTGTGGGATTTCTAGCCTAATCTAATAGGGTTTATGTTTCCTATTCTTAAGTAGACTTGTAACCTAAGTCCAATAAGCTATAAATAGGACTTTTGGGGTTAGGTTAAAGGTATAATCTAGAAAACAAGGGGCATCAAGCCAAAATGGTAAGAGGTTAATAGGAGAGCTGGGGTTTGAGAGAATAGAGAGCTAATAGGCTTTTCTTGTAAACCAAAGTTGTTCTTATTCTTCTAGTGAAATTTCTCAAAGTGATCATTGGAGAGGACGTAGGCACGTTACTGAACATCTATAAATTTCTTGTGTTCCTAGTTGGTTTGTTTACTTTTGTGTGTGTGTGCGTGCGCTCAATTTCCTTCATCGTTGGTGTGGTTTGTTTTTTCGCGTAGTCCATTGATAAAAAGATCTTGTGTGTGTTCCGCATAATAGTGCACAATAGTGCGAACCAACAACCAAGTACCCATTAATAGATAAGAATGCCTTCCAACTAAATCCCAAAAATATTTAACTTTGTACTAAATCCACAAATAACTAGTAACGAATCCCAACATCCTACCTATTCCCATTTTGAAAAGCTTTTTTTCCCCACATTTTTCATGTTTCAAGTTAATTTTCATTGTTTCTGTAAAATTTTACTTTATGTTTTCGCAGATTTTCTAAAATACGAACAACCGATATTTCCACCGAATCAACAATTTCATCCATGCACACAGGTACCCCGAAAATATAAAAGTAAGGTAGAGAAAGCTTGATAAATCACCAATCAAAAGAAGAAAACAACTTACTCCAGCATAATGTTGCAATATTGGTGAATAATGATCAAGGGCCATGTATATTTTTTCAACAAGGCTCGATAGAGTGTCCACCTCCTTCCCCAAAAGATCAACCTGAAATCCAGTGAGAAATGATCCATTAAATATACCACAAAATTACACGCTTATTAAAGTCTGTAAAGAACTTCCAATCGTAGCATTCTATCATCCAACAATACATCTCAAACCATCTTCTGCCGTAAGTATATGCAAGAAACTATTCAATTCCATGAGTTTCATAGCATGAAAGACAATCCGAGGCCGAAACATCAAGTTGAAATATGCATAATACCTATCTGATTTACATACCTCGGCTTCAGCTTTTTCAAGGTCAGAACATTTCCTTTCAAATCCCCGCTTGTATAGAATCTTTCTTTTTACAAGTACTTTAGCTTTTTGTTTAAGTGAATGCAATTGAGATCTCAAACTCTTCAACCTGGAAACAAAATCACAGAAATACAAAAAGGCATTAAAGGTAGAGCACAGACTTAGAGCACGAAAGGCATTTACAGGTAAAGCACTTATAGGTAACAATAACTGAGCAAGTACCTTGAAGATTTTCCTGAAATATCTCGTGTTACTCTACGTTCAAACAAAGACACAGCATTCTGCTTCTCTTGATTGACATCAAGAAGCCTCTGACCTAACTCGCAAATATATGCCTTATGAGCATTTGATTCACCCCTTAAATTTTCAAGCTCTTGAGCAGCTAATTCATATCGCTTCTTTTCCTTTTCCAAGGCAGCTGCAGCATCTTGTTCCAATCGCTCCTTTGCTTCTTCCAGAAAGATTATTTTTTGGTTCAACTTTTCTTTGCTTGCAACCTCAACTTCTAGTTGTTTTCCTTTTTCTAGATTTTCCATCTCAAGCGAAACCCGAAGTCCTTTTTCATTGGTACATATCATGTTCAGGTTATTGAGTTTCTGCTCAGCATCCTTCAAGTCTCTGAATATAACTACAACTAGTTCTTGCATGATGATGGACTCCATATTCAAATATTCAATTTCACCCCTTAAATTTTCAAGCTCTTGAGCAGCTAATTCATATCGCTCCTTTTCCTTTTCCAAGGCAGCTGCTGCATCTTGTTCCAATCGCTCCTTTGCTTCTTCCCAAGAAAGATCTCAAGCGAAACCCGAAGTCCTTTTTCATTGGTTCAACTCAGCATTTCAAGTCTCTGAATATAACTACAACTTGCATGATGATGGACTCCTCAAACAATTTTACCCCTAGTTGCTAATTTATCCTTTTTCTTTTAGCTGCTATTTTCCATCTCTAGATTTTCCATCTCAAGAAACCCGAAGTCCTTTTTCACTGGTATATGTCATGTTCAGGTTATTGAGTTTCTGCTCGGCATCCTTCAAGGCTTCTCTGAATATAACTACAACTAGTTCTTGCATGATGATGGACTCCATATTCAAATCTTCAATTTCACCCCTTAAATTTTCAAGCTCTTGAGCAGCTAATTCATGTCGCTCCTTTTCCTTTTCCAAGGCAGCTGCTGCATCTTGTTCCAATCGCTCCTTCGCTTCAGAAGATTCACCATTGTGCTCTGACATTTTCTGCAGCTTCAGAAACTTGTAGTGAAAGGCACTTAATTTCCCTCTTCTTATCTGTGAGCAAATCTCTGAGCTGGCCCCTTAAATTTTCAAGCTCTTGAGCAGCTAATTCATATCGCTCCTTTTCCTTTTCCAAGGCAGCTGCTGCATCTTGTTCCAATCGCTCCTTTGCTTCAGAAGATTCACCATTGTGCTCTGACATTTTCTCTGCAGCTTCAGAAACTTGTAGTGAAAGGCACTTAATTTCCCTCTTCTTATCTGTGAGCAAATCTCTGAGCTGGCCCCTTAAATTTTCAAGCTCTTGAGCAGCTAATTCATATCGCTCCTTTTCCTTTTCCAAGGCAGCTGCTGCATCTTGTTCCAATCGCTCCTTTGCTTCAGAAGATTCACCATTGTGCTCTGACATTTTCTCTGCAGCTTCAGAAACTTGCAGTGAAAGGCACTTAATTTCCCTCTTCTTATCTGTGAGCAAATCTCTGAGCTGGGCGTTTTCTGAAAGGAGTGATTCCAGTCCGTCTTTCAAACGGCTAAGACTTTCTTCATCGATACCAAATGTGGCTTTTTGCTCATTTTCGACAAGAATGTCATCTAATTTAGAAATAACCTCAGATATTCTCCTCCTCAGCATGTCAAACTCCTTATTCTTCTTTGATGGCAAAGAAGATCCCCGTTCTTTCAACAATTCCCTCATGAGGCTGAATAGTTGTTGAGTCATATCCTGCACTTTAGACTCATGATTTCTCTTCAACTCAGTCATCTCAGTATTATAATAATTTATCAATTCTTCTATTGACATATTTATTTCTGACTTATCTTGCGTGCCATTTTTTTCCCAACTAGATGCTGATGATGATGCTGATGATGTTGATGTTGGTGGTGATGTTGCTGGAGATGGAGATGATGATTTAAGATCGTTCAAAACCTTCCGGTGGGGATGGTCTCCCTTCTTAAAATTATTACTTTCTTCATCACCTTCCAAGGATCCATGAGAAGATAGCTGCCCAAAGTCAGAAACAGATAGTGATTTAGAAATGGCGTCCAATTCCTGACGTAAACCTGATATCCTCTCTTTCATCCTTCCATGCCCATTCACATTTTTATCACTATAAAACTGGTCCCAAATTTTTTCTTCGAATCTCCAAATGCAATTCCTCATCACAAATGCTTCAATTTCTGCTTTAAACTCCTGTTCCTGTTGCCACTCATGTACATCAGCCTTTGACAAGCGAACCATTTGTTCCACCCGTTGAAAGCCAGTTTCTAAAGCACTCTTTAGACAATTAAGCGTCCTATCTACACCAATCCCCCATCTGTCAGAAACTTTATCTTGCTGTATGTCACTCAAACCCAACAACTCAGAAATTATCTTAACTGAGCTGCCTCTTATGCTATCAATTTCTGCCTCGAGCTTCTTAAACTCCTCTTTAGTTGCTCCTCTTAAGCTGCTCAAAGATTGTTCTATTCTATCGTACTCTAAAATAGCTTCAAGAAAGCTAGGATGCATCTTGTCTTTGGTACCTTGTTTAATAAGTCTGTTTGACTCCTGGCGCATTGCTAAAGACGCCAAGAATTCATTTTCAACACCCACATGGTAAACATTTAACATTTCTTTCAATTTAGTCACCTCTAGTTCTTTTTCAGCAATTTTCTCTGCTGCCTCTTGTACATTAAGTTTCATACCCTTGATGACTGTGTCACTCACCACCCTAGACACGGTCAACCGGTAACTGATATCTTGCCAATAAGAATCAAATTCCTCAACAAGGTCAACATCCCCATTACCATTCTCCTTCACATCATTGCTAAGCTGCAACCCTCCATTGCATGATTGAACACCGTTACTCATGATTTATATACTCTCCAATCACTTAGGCCCCAACAAATACCAATTTACTATGCAGACTTGTTGAACTGCAAAATTTCAGAAAGAAAAAAAAATAAAAATTCAGAAGCTTACCGAGTGAGAATCGTAAACCATGATGAAAAAAAGAAGTCCCAATAATTCTAATATTGTAGAATCAACTAATTGGTGATTTCTTGGAAGATGTGAGACAAATTATAAACGGACCTGCTTAGGACCAAAATGGGAGATCAACAAAAATGGAAGAAAACAAGATGAATTATGAGAGAAGCACTGTAGTTTCTCAATGTCACTTTTTAGAAAAAACACAGTACCTAACTCTTGTTATTTGTTTTTCCAATTTCGTTCGTTTCTACAAGGACATAAGTCAAGCAGAAGTAAACATTGTTTTTCCCTCCGAGACCAAACAGAGTGAAAAGACCATATGGGGAGAGAGAGAGAGAGAGAGAGAGAGAGAGAGAGAAAACAAGCTGAAAGACCAAAAAGAACTATAAAATTCACCTTAGGGCCTGCCATGGCCCCGCCCCCCAACCCCCCCACCCCCAATTTTTCCCATACACTGTATTATATAGCTGCAGCTCATATTTTGAAGAATAACAGACCACCGTATAACCATTGTAGTGGCCCAATGCAATATTGAACGCAACCCCTATAATCACTTCATAATAATTTCATTCACAATTATATATTACATGTTTGTAGTCCCACAATTAATATAACGAAAAAAGAAGAAGAAAATGAAGCCATATTAGCCGATTAATCCTCCAATACTCAAAATCAATAACTTTGTTAATAGTCTATCATTTATTAAAATTTTCTTTATAAAACTTGTGTTATGGTTCGGCCCCCAACACATACAATCCTAGCTCCCCCATTCACCAAACCAATTGCATTAAAAAAAAATACAAATTAAATATTTAAAACTGGAAACACCAAGAAGTTACGTACTTACCAGTGAAGAAGCTGAATCAGGTGATGAAGAAAGATAAAGAAACATCGCAAGTGAAAGTGATGATGACAAACATGATTGCTTACTAAACAATTCCTTTGCTCGTATGCTTGGACAAACTACTTTTGTAGATGCTTAGTGAAACAAGCTCAAATACCAAAATGAACTATAACATTCAGCTTTTTAACTATTCTTTTCTCAACTTGAGCTTTCACCAAATCAATTCTAGACCAAAAAATAGAAAATACAAATTAAATATTTATAACTGGAAGCACCAAAAAGTTACTTACCAGTGAAGAAACTAAGTCAAGTGATGAAGAAAGATAAAGAAATATCACAAGTGAAAAAAGTAATGATAATAAACATGATTGCTTACTAAACGATTGCTTTGTATGCTTGGACAAACAACTTTTCTAGTGCTTCAAGTAAATCTTACTGGGTGATGTTAGGACAAACCACTTTTCTAGAGTTTTAACTCACACACATTGATATTATGACTCGAATCTAGGGTCATTATTGGGAGAGCATTTCTCCAAACTACTACACCAATGGATCCTTAGCTAGAGAAAAAAGGTAATTGCACTGGAATTTTTCTCCACCACTTGCTAAAAGTAACTAGGTACGAAATAAAACAATTTTTTGTGTGGAGATACAGCGATCAGGGGGAGGGGAAGGAGCGCAATAACACATTACCAATTTTGTGTAGATTAATTGGGCGGTTATAACCTCTTTTCCAGTTTGGTTGATATTTACATGATGAGCTTTAGTAAAAACATGTAAAGCACCAGGTGTATTACATTAAGAAAGTACATTGGAGTCTATATCAATGTCATAAACTCCTCCTCCACAGTGACAAGAAATACTAATGGGAGTTTGGACACACTTTGAGCATTGTGTTTTTTTTTCTTAACCAGCAGGCATGTTGAAATTCTGTTATTTCCGCACACTTGGATGTCAATATAATTTATTTATGCCACTCAATTTTTCAAACCAATTTTGTCCTTATTACGGGGGAGTGTCCACCAGAATTACGAGAAGCTATAACAGACCAATATACTTTTAATTTTTACAATTATAAATAATGTTATTTTATTTATTCTTTTTCTTTTTCTTTTAAGTATTTTACTATTATTTTACTCAAAATTGCAAATTTATCCTTATTACTAACGAAAAATTGGATGAAATTTCGAAATATTTTAATTAATTCAAATGTTAGTTTGGCTAACTTTTTAGTTTTGGGGGTAAGTTTGATTAGAGTCACAGTTCGGGAAGTAAAACGACACTTCACTCTATATTAAAAATACACATAATTTTGAAAAATGAATAAGAGTCCATGTCCAACAAAATCCTTTATAAATTAAAAAAATTATTGACACACGCATCCCGACATGTCCATAGGCTAGTATTATATTTTGGCCCCCCTTCCCCACCACCCCCTCTTTTTTTTTTTTTTTTTTTTTGGGTTTTGGTGTGGAGTAAATAAGGAGGTAGGGGGTGGAATAGGGTGGGAAAATGAAGATGGCACACTAAGAGCATCTCCACCCACAAGGGCTAAGTCTAAGGCAAGGGCAAGCAAGGGCTGCCACTATTCACGTGAATAGTGTCAGCCTTTGCATTTGTGGTTCCACCCATGAGGGCAAAGTCTAGGAGCAAGTCTAAGGCAATTACTATTCATTGTACTTTATTTCCTATTTGTTTATACTTTAAACTATTAATTTTGATAAGCTTTTTAGATTATATTTTCGGTTGTCACGTGTCACTATTTATTATAAAATTTTCATTTAAAATTTAAGATAACATTTTTCGAATAAAATTTTCAAATAAAATTTTTGGATAAAATTTTTCGAATAACATTTTTGGTTTTGCCTTGACTAATCTATTAAAAAAAAAGAAATTGGAAATGCAAGAAATATATATATAAAAAGACATTAAATTGAATAAAACGGATTTTTTTTTTACCTCGTTGCCAAGATTTTGATGTGGAAAGTGAAAAATATTGGAAGGAGATGAGTTTTATGAAGATTTGGTGTAGAAAGTGAATAAAATGGTTAGGTATTTATAGGGAAAAAATACAGAATTTTTTGGTATTTAAAAAAATTTCAGAATTTTTTGGCAAAAAAATTTGTTTTTTATATGTACGTCACAAAACTGCTTCAGCAGAAGTTGCCCTTGGGCTTGCTCGGCTGATGGGACCCACCACGAAACCGGCTGCTTCTCTTGCGCTGGAGCCATCTCTGCTCGCCAGGCCCTTTCCCGCTTTGGGTCTGCGCTGGACCTGCTCTAACAAGTTTCGATCCCATTGCCTTCATCACTAAGGCAAACCCCGATTGGCCTGTCACCTTCTTTAACTTTGGCAAAAAAAAAAAGGTATCTGGTTATATTTTCAGGGATTCTGAGGTTTTGCCTTCAGCATCGGTACTAGTAAAACTTTTCTTATGGCTTAATTATTGTTACAGTTGCATAGGCAGGCCGGAGAAAGTATCAAATCAAAGTGATGATACCTCTTTTTTATCACAAAAAATAAGATGTGCCAAAAGATAAAAGAGGATATGTACGTTTTGAAGCAGCGCCTAGGATTAAAGTGATCACTTTAAGCTCGAAAGGGAATCATGGAGAGAAGTATGAGAAAAAGGATAAAGGAAAAGGTAAGGATGTGACGAGAAAGGAAGTAATAAAATACAAAGCATAATGCAGATGAAAAGGGAATTTCATGCTCTAAGGTCTAAGCCTTAAGTAACATCATCATTTCAACGTAGATCCAAGATTGTCATATGCTCATGACTCCATATTGAACTATGATTGATAAGGCCACGACAAAGGCTAAGGCACTCCTAATTGCCATAATTGTATCATCTGAATTTTTCGTGCATGTAAAATTACACTTCAATTTCCAACAACAAAAAACGATTGAAAAGCTTTTTTTAGGTATAATTTTACAATACTCATAGTCATTAAAATAAAAAAATAAATGATTATTTATTCTATTTTTCTCTTTAATTGTATTTCTCGTTCTTTTTAATGTTGAGTAGTAAACACAGGGCTCGTTTGGTGACTATTATTGGATTGAATTGGATTCTCCATATATTTAAAGCATGTTTAAGGAAGAAATGATTTTTTATTTATTTTTTATTTACTAAGTTGAAGGTAGAAGATCGATTACTCATGAAGAAAACTTATCCCATCTAATCCCCACAAAATTGGAGGATAGTAGCACCTTATAAATAATCCCTCCTAATCCTCCGAAAATGGAAAGTCATTCACTTCTACCTTCATTTCCTCCTTCAACATATCTTAAATTTAGTGACTTATCCAATCCATATTCCTTAGGATAACTTTATTTAGGTTCCCTTGGATATCCATCACAACTATTTTTTTTAGCATTGCAAACCTTTCTATTCCTATTTAATGAAAATTTCCCATCATTTGGCAAAAAAAAATTGTACCTAATTTCCATGACAAATGAATATAGGAATATTTAAGATGTCTAATGGAGGAAATAGACATGATTATGTGGGAACATGGAGACCCACTAGATGGAAAAAAATATGGCCACAATTTGCAAATATTATGGTACTAAATTACTCATGTATCTTACTATGCAATGTATAAAAGGGGCATTTAGTTCATGGGAAATGTCAAATTCATGCATGAGAAATAGTTGCATGACACATGGAACAATAAGGAGAAAATGAAACCACCACCCCCCCTTGGGTTTTATTTTCCCTTCACATGGGAAACTAGTGCACCATTTTAATGACCCTTTTTCTCTATTAATAATGTAGAATTACAATAGAGCATTAAATGCATTATTTTTTATTTTTTTATATCTAATATGGGTATAATTGAAAAATTAAACAAACTTTGTTTTACATTCATACACAAATCAAACATGGGAAATGAAATAAAGTGATATTACCAATATTTTCGAAACCCTCAATATTTTAGACCTTGCTTATATATCATCAACCTTGTTAAGTTTTGGGTTTTCACTTCATTAAAGGGTCACTGAACGACAACCGCTCAGCCCCATGTGAGAAATCTCAAGGCTAAACAAGTATCGTGGAGGACCAATATTCTTGAGTTGAAGATGGTGGCAATTTGCTATTGTTCAAGGCCGGTCCATTGATTTTGGAGGCCGTGGGTAGAAATAAAAACTTGAGGCATTTTTTTTTGTCATTAGGTTTTACATGAAAATTAAATTTGGTCATTGAGAAAAAAATTTAGCCAAATTGGTCACTGTGTTTCTCAAAGTTTACAATTTATAGACATTCCGTTTTCTTTTGTTAAATGTAGTATTTATTTTATTTTTTTAGGAAACACCTTCATTCTTCCTCCTCTAACTCAACGAGTTATGGTATATTGTGCTATTAGAGTTTAGCAAATTGGGGGAAATCTTGGGTTGAAATCGAAATTGTGAGGTATAAGGAAAATCAAAAGGCCAAACCAAATTAAAATGAAATCAACAACTTACCAATATATTTTGGTGTTGTATCACCTTCATTACATCTCCTTGTCATCTAAAGTCACAATACGGTTCTCACTCAATCGATTCAGGCTTATAACACCCAATTCGTGATACCTAATTATTTCGATTTCAACCCAAGATTTTCCCCCATTTTTAAAACGCTTATAGCACAATAACCTAACTCGCTGAGTTAGAGGAAGAAGACTTGAACATGCTTCCTGAAAATATAAAAATGTAAACTGCATTTAATGACAGTTAACAAAAGATAAAGAAATGTCTATAAATTGTAAATTTTTGGAAACACAGTGACCGATTTGACTAAATTTGTTTTTTCAATGACCAAATTGAATTTTCGTGTAAAACCCATTGCCCAAAAAGGTATTTAACCATTTATTCAATGTTTACCTTATTTTGAACAACAACTTAAATAAAAAGTTTTCAAGCGTAGGTGTTAACTGTGTTAGTTTATGTAAAATAGGCTCACTATATAAAAAATAAAGAAAAAGGCCCAAAACAATTTAGAATAAAGCCAAAAAAGCACCAGTTACAGGGGTGTCAATTTCGAACACGACCCGATACACGACTCGAAACCCGCACGATAAAAAAACAGGTCAATTTCGGATCAACCCGTTTAATAAACAGGTGGGTTTCGGGTCAACCCGCTAACCCGCTATAATACATGTCTAACCCGTTTATTAAACGGGTCGTGTCAACCCGTTTAATATACTCCAACCCGCGTACGAAAAAATGAAGAGAAATGTAGAGTTCAACACGCACACTAGGGGTTTCAAACCTCCACCACTCTCATTCCTCTCAAACACTTTATCCACCATGCTACATACAACTTTGTGATTATATATTATGCCTTTTGATATTTATAATGTTTCTTTTTCTTCTTTTGTTTTCCGTCCATCTTTTTTTTTTTTTTTTTTCCTTCTCTCTTCTCTCTTCCCTCCTCTTTTTTTTTTTCCTTCTCTTTAGTTTTCTCTCCTCTCTTTTTTATTTATTTATTATTTCTTTCCTTCTCTCTTCACTCCTCTCTCTCTGTCTCTATTTTTTTTTCCTTCTCTCTTCTCTCATCTCTCTATCTTCTTTTTTTCTTTCTATTCCTTATATTTTATCTCATCTCTTCGTTTTTTTATTTAAAATTTTTCAGTTGTGAGTTTTGTAACATGCATGTTATTATTCATGAACCCGTTACACGACTCGAAACCCGCACGACAAAAGACGACCCGAACCCGACACGACACGTTTATTAAACGAGTTGGGTTCGAGTTGAGCATTCTTGACACATTTATTATCCCAACACGACACGACCCATTACCAACCCTAGTTACACACAAAATGTTTTTTTTTTTACCTTCCGCTAGAATATCTCTTGAGCTAAAAAGTATTATAGGAGACCCCTTTTTTTTGGGGCCCTTGTGCCATCGCCTAGTCCACATAACATGTACGGGTCGAACCTACTATTGTCATCACTTGTAATTAAAATATCTTAAAAAAAGATTGACATAAAGATATATAGGGCCTTGAAGAGTAATTTGCTCCGCACTAAGTAAAGCCTAACATAATTAAATAACTTGAAAGTGTCTTTCCTATTTGACAACATCCCAAAGGAAGACATGGGCATAGTTCGGATTGAATTGGTTTCTCCTTAAAACCACCGCCGAACTAATTACAATATAATGGTTTGATTCGGTTTGATTTTGACTAAAGTCATGAAGGAAACAAATTCGAACCAAACCAAACCAATTTAAGATGGTTTGGTTCATCTAGTTTGAGCTAAGCCCAATTCTCTTTCTTTTTGTATTTTTTCAACATTGTTAACCCAATTATAACTAACAAATTCACAACTTGCTTCATACGTAAATCATTTTTTAGAGTAGGAAACCGTCCTAAAGCTCAACATGCCATAAAACTTCAAATTTCAATAACTAATATAGCTCAATTCAAATATCCATATATAGTTATGATCTAATTCGAGTATTACACATGTAAAATATAATATAAATAAAATCATATTTACAAAAGCTCAAAACCAAACCAAATCAAATCATATATGATCTAGTTCGGTTTTTAAACCATTTGACTTTTTATTGAAAACCAAATTAAACTTATAATTACAATTTTGTTCGGCTGAATTGATTCCCACCCCTAGGAAGACACATGCACCCCTACATATCACCATAAAGACACAAATGATTAACATCTAGTTAGGAGGATGGGCTCTCGTGACAAGTTATCTGCCACTTGAATGAAGTGTTCTGTAGACATGAAATTGAACTTCAATTATTGAAGAAGGTAATGGGTGGAATCCAAGAAAAAGGCAATTACTTCGTGAATTTTTGGAGTCTTAGAGCATCTCCAAGGGAGATGTCAAATGCAAAATGTTAAATTTGAATTGATGGCTTATGTGGCAATTTGACACTTTGAAAAAAAAAATTGAACTCCACCCGAAAATGCCAAATATCATATGGGGCTCATATGATACATAAAATTTTAAAAGAGAGTAAATGATAGTAGGGTCCATGAGTAAAAAAATATTTGACATCAAGCTTTTTGATATGTTATTTTTGACATATCTCTTCTAAACCTTCAAATCCATGTAGGATTTGACTACTCAGTTGGAGCAATTTTAACCTTTAATTTTTGTTATTTCATGTCCATGTAGCAATTTAACATATCGGTTGAAGATGCTATAATAATCTGATCGATTTCAGTGGCTGATTTTTTAAATTGGTTAATTTTTAATGAGTTGGGTATTAAATTGGCTGATTTTTTTAGTGGGGTTTAAATTATACAAGGGTCCTAGTTAAGAGGGTAAAACAACTAAAATTCCAATAAAAAATTACAACTAAAACTGATAAAAACGAAAAAAATTAAATTAAATTAAATTAACAATATAAAAAACACATTCTGATTTTTCTTTCCATTTGTCATCAAACCAGCAAAAACACAAACAAGAATTGTCCTTGGCACTGGAACGATGTCGAGCTGTCATTTGGCATGGAAACGAACCCAAAATGCCGAACCAAATCAACAAAAATGTCATTGAAATTTCCGACTTAGTTTTTTAACACCAAGTCCCATTTTAACTCTTTTTTACCCTGTGTTAGGCCCGAGTTTGCAATTTTTGGTGAAAATTTCATTGAATTATGCGTCACCATAGTTGAAGAATGACACAAGGGTGAGGGGATCATCTTTTTCCTGTTTTGACAAAGATATTGTGCCATTAACAACATTAAAGTTTTAATTAATTATCTAACAAAAAAAAGTTTTAATTAATTAGGTTACCGTAATTTCAAACACAACCCAGGTTATAGTTTGTGGTCGAACCCCAAGTTATAGTTTAAGTTAATGTAAGATATTGAATAATTATCTCAAATTAAAAAGAATAGAATAAAGAAAACTGACCTGAAATTGTTAGTTTCTCCCAATATCTCATGTAAATTTACATTATTCATGGATATGAACATAAAAAAAGATGAATTACACTCCCTTGCTAGTATCACACTTTCTTAAAATGATATAAATCAGAGTCTTCTTATTGTTGTTAACTATAATGTTACAATAGGCGTGCAAATACGCATATTGTGAGAAGTTTCACAAATATGGAATGATTAGTGGTGAAATTTTATTCATGTCAAATGTGCAGTGGAAAAGTATGAAAAATCTAGAGATCAAATCTTAGATTTCTTCAAATATGTTGTGCCAATCTCAGGGTAAAATTGCAATATGGAAAATTTTATAATTTTAGCGGTGTGCCTCTATAAAGTGAGTCACACGTCATTAAATTTAGGAACTTCTATGTATTCTTAAATGTTGTTCAATAGTTACACTTAAGATATGAATCAAAATCACAATTACATCAATAAAATTTGGATAGAGTGAATTGCATACCTAAGGTAGCTATGGATAATGGGTACCAATTGACCCAAATGAGTTACCCCATTACGATGGTAGTTTGTATTCGTGTAGCCGTTGTCCATCCCTAACCCAAAGCCCCAATAAAAGATCAAGGTCAATATGTTACTAAGATAAAAGTCAATATGGGTCCCCAACCATGTTATGAGTTGCAACAAGTTTGTAGTTGCTTACGAGTACAATGATAACCCCGTGGATCTTTGTGGATATATGAGCACACCTCAAAGTTTCAGACACGCGAAAGCAAATATTTATAGTCAACAAATATTGGTCTAGAAATCCAGGCATATAAGCAAGACTTGTAAATTACAAACACTAATCACTCAGCTTAAACTGGGCCGATTTCAAGAGTATCTTGGATGTGATTTTTCATATTTGTCAAAAAAAAGAAGAAAAGGTTTTAATTCGAGTTGTCATTTACCATGTGTGTTACTTGTTGTGTTAACTGTATATATTTCTGTACATAAGTGATATTAGGAATGTGGTTTTCTCACACACTGTCAAGATCACGCGAATTCAAATTTGAGCCCATTAATCTGTAATGTGAGGACCCTTTCATTGGGCCAGACCCAAGGCCTTAAAGAACTATTTTTGTGGAATGAGCGTGTCCAATTACCCAAATGCCCTTAGAGCCCTAACGAATAAGTGCCACCACTTACCCTGTTCCTTTCTTTCTTTTTGTTTTTCCTTCCGCAATTTCCCTCCCTTTCTCGCTCTCAGACGTCTGGAGGCGCGAATCTCTTTCAAGTCTCTTTCTCTCTCATTCTCACACTTACCTAACGCCTAGTGATTTTCGAAGCATAAATACTTCTTCTGTTATCTATCGTGGCTCTCTCAATCTCACCAGAGGTAAGAAAACTTCTCTAGCTAAAATTTTATTCAAGAAGCAATTTTTTGTACTCAGTAGTTGTATATCAAGAAATTTTTGTAGTGTTTTCCTGAATTTTTGTAGAGATTTCTGTTAGTTTGGATGGTTATTCTTGTACTGTTTTCTTGATGATTGCATTTATGCAAATAGAAATAGTTTTTGATAAATTGTTGGAATTTTGAAGAAATTTTGGTTTGAATATATATGCTAAAAGAACCAAGTTTTGAAACAGAACGGTCATGGAAAGATATTTTAAAAGGAAATCAACGGTCATGGCGTCATCATCGCCTCCAAATGAAGTTGTTAATAGTTCAAAACAAGCTTGCTTGGAAATCAACTTAGAAGATCTCCCTCTTGATCCTGGACTACGCACTCGAATTTGGGATTACCATCCTAATGTTCGGGATCAAGTTCGAAGGGCTTATCTACAAAAAGGTCCTTTTCAGCCCCGAAACCATTCCTTCCCCCAGAGGATTATTAGTGGAGGGCCAAGAAGGTTCATTCCTGCTTGGTTTGATGAATTTCCTACTTGGTTGGAATATAGTGTAGCAAAAGATGCTGCTTATTGTTTCTGTTGCTATATTTTTAAACCAAATACTGGAGAACAAGCAGGCAGTGACTCTTTTGTTGGCAAAGGGTTTTCAAATTGGAAGAAGAAGAGTGAAAGGTTACAAGGTCATGTTGGAGGACCGATGAGTGCCCACAACCAAGCTTGGAGCAACTGTAAAGCTTTTTCAAAGCAAATCGAAGCTCAAACTGAATATAAAACTCTTTTGGGTGCATCAGTTAGTTGCATGAGATTTCTTTTGCGACAAGGGCTTCTGTTCTGTGGAGATGATGAATATGAAGATTCAAACAACCAAGGAATGTTTGCTGACCTTTTGAGATTACGATGTAATTATGATGAGGATATAAAAGCTGTCACATTGAACAATGCTTCCTTAACCCTGAAGTTGACATCATCTGATACTCAGAAGGACATTGAAATTGCTATTTCGACAGAAATCATCAATGCAATCGTTGGAGATATTGGTGATTCATTATTTTCCATTCTTATTGATGAGTTTCATGACATGTCTTCACAGGATCAGATGGCTATTGTATTACGTTTTGTAGATAAAGGTCATGTAATTGAGCGTTATTTAGGTATTGTGCAAGCTACCGACGACACCGCTGTCTCGCTTAAGGGGGCGATTGATGATTTCTTTTCTACTCATGGATTAAGCATGGCTAAGTTACGGGGGCAAGGTTATGGTGGGACAAGTAATATGCAAGGTGAGTTGAATAATCTTAAGACACTTATAGTGAAGGCGAATGAGTGTGCATTTTACGTCCATTGCTTTGCTCATGATCTTCATTCAACTCTTATAGCCATGTCAAAGAATCATTTAGAAATTGTGGATCTTTTTGCTTGGGTTGCTAAGGTGGTGAATGTTGTTGGAGAATTTGTTGAATGTTGTGACACTCTTCGGGAGAAACATGATGTTTTAGTTTTTGAAGCACTCAATACCAGCGAGCTTTTAAGTGAACAAGGTCTAAATGAGGGCAGCTCCAAATTTAAGATTTTAATAAGCTTGTTTACCATGTTCTCATCTGTGATAGATGTACTTGAGGTCATAGCAGAGTTTGGATTAGATTCTGAACAGAAATCTAAAGCACGGGTTCTATTGGGTCCCCTCCAGTCATTTGGTTTTATTTTTAGTCTACATATGATGATAAACATTTTGCGAATCACAGATGGTTTGTCACAAGCATTACAAAAAAATGATCAGGATATTATGAATGCCATGAACCTAGTGAGAGTATGTAAAGAACAATTGCAAGTGATGAAGGAGAGTGATTGGGATTCATTACTCAATGAGGTTTCTTCATTTTGTCAAAAGCATGAAATTGAAGTGCATAACATGGATGATAGGTTTCTAACTCGAGGGAAAAAAAGAGATCAGGTGATCACAAACATGCATTATTATCGTGTTGAGTTGTTTTGTACTGTTATAGATATGCAAATTCAAGAGCTAAATGTTCGATTCACTGAAATGAATACAGGGTTGCTTCTTTGTGTGGCATGTTTGAATCCGAGTGATTCATTCTCTGCTTTTGACAAACAAAAGTTGATTTGTCTTGCTCAGTATTATCCAAATGACTTTTCTACACTTGACTTAATGATACTTGAAGATCAGCTTGAGAAGTACATTATGGCCATGCGTTCTAGCATCGAGTTTTCAGGATTGAACGGGATCGCTGATCTTGCACAAAAAATGGTTGAGACAAAAAAAGACTCTGTTTTCCCATTAGTTTACTTGCTGTTGACATTGGCACTTATCTTACCAGTTGCAACTCCCAGGATAGATAGGGTGTTTTCTGCTATGAATATTGTGAAGAATCGATTACGCAACCGAATGGAAGATGAAAGGATGAAGGATAGATTGATTCCATATATTGAGACAGACATTCTTGATAGTATCGACGATGAGGTTATTATGCAACGATTTCAAAATATGAAAAATCGTCCATGTCAGTTATAATTGTAATGAGTGGATCTTTTATCAATGAATACCGATGTTTTTTGTTTTTTGTTTTTTTGGAGTTTTCAACTGTTTTTTTTTCCTTTCTTGTTTTGAAATATTGTTAGTATACTTTGCATCCCTAGAAATTGAGTAGGTTCAACCATGACTTCTTGTTCAAGAAATAACGAGCATGGTGACTGCAGAACAAGTTACACGTTTGTGTCAAGAAGTAACATAATCGCATGGTTTGCCACTCTCTCAAATTTAGCAAGAGGCGAGTACTGCTATATGAAAAAAAAAGCCAGAAGCATTTTATCTATATCCTCTGGTATCAGAATTTAATGGGAGTATGCAAGATGAATTTCATTTTGATCGTACTCTGATTTCTGGTGTCTTGTTGTCCATTCTCTACAGACTTTTATTAGCATAACATGCATCAGTCACAGATTTGGAACTTTGAAATTGATTAGGATTTTTTTTTCATGTCGAAATTCAGAGATTAGGGAGATTGAGCTTACTTATTAAGCAAACATGATTGCTGAATGAGGCTAGAAGATAACAGAGATCATAGTATCATTGTTTTAAATTGTTCATTGCTGCACATTGTCACTAACTAATTCATTTTATTTCCATAGTCCTCAGAATTCTCATATGTCTGGCCACACATTTGTGATTCTGAGGGTTCTGCTCTTTGTGCAGACAATATGCAGGAGATGAAATCAATGATGTTTCAGCTGCCATTCAAGATTGACAACGCCTGTATTGGTGACAAGGCACAGAAACAGAGTGAAGTGACTCGGAATGAACAATTTCATGCATCATGCAAAGGAAGCCAGTGAGTTTTTCAAAGCTCAATAAGTAGGCTTTTGGGATGAAGAGCTGGGGCTTCAAAATATCGCAGAGTTGCATTGTTGGTTGCCTATAAAGAAATAAAAAGCAGTGTTGCTATTGCACAAGTTCTCAACTTTTCGACCAAAGCCAAAGACCGTTAATTTAGTCCAACACATTAGGTGGGGCCCACCCAATTTCTAGAATCTCCGAGGTGTTTCTTCTACCTCAATCCACTTGTCACCATTTAAAACAGCCACCAGTCTCAGCTCACTTCACAAATTCCTTGGAAAAAGTTGCTCACGTTCTTCTCCTGGATTCTCAGACACTCAATCCCAAACCAAACCCAGTTGAACAAAGATGTCAATCGTCCCAATCAACGAGCAACGAGGCAGTGACTTCGACCCTTCCTTGGCTCTTGACCTGTGGGACCCATTCACAGCAACGTTTTCCGGGAATTCAATCTGGGTTCTTCGGTAAACTCAAGACAGAGAGAAATGCCCACATCCTAAAGGCGGCTCTTCCTGCGTTCATCGAGGACGTGCTTGTGGAGCTTCAAGACGAGCGTGTGCTTCAGATCAGTACAGACAGCGGTAGCTTCATGACAAAGTTTAAGCTTCCGGACAACGCCAAGATTGAGCAGCTCAAGGCCTTCATGAGCAATGGGGTTCTCACTGTCACTGTTCCTAAGGAGGAGCCCAGCAGACCCAATATCAGAGCCATTGAAATTTCTGGCGAAGATTAAGGTGGTGAGGCTAATTTAAGATAATGGGTACAGAATGTGAATAAAGTTTGTGTCTTTATGTGATTATAATGTAAAAAAAATAGGTGTGAGTTTGTAATGCTTTTAGCTGAACTTAATGTGCTATGTTGTATGATGTTAGAATCTACTCTGTATTGTACAAAATATTAGAAATGATGATCTTCGCAATAACTGATTCTGCTAATGGAGTATGAAATTGTATGCTGTGTTCGTCTACTTTGTATGGAATAATATATAATGGATGATGAAATTTGCAATAACTGATCATGTCTTTACAGTGAGTTGTTGATATCATCTTTAACATTTATGCAATTAGAATGACAAGATTTGGTCTACCAATTCATTCAAGGAATTGTAGGAAGAAGCTTCATAGAAAGTTCGCTTTTGTTCTTTGTCTTATCAGCCCACCATAAGCATTCTTATAGCTTCCTCTATTGGTCCTCTGTTCAGCCCATACTTGGCTCAAGTACCTTGAGTTCACTCTTTGGTCCCCAAAATATGGTTGGCATATCGTTGGAACTTCTTCAGAGATGCTTTCAATGGTTGAGTTCCAACCGCAATGGCTCCAAAACCCTCCAACTGCGCTGTGTGCCAAGACCTCCTTTTGGGGTGCCCATTTCGTTATGCAACCCCTTTCTCCAACAGTTTCTTGGAAACTTTCTGGCAATAATATGGAGTTGGTTCGAACCACCCACAAGAAAGGGTGCTCACTGTTGGCCAGACCCCACACCATTTCTGCTAGTTCTTTACTGTCCAAGAAGGCTATGCTTCCCACGCTTGCATGGATGACAGAGTTGTGTGATTGTTTGTCCATCCATGAAATGCAATTCTGGTCCTCTTTCAAAAAGCTGATGGAGGGGGCTGGAATAGTTCTGTGCAGAGGACCGATAGGAAACCATGGAAGTTGGTATTCTTGCCGGAGAAGTGCCAATGATGATTGTTCGAGGCAGTCCATGGTGTTCCAAATGATGGCCGAAGATGACCTTGAATCGTGGGCTTTCAGTATTAGTTGCAGTAAGTCATCCAAATCTCTGAAATTGGTAATTGGTAGGTCTTTCAATCTGAGCGGTTCAAGGCCTGGTACCAGTTCCAGCATCATAGCATCTGCACCCACATAGGTCGAGTAGCAGAGATCTTAAGGTTAGATCAAGCATAGGTTAAAGTTATGTTATGAGAACCAGAGAATCATAGAGCCTTATTTCTCATGAAAATATTAAAACAGTAATATTAATTGATCTATTTGATGTATTAACATCTCATACGGCAGCACTGAGAAAGATGAAAGATGTCTGATTGTTACACACCTGGAATTGGAATGTACCATCTTTTAGGAGCCTAGGAATTGCTTGGTACGTTTGCTGCACTGCTAGTAGACAATATAATGCTAGGAAACCCTAGATGATTAGCAGCCTCTTCCGAGAAATACATGTATTCATCATAGATGATGCATGCAATCTTACTATGTTGATCCTCTTTCTCCATCATCCGAGCCAATGACTCCTGGAGCGGGGCTTTGCAGTTGGCATTAAAACCCGATATCACATCTATAAAATTGTGGGACGAGACATTTTGCTCATGTAAGCCTTCATACATCTCTAAGAAGTTGAAATCAGGGTAGTTCAGTGGGTTGGGAAAGTTGAACTGGGTGTGAGCGATTGTGATGTAGAAGCCCTTGGAGTGAAGGATAGTGCCGAGTTGAAGCATCGGAGTTATGTGCCCTTGGAATGGGCATGGAACCAGAACCAATCTGCGGCATCTATGTTGTTTTTCCATCTCTCTCTCTCTCTCTTTCTGAGAACAGGTCTGTGTAGCAGGAATAAGTATTTTGGGATTGTCAAATAAGTTGTAAATCCATTCCTTGTAGCTTATAGACTAGCTACATCAAAAGTCAGCATTGAACTCATTCTGTGTATAGAGAAAATTCCTTATTAAGTTTGAAAATTAGGGTACTTAACAACATTTCCTGGAAAAGGTCTTACATTTAGCTAGTCCTTATTTTAAAACAAGATAGAAGACTTTGGAGATTAATTTAATAATAACCTTTGGGTTGGAAATTTCATGGCTGAGAGCCGATTGGATAACGAAAGCTAGACAATTGGCTATAGTTGGTCTTTAGTCATAAGACAGCAACCCAAAGAAGCCCATTTTTTTGCTTCATTTTGAAGTAATAGGGTTTTGATTTTGTTACTTGTTATGACTGAAAATGTTAGTCAATTAACATAGATACAAAATTAAAGCTAGAACACAGCCAGTTAAATGTAAGAGAGACAGATGTTAACTCTTGTTTGGCAATCCTTGACCCACTACAGAGGGATGAATAATTGACATTGTTATCCTTGTCTTTGCTTTATTCTTTTTGCTTATTTATTATATTTATACAAGACCTTCTGTTGTGGGGTACTTGAGCTGAGACAATTGACATTGTTGGTCTCCCCTCGGCCATATGTTTTGTTTGGGTACAAATTTCTTTTGGGTTCTATATACCTAACTAAATTAAAGCGAAAATCTAGTTGGTCCCTTTTGGTGGTCTTAACTCTGACAGAACTACCTACACCTCCTTAGTTTGGTAGAGAAGATCAATGAAACAAGAGCCAAAAAACAATTTTTACTTTATTCAACGCGGAGGATGGACAACAGAAGTTTTTTTTTGACATCCATATGCAGGAAGCCTCATCTATCAATGTCTGAAGAAGGGACCTAGTAGTAAAAAATCAACTGTTGTTGCAATTACAATGACATGATAAGCTCCACGAGCTTATTCAAGAAACTGTAAGAAGAGCCACCCTTCTTCATACAAACTTCTATTTTCTCCTTCAAATCTTTGGCCCTTATCCTCATCGCCTCCCCATCATCATCTACCATCAGTGTTCTCACAGCTCTCTCTATCTCTCCTCTTTCTAACTCATTCTCCAATTGTACGCCTACTCTCCATACTTGGCTGATATACCTTGCATGCACCTTCTGATCGCCAAAACTCGGCGTGCATATCATTGGAACACCTTCAGATAAACTTTCTAGGGTTGAGTTCCAACCGCAATGGCTCCAAAATCCACCTACCGCGCCATGAGCCAAAACTTCTCTTTGGGGTGCCCATTTGACAATGCAACCTCTTTCTCCAACAGCTTCTATGAAACCTTGAGGCAATGTCTCATTCCAATTTAAACCACAAATTGAGCCAGGTCTGATCACCCACAAGAAAGGTTGATTGCTGTTAGCTAATCCCCAAGCCATTTCACCTAGTTCCTTCTCACCGATGGATGCTACACTCCCCAAGCTGACATAGATAACTGACTTATGAGATTGTTTTTCGAGCCACGCAATGCAGCTGGTGTCCTCTTCTAGTAAACTACTGGAGGCTGCTGGTGCAATCTTGTGAAGAGGACCTATAGAGAAGATTGGAACTTGACATTGTTGCTGGATCTGTGCTAGTGATGATTGTTCAAGGCAATCCACGGTGTTCCAAATGATGGCTGAGGCCGTCCTAACATTGCCCGCATTAATGGCTAGTTTTGAATAGTTTTCAAATGTGTCCAAGTTGGAGGTGGGCAGATCCTTGAACCTGAGGGGATGAAACTGGGGCACCGGATTCAGTGACAGAGAGTCTGCAATCCAGAGTTGTGCTCTTAGTTATAAGTAAGAAGAATGAAAATCATACAACATGGCAGAAGGAAACATTAGATCTACTATTCAAGTAAAGCATTGGAATTTTGGGATTTCAACTACCAGCGGTATACTGTGTTCTGATCAGGAAATATATCTCACATACCTGGGAATGGAAGGTGATCTTCTGAATGAAGTTGTAGGACGGCACTGCGAGCAAGAAAATTTGTAACACTGGTAGTGCGTAACATGATGCTTGGAATGTTTAGATGACGAGCCACAGCTTCAGAGAAGTACATGATGTCATCATGGATGATGCAGATGATTTTATTCTGCGGTTCTTTTTCCATCACTTCAGTCAAGGTTTGTTCAAAACTCGCTTTGCAATTGGCATTAAGAGCCAACAGAATGGCCATTATATTCCCAGATGATATCTCATCAGCAGTTAAGCCATCTGGTATTGGAAAAAAGGTGAATTCAGGGTGGTTTGAAGGGTTAGGAGAGTTGAAATGCGTGTGAACAACTGTAATGGAAAAGCCCTTTGAGTGAAGGAAGGTACCCAACTGAAGCATTGGGTTAATGTGGCCTTGGTATGGACATGGGAATAAAACCAACCTTTGACTACTCTGTGTTTTCTTTTCCATCTCCCTCCCCTTCCCTCTTCTCTCTCTTCTCTTCTCTCTCTCTCTCTCTCTCTCTCTCTCTCTCTCTCTCTCTCTCTCCAATAGGCTACAGCTATTGGAAACTGTCTTGCTTTGTGTTGGTGCTTTTAGAAATTTATCATAATATAGCAATTCAGTTTTTGGTGAATAATTTGGCACTTCTTTATTCCGCACATGTCGTGCTAAATTAGAAATAAATTTGTTCTTTTATATAATTTTTGTGTGTGGAGATAAGCATGTGATTCTAGCGGTTGGTTGTTGTAGTTTTTAAACAAATTTTGGAATCTTGTCTTTGAAGTACTGAAAATATACCGGCCGGGTTAAAGAGACAGACTTTATGGTATAGGCCTCAGTCATGCATTATCCTGATAGAGATACTCAGCTACCAGTTCTTTATCATCTACATCTTCATGGATTAAGGCGCTAAGGACTGATTCTCTCATCCTCTTTCAGAAAGAAATCTTGACTTAGTGGTTTAAATGATCTTAGAACTCTCTATCCATCATCAATTGGTTTTGGGTTGAATGCTCACCTTCTAATAACCTTTTTTTTTGCTTTATGGTAAATCTATTTTTATTGTTGTTATTTTTATTTTTTATAAATAAGTTCAAGAGAGAATGATAAGCACGGATTGTTTGTTTGATAAATACTAAATTATAAACCCTAAACTTCAACGAAAGGGTTTAGGTCATAATCAGATGGTCTTATATCACAAGCAACATGTGGTTTTTGAAGTTGGAAAGAAAGATGTTCACTCTTTATAGCATAAATGGACAGAGTTCAAAAATTAAGTTGCTGGTTGTTCAACGGCCAGGCTGTTCTTGTTCTGAAGAAGCAATTTCATGTAGGCCATCATACTAGAGGGGAAATAGGCGTACTTGCCAACATCATTCAACATCTCCAACCAGATCGTACCGCTCGTGTAGGTGTGTGTTTATTTGTCATGCTAGTAATAATATATTGAGAATGCATAAATACATTTTAATTACTTTGGTTGAAAAGATGTGGAGTGAGAATGGAAACTCAAAGAAACTTTTTGCAACTTATGAAACAGAACATGACTTGTGTGACAAGCAAGAAGCCCAAGATGTCAGCTTTCCAAGATCACTCAGAGAGCAGGAGCTGAAAGGCACTTCTTTGGGCTTAAACCGTAGGATTTCGTTATCAGTTGCAGTAAGTCATCCAAATCTCTGAAACATTTTTATATATGAGAACCAGAGAACATCGAACCATAGTTCTCAAGAAAAGGCTAAAACAATGTCAATGCAGCTTTCAGAGAGATGAAAAATATCTAAATTGTTACACACCTTGAAAGATCAATGCAACCATCTTTTAGGAGTCGTCCTAGGAAATTGGCTTTAGTTCATCTTAGTTTCGAGAGAACCACCGAGTAAAAGCCCGTTTTCCTGCTTAAGTAGTATGGGTTTTCACGAAGATAAAAAACTTAATGGTTAGTTACACCCAGTTCAATCTAGAGAAACAGAGCAATGGACACTAGACGTTGTTCCTCCTATCTTTGCTATTCTTCTTTATTTTGTGCTATAACAGAACCTCTTCACCCTCTTTCGTTGGTAGCGACGATCAACGAAAGAAGAGCAGAGAAACAATTTTCCATCAATGATTTGTAGTGGAATGATTGTGTGAGTTCGTAGAATCACCTTGATATTGTTGCTTCAACCACTTTGAAATGTAAAGTCTGGATTGTACAAACCAATGCATTGGAATAGTAAATTTCATTTAAGAGTGAGTAATGTACTACAAACAGAAGTTTGTTTACATCAGATGCAAGAAGCCTCAACTATAAATTTAATGACAAAGGACTTAGTTGAGGGAAAAAAAAACACTTGTTGTTCCAATTAAAATGACTTTTTAAGCTCCACAAGCTCATTCAAGGAATGGTAGGTAGAGCCACCCTTCATACTGACACCTATTTTCTCCTTCAACTCCCTGGCCCTCACCCTCATTCCCTTCCCATCCTCATCTACCATAAGTTTTCTAACAGCTCTCTCTATCTCTCCCCTCTCTAATTCATTCTCCAGTTGTATCCCTATTTTCCATACTTGACTGACATACCTTGCATGTACCTTCTGATCGCTAAAGCACGGCCTGCACAACATCGGAAACCCTTCAGAAATACTTTTCAGGGTTGAGTTCCAATCACAATGGCTCCAAAACCCACCCACTGATCCATGAGCCAAAACTTACATCTGGGGTGCCCATTTCGCAATGCAACCTCTTTCTCAAATAGCCTTCATGGGGCAACAGCTCAATCAATCTGAGCCATAAATAAGCAGTAAGAGGACTCAGGCATTAGTCTCTTCCCCTCATTTTCAGAGAGAGAGATTAATCTTAAGCACTAGAGTTTGCATTTTGTACTGCAATTGTTGCTATAATAGAATACAGAGTGGTCCTTCAGTCCTGCAGAGACCACATTAAGCAGATAGGTAAGTCAATTAATAATAAGTTTGCCTTTTTTCCATAAATTGTTTGGTACAGAAGCATGTGGTTCTCAGGACAGCTGGGTATTGCGTTTCAAGAAATAAGTAAACTTTGGATACTCATCTCTAAGATTGAAAAGTATATTGGCTAGTTGTGGGTAGTTTTAGGAGAGGGAACTGATCTTTATCATACTCGTCCTCTTTCCGTAAACAATTGATGACTCCTAGTAACATGATACTCTATTTCTTTATGTTAATAATTTTATTTTCATTATTTCTTATTAAGTTCAAGGTAAGCCGTGTCATCTTGAACTTTCCTTTAATTATACTTTTGATATAATTCTACACCATAAACCCTATGCTTAATAGTCAATCTTTATAAATCAAATGGCAATGGTTGTAAGCACAGTAACAACATCAACATGAACGGATAAACAGATGATCTTATTTATTTCACAAGGGACATGTTTTTGAAAGTGGAAACAATATTTTGACTCTTACATGATGTACGTTACTTATTTATCAGAATACAAAGAGGCCTAGCATTCAACATCTCCCACCAAATACTGTAAGGATGGCTTAGGGGGAGGGAATGATTGTGTGAATTCGTTCCAGAAAGCACTTAGTTGAGAAAAGAGAAAAAAACACTTCTTGTTCCAATTAAAATGACCTCATAAATTCCACAAGCTCATTCAATGAATGGTAGGTAGAGCCACCCTTCATAATGACTTCTATTTTCTCCTTCAAGTACTTGGTCCTCACCCTCATTCCCTTCCCTTCCTCATCCACCATAAGTTTTTTAACAGTTCTCTCTATCTCTCCCCTTTCTAATTCATTCTCCAATTGTATTCCTATTTTCCATACTTGGCTCACATACCTTGCATTCACCGTCTGATTGCTAAAGCACGGCCTGCATAACATTGGAACCCCTTCAGTTATACTTTCTAGGGTTGAGTTCCAACCACAATGGCTCCAGAACCCTCCCACTGCGTCATGAGACAAAACTTCCATCTGGGGTGCCCATTTCACAACGCAACCTCTTTCTCCAACAGCTTCTAGGAAACCTTGAGGCAGTAGCTCAATCCAATCAGAACCGCAAATTGATCCGGGCCTGATCACCCACAAAAAAGGTTGCCTGCCTGCTGATAGCTAATCCCCAAGCCATTTCGGCTAGTTCTTTCTCACTGATGGATGCTAGACTCCCCAAGCTTACATAGATAACTGAGTTATGGGATTGTTTGTCAAGCCACGCAACACAGCCGGTGTCTTCTTCAAGTAAACTACTGGTGGCTGCTGTTGCAAATTTGTGAAGAGGACCTACGGAGAAGATTGGAACTTGACATTGTTGCTTGATCTGTGCTAGCGATGATTGATCAAGGCAGTCCAGGGTGTTCCAAATGATGGCTGAGGATGTCCTAACATTGTTGGTATTAGTCAATAGTTTTGAATAGTTTTCAAGTGTGTCGAAAATATAGATGGGGTGATCCTAAAACCTGAGGGGATGAAGCTCGGGCACCGAGTTCAGTAACATAGAGTCTGTGATCCCGAGTTATAGTGTTAGTTATAAGTAAGAAAAATAAACACTGTACTCTAAGAAAAATGACTCAGGCAGCCTCTTTCCTTGTTTGCAGAAAGAAACGTAGACAAGAGGAAACAGGGCACATACCTGGGAAGGGAGTGCAACCTTTCGAATGAAGTCATATCATAGCGTTGCGAGCAATAAAATTGGTAGCACTTTGCGTGCGTAAGAGTATTCTTGGAATGTTTAGATCATTAGCCACAGATTCAGAGAAGTACATAAATTCATCATAGATGATGCAGGTGATTTTGTTCTGCGGTTCTTGTTGCGTCACTCTATCAGTCAAGCATTGTTCGAAACTAGCTTTGCAATTGGCGTTAATAGCTAACACGATAGCTACTGCACTCCCAGATGAAATCTGATCAGCAGTTAAGCCATCTGGTATTGGAAAGAAGGTGAATTCGGGGTGGTTTGAAGGGTTTGGAGAGTTGAAATGGGTGTGAACAATTGAAATGGAAAAGCCCTTTGAGTGAAGGAAGGTACCCAGCTTAAGCATTGGGTTTATGTGGCCTTGGTACGGGCATGGAACTAAGACCAACAGTTGACCACTCTCTGCTTTCTTTTCCATCTCTCCCCCCCCCCCTTCCCTCTTCCTCTTCTGTCTCACTGATAAGCTGGCACACACAGACGCACAAAGACACTCAATAGCTTGTGGCTATGGAAGCTTTATATTGCTTGACTGTCTCCTTGAAACTCATTGGGGCTTGAGTATGTAATATATAGAGACCATGCAAAGCAGATAATATTTAGATAAGCCAATGAATAATAAGTTTGTCTTTTTCCATTTGTTTGGAACATAAGCTTGTAGTTCTCAGCACAGCTGGCTGCTGCAATTCATTGATTGATATTGAAAAGTATATCGGCTGGTTCTTGTGTCTGGTATTAGGGGAAGAACTGACTTGATGTAATAGTTCCTAAACATCTTTGTCAAACTTGGCTGCATCTTCATGGAATAAGTCCTACTCATCCTCTTTCAGCAAACAATGACTAGTTGTTTGTTACATGATACTATTTTTTCCTTATGTTAATAATTTTATTGTCATGATTTCTTATTAAGTTCAAGCAAGAAATTGATGAGCCAGCATCCTCTATTTATTTGGTACGCCGTGTCGTCTTGAATTTTCATTTAATTATACTTTTGATATAATTCTACACCCTAAACCGTATGCTTAATAGTCAATCTTTATAAATCTAATGGTGATGATCATAAGCACAGTAACAACAACAACAACATGAACGGATAAACAGGTTACAGATGATCTTATTTATTTCACAAGGGACATGTTTTTGAAAGTGGAAACAATATTTTGACTCTTACACGATGTACATTACTTATTTATCAGAATGCAAAGAGGCCTAGCATTCAACATCTCCCACCAAATACTGTAAGGATGGCTTAGGGGAAGGGAATGATTATGTTAATTTCTTCCAGAAAGCACTTAGTTGAGAAAAGAGAACAAAACACTTCTCGTTCCAATTAAAATGACCTTATAAACTCCACAAGCTCATTCAAGGAATGGTAGGTAGAGCCACCCTTCATACTAACTTCTATTTTCTCCTTCAACTCCTTGGCCCTCACCCTCATTCCCTTCCCATCCTCGTCCACCATAAGTTTTTTAACAGTTCTCTCTATCTCTCCCCTCTCTAATTCATTCTCCAATTGTATCCCTATTTTCCATACTTCGCTCACATACCTTGCATTCACCTTCTGATCGGTAAAGCACGGCCTGCATAACATCGGAACCCCTTCAGATATACTTTCCAGGGTTGAGTTCCAACCACAATGGCTCCAGAACCCGCCCACTGCGCCATGAGCCAAGACTTCCATCTGGGGTGCCCATTTCACGATGCAACTTCTTTCTCCAACAGCTTCTAGGAAACCTTGAGGCAGTAGCTCGATCCAATGAGAACCGCAAATTGATCCGGGCCTAATCACCCACAAAAAAGGTTGCCTGCTCTTAGTTAATCCCCAAGCCATTTCGGCTAGTTCTTTCTCACTGATGGATGCTAGACTTCCCAAGCTTACATAGATAACTGAGTTATGGGATTGTTTGTCCAGCCACGCAACACAGCTGGTGTCTTCTTCTAGTAAACTACTGTTGGCTGCTGTTGAAACTTTGTGAAGAGGACCTATGGAGAAGATTGGAACTTGACATTGTTGCTGGATCTGTGCTAGTGATGATTGTTCAAGGCACTCCAGGGTGTTCCAAATGATGGCTGAGGATGTCCTAACATTGTTGGCATTAGTCAATAGTTTCGAATAGTTTTCAACTGTGTCGAAAATATAGATGGGGAGATCCTTGAACCTGAGGGGATGAAGCTCGGGCACCGAGTTCAGTAATGTAGAGTCTGTGATCCCGAGTTATAGTGTTAGTTATAACTTATAAGAAAAATAAACACCGTACTCTAAGACAAATGACTCAGGCATTAGCCTCTTTCCTTGTTTGC
Organism: Prunus mume; assembly: GCF_029339155.1. Taxonomy (NCBI): domain Eukaryota; kingdom Viridiplantae; phylum Streptophyta; class Magnoliopsida; order Rosales; family Rosaceae; genus Prunus; species Prunus mume. The sequence goes on from NC_142698.1 coordinate 24,829,099, forward strand.
AGAAAGAAGCGTAGACAAGAGGAAACAGGGCACATACCTGGGAAGGGAGTGCAACCTTTCAAATGAAGTCGTATCAAAGCATTGCGAGCAATAAAATTGGTAGCACTTTGCGTGCGTAAGAGTATTCTTGGAATGTTTAGATCATTAGCCACAGATTCAGAGAAGTACATAAATTCATCATAGATGATGCAGGTGATTTTGTTCTGCGGTTCTTGTTCCATCACTCTATCAGTCAAGCATTGTTTGAAACTCGCTTTGCAATTGGCATTAATAGCAAACACAATAGCTAATACATTCCCAGATGAAATCTGATCAGCAGTTAAGCCATCTGGTATTGGAAAGAAGGTGAATTCGGGGTGGTTTGAAGGGTTTGGAGAGTTGAAATGGATGTGAACAATTGAAATGGAAAAGCCCTTTGAGTGAAGGAAGGTACCCAGCTTAAGCATAGGGTTTATTGTGCCTTGGTATGGGCATGGAACTAAGACCAACAGTTGACCACTCTGTGCTTTCTTTTCCATCTCCTTCCCTCCCTCTTCCTCTTCTGTCTCACCGATAAGGGCGGGCACACGCGCGCACACACACACACACACAAAGACACTCAATAGCTTGCGGCTATGTAAGCTTTATATTGCTTGACTGTCTCCTTGAAATTCATCTGGGCTTGAGTATGTAATATTATAGAGTAGCCGCCCTTCAGTCCTGCAGAGACCATACTAAGCAGATAATATTTAGATAAGCAAATTAATAATAAGCTTGTAGTTTTCAGCACAGCTGGCTGGTGCACTTCATGAATTAATATTGAAAAGTATATTGGCTGGTTGTTGTATTATATTATTTACCGTCATGTTAAGGACATGAGTGCGAAAATACTGTGACATGTTCCTCGTAAAAGTGGTATGAAAATTCTGATGATTATGAGAGTCATGGATCATTGCAGTTAAAAGCTGGGTGGATTAGGATTCCCAAATCTGCTGCTTCATTATTTATTGATTCAAGAGGATTAGGCTTAAGAATTGGGTTAAACAAAAGCAAACAAAGCCCATGATAAGATATCAAAAGCGAAAAAGTAAATGTAACTTTAGATAGAGTCGAACATAAGAAATCTAAGGATCATAATGCCACTCAAAGAGTTTCAAACAGAAGAAAGCATTTTACTAAAACATGAAACCAGAAAAGCAACACATACAATTCAGGACAGGAACCAGGCAAAGCCTCAAAAACGCAAAACACAAAGTAGCAAAATTACGATCACGATGGCAATTATGTTACAAGAAATCACTCCTTACATTGATGACAATTGACACTCCAAAATCAAACAAAGAAATACATAATGTGAAATGCAGTAGAGAATACAGAGATATCAATGGCCTTGGCATCAGGCTTCTTTGGATTTTTCAAATTTTTTCAAAAAGGAATAGTATACTATACCCAATTTTCCCCCTCTTAAAAAAAAGAAATAGTATAGCCGCGCGTCTATACTTGGGTTTTCCAATTTTTAATAAAAGAAATAGTCTCGCCGCGCGGCTATACTCGGTTTTTCCAATTTTTTAAAATTCGTTGAGGCTCTCCTCAAATACTACTGTTGAATTCCTTTAAGCCAAATTTTCGATTTCTTCTTAAATCATTGATGAAATTGAGCATTCATTGTTAATAATCAAGACACGTATTAAATTTTTTAGAATCTTCTGAGGTGTTGGTACACTCTGGAGTTGGGTTCGAAATCCTAACATTCAATCAGTTGTTCATTTACAAGGCTAAGGAAGCACGGGCTGCAATGGAGACTTTTTTTTTTTTTTTTTTTTTTTTCCAGACCAGCCGCTGCGAATTACCACGGCGACCGCCTTGACTTCACTAACTACCACATTCAGATCTTGATTCCACCCAAAAGAATATGATATCGTTCTCGATTATTAAAGAAAAAGAAACAACAATGAAATAAGCAATCAAAACAATCAGAATTTTGAACTGTGTAGGGCTTTTCCAATTTTTCAAATTTTGATTTGTCAAAACAACCCCGTATAGCCGGGCGGCTATACTCGGATTTTTCAAATTTTTTAAAAAGAAAACGTATAGCCGGTCGGCTGTACTTCGTTTTTAATATATTTTAAAATTAGTTACGCCGCTCGGCTTTACTCGGCTCTATTTTTATTATAGTAAATAGTATAGCCGGACGGCTATACTCTTTTTCTAATTTTTTTTAAAAATAGTATAGCCGTGCGGCAGTACTCGGCTCTATTTTTTATATATAAAAAAATACGGTTTTCATACTCGGTTCTTTCCTAATTTTCAAAAAGAAATCGTATAGCCGGGCGGCTATACCAGGATTTTTCCAAATTGATAATAAAATAGTATAGCCGGTCATTTAAAAGAAATAGTATAGCCGCCTGGCGCTATCCTGTTTTTCCTAATTTTTGAACCAAAGAAGAATAGTATAGCCGCACGGCTATAATCGGGGTTTTTCAAATATTTTTAAAAAGGAATTAGATAACCATAATGAAACTTGGATATAAGTTCATAAATCATTGCGGTTAAAAACTTGGGTGAATTTTTTGGCCTGGACGGGGAATATTAAATTTTTTGGCATCATTATTTATTTATTTATTGAGTCCAGAGAATTAGGGTTAAGATTTGGGTAAAGCAAAAGCAAACAGAGCCCATGATAAGATATCAAAAGACTAATTCCGAAACAAGAAGTAAATGTACCTTAAATAGGGAGAGTCGAACATAACGAATCTTAGGATCACAATGCAATATAATTTAAAGTTTGATGCCACAAAATAATTTAAAAGTCCTTGAGGCAGAGTTGTAGGGTATTTTCTAGGGGCTTTCCTTAGCTTGGGATTCCGGGTTTCGAGTCGTGGAAGTGGAGTGCTATTCAAGTGCTGCTGTGGATCCACTCATACCCTCTTCAGCATCATTAATAGTAAATTAAAGATGAGTGGCACATCTTTCGTGAACAAAACTGTGCTGCGGATGCCTTGGCTGCTAAGAGTTTTGAGTTTGATCCTGGTCTGCAGATTTTTGACAAGGTGTCAGCCTTCTGACAAGGTATCAGCCTTCCTTGTGGATATTCTCGCTGCTGATGCCTGTGGTGCTTCCAGGCCCCGTTTCTTTAGCGCTTAGTTGTTTTCTTTGCCTCAAAAACCAAACACAAATTACCAAAATTACGATCCGTTTATTACATTAAAAACCAACAAGTTACAAGCGATTATGTTACAACCACTCACACTCATTTCATTGACATCAACATTGATGAAAACTGACACTCCAAATTCAAACATGGAAATACATAATGTGACGTGCATGCAGTAGAGAATACAGGGACGATATTAACCAGAGATTTCAATGGCTTTGACATCGGGCTTCTTCTCCTCTGCCTTTGGAACAGTGACACTCAGAACCCCATTCTCCATTGCAGCCTTAATCTCGTCCACCTTTGCATTCTCAGGAAGCTGAAACCTCCTCAAGAACTTGCCGCTGCTGCGCTCCACTCTGTGCCACTTGTCGTTCTTGTCCTCCTTCTCTACGTTCCTCTCTCCGCTGATCTGAAGCACTCTGTCGTCTTCAACCTCCACCTTCACCTCTTCTTTCTTCAGCCCCGGGAGGTCTGCCTTGAACAAGTGGGCTTCCGGGGTCTCCTTCCAGTCGATCCTCGTGTTCAAGAAAGCTGAATTTTCCCGGGAAAATTCAGGGAATGTGGAGAGTGATGAGGAGGAAGGGAATGGGAAATCCTTGAATGGCTCCCAAACATCGAGAGAGAAAGGGTCGAAAATGCTGCCTCGTCGGAAGCTGGGGATGATCGACATCGGAAAAATTGATGGGGTTGCTGCTTTGCTTGATTGGTTTGGGAAAGTAAAGGATTAGTTGGGTATTTAAAAAGAAGCCAAGAATATTCTAGTGAAGACTGGGCCTTGCAAACGCTTCTGTGATTTTCTCTGGAAAATTCTAGGATTCTCTAGAATCTGTGGGCGGGGCTTCTTGTGGGCTCATAACACAGTTAGACGAGTGATGGACCACTGGATTTCAAAATTCACTCAACCTAGCCAGCACCATTTTTGTAAACTTTGAAATTCACTTTTTACCCTTCAAAGAAAATTTAAAACTATACACTGTTTTCCCTAATGTTTCAAAAGAAATAGTATAGCCGGGTGGCCATACCAGTTTTTTAAACGGAATAGTATAGCCGCGGGTTTTCCATGCAGTGAGAAAACACTATCATCATCATGATTAGCGTTGTTGTCTTCGTCATTACCCTCATCATAATCATTATCAGTCTCGTCATCATCCTCTTGGTGGGTCTGGGTTGAATGTTCTTCTTGGGTTTGTGGTGATATGAATCAATGTGTGAGTGTAATATAACAACGACTCTTGCCAACACGTAACTTTGCTCGGTTTGAACACTGAATTCAAATCCATGTTGTTAATGTTAATAAGTAATAACAGAACTTTGTTTATGCTCACATAATCGGCATAAACAAGTTGATTGAGATATCGAATTGATATCAGATGTGAATTATTGGTTACACTGTTTATGAATTATAAGATGAGACACTGATTGCTAGATGAGTTTCAACATTTTCATACTGATATTTGGACTCACATTACTTTATTTGGATCCAAATGTAAGAGATTATTACGCAAATAATGAAGTAATTCGATGTGTCCATATTGGTTTACCTCAAAAAGCCAGCATTTGTCCTGCATAGTTGAACTGACTCATCTGATCAACCAACTAGCAAATCATTGTCATTTTCTATTAATGAAGACTCAATTGCTGAATTATACTGCGGTAGCATCTGTGATTATTGTTTCGTTTCTCTCTGCTTTTCATGGTTGCTCTAGCTGTTCTGTTTCTTGTTAGTTTAGTTAGTCTGTGGTCCATAAGGGCTCAGTGTTGGTTTGGTTACCTTGGTAGCATTGTATTTCTTGGCCTTTTAGGCTTTTGTACCTATTTTTTGGTTAATCCAATGTTTTGCTCAAATTTGACTTTAAAAGTCAGTAAATGGCCAATTTGTTTATGAAATTAGGATTAAATTCACATTAAAAAGGAAATTAAGAACGTAATTACCTGGTTGCTACATGAATCAATTCATTAATATTTAAACCTGAATTTGGACAATTATTGACAAAAAAAGCTTGAGTTTACATGGATGACAACTGACACTCCAAAATCTAACAAAGAAATACATAATGTGAATTACAGTAGAGAACACAGAGACGATATTAACCAGAGATTTCAATGGCTTTGGCATCAGGCTTATTCGGAGTTTTCAAAAAAAAAAAATAAATAAACGATAGCCGATCGCTATACTGTTTTAAAATATTTGAAATGGCTCAGTGCCACCCATTTTATAATTTTTTGTCAAAATACCATACCTCCCCAAAATTTTAAAACTACCACCTATAAATACATTTTTATTGTCCACTTATTGCCCACATAACACTTTTCTCTGAAATTGTGTTCTCTCTCTCTCTCTCTGAAACCCAGTTCTTCCTCTTCCTCTTTGTTTTCTTCTCTACCCAAATGAAGTCTTGCAGCAACAGTGAAATGGAATCGGGTGAAATCCCTAATTTTTGAAGTTAAGAAGAACATGTTTACAATTGACAAAGTGGATTTGATAATCTCACTGGTGGGTTCATGGCCCAAACCCCAGATACATCTTAATCAAGACCCCTGACCAAAGCCACATGAATGAGATTGTGAAATCTGATACAAGCAAACCAATCCTCCCCATTTTGCTCGCACAGAAATCACCAACGCTTACGCTTTGCACAGAAATGGTGGCTGGCCAGTGCCCATTCTATTTTTGGTCAACATGGAAGGACAAAGTAAACGAATCTTATTCATCATCAGCATCCCCTAGATGGACCTAGCAAAAAAAAACCTCTTTATTCCTACCCAAATCCTCTTTGTTTTCACTATAGACCACAAGAACAGCAATCGTATTGTGATTTTATTGCGGTTGTATTGTAGTCGTATTGCTTTTGTATTGCTATGGTATTGCGGTTGTACTATTTTTGTAATACGACTACAATACAGCAATACCATAGCAATACAAAAGTAATACGACTACAATACAACCGCAATAAAATCACAATACGATTGCTGTTCTTGAAGACCGTAAATCTAGACTTCAAAACCCCCAAAATTGGACCAAAATGCTCAAACAATGGCCACCTAATGCCAACACATGCTGTCATATTTAGAAAAGATGGTTTTGTTTGGGTTTGTTTAGGTTGCAAAAGGGATTCGAAGAGAGATAGAAATTAGGGTTTGGATTTGGGTATAGAAGAAAACAAAGAGGAAGAGGAAGAACTAGGTTTTGAGGGCAAAGCTGTGGGTTTTGCAGGTTGTTCTTGATCTTCTTCTTCGTGAGGAAGATGAAATTGGGGTTTGGATTTGGGTAGAGAAGAAAACAAAGAGGAAGAGGAAGAACTGGGTTTCAGAGAGAGAGAGAGAGAACTAAATTTCAGAAAAAGTGTTATGTGGGCAATAAGTGGGCAATAAAAATGTATTTATAGGTGGTAGTTTTAAAAATTTTGGGGAGGTGTGGTATTTTGACAAAAAATTATAAAATGGGTGGCACTGAGGGCCATTTCCCAAAATATTTTAACTGGTAATAGTATAGCCGATCAGCTATACTGGGTTTTCTATTTTTTTTATAGCCGTTCGCTCTACTCGGTTTTCCCTAATTTTTCAAAAAAATAAATATTATAGCTGTTCGGCTATACGCGGTTTTTTCAATTTTTTTTTAAAATGAATTAGATAACCACAATAAAACTTGGATATAAGTTGATGAATCATTGCGGCTAAAAACTTGGATGAATTTTTTGGCCTGTACGGGGGAATATTAAATTTTTTGGCATCATTATTTATTTATTGAGTCCAGAGGATTAGGATTAAGATTTGTGTAAAGCAAAAGCAAACAAAGCCCATGTAAGATATCAAAAGACTCTAATTCCGAAACAAAAGTAAATGCAACTTTAAATAGAGAACTGAGAGAACTGAAAACATAAAAGCAAAATGTAACTTTAATATAACAACGACTCTTGCCAACACATAGCTTTGCTCGGTTTGAACACTGAATTCAAATCCATGTTGTTAATGTTAATAAGTAATAACAGAACTTTGTTTATGTTCACATAATCGGCATAAACAGGTTGATTGAGATATCGAATTGATATCAGATGTGAATTATTGGTTACACTGTTTATGAATTATAAGATGAGACACTGATTGCTAGATGAGTTTCAACATTTTCATACTGATATTTGGACTCACATTACTTTATTTGGATCCAAATGTAGGAGATTCTTATGCAAATAATGAAGTAATTCGATGTGTCCATATTGGTTTACCTCAAAAAGCCAGCATTTGTCCTGCATAGTTGAACTGACTCATCTGATCAACCAACTAGCAAATCATTGTCATTTTCTGTTAATAAAGCCTCAATTGCTGAATTATACCCGCAGTAGTCTATATCAAACAAAACATGATCAATCTTGCAAGACTGTACTTGGGAAGTTCTGTGATTATTGTTTCGTTTCTCTATGCTTTTCATGGTTGCTCTGGCTGTTCTGTTTCTTGTTAGTTTAGTTCGTCTGTGGTCTATAAGGGCTCAGTGTTGGTTTGGTTACCTTTGTAGCATTGTATTTCTTGGCCTTTTAGGCCTTTGTACCTATTTTTTGGTTAATCCAATGTTTTGCTCAAATTTGACTTTAAAAGTCAGTAAATGGCCAATTTGTTTATGAAATTAGGATTAAATTCACATTAAAAAGGAAATTAAGAACGTAATTAACTGGTTGCTACATGAATCAATTCATTAATATTCAAACCTGAATTTGGACAATTATTGACAAAAAAAGCTTGAGTTTACATGGATGACAACTGACACTCCAAAATCTAACAAAGAAATACATAATGTGAATTGCAGTAGAGAACACAGAGACGATATTAACCAGAGATTTCAATGGCTTTGGCATCAGGCTTATTCGGAGTTTTCAAAAAAAATTTAAAAAAGAAATAGTATAGCCGGCCGGCTATACTGGGTTTTAAAAATATTTTAAGTATAAATAGTATAGCCGTCCGGCACTACTCGGTTTTTCCTTTTTTTCAAAAAAAAAAAGTATAGCCGTCCGGCTATACTCGGTTTTTTCAAATTTTTTTAAAATGAATTAGATAACCACAATAAAACTTGGATATAAGTTGATGAATCATTGCGGCTAAAAACTTGGATGAATTTTTTGGCCTGTACGGGGGAATATTAAATTTTTTGGCATCATTATTTATTCATTGAGTCCAGAGGATTAAGATTAAGATTTGGGTAAAGCAAAAGCAAACAGAGCCCATGTAAGACATCAAAAGACTCTAATTCCTAAACAAAAGTAAATGTAACTTTAAATGGAGAACTGAGAGAACTGAAAACAGAAAAGCAACACATGCAAATGCAATTCAAAACAGGAACCAGGCAAAGCCTCAATTACGATCCATTTATATTAAAAAGGAACAAGTTACAAGCCATTATGTTACAAACACTCACACTCATTTCATTGATATCAACATTGATGACAACTGACACTCCAAAATCAAACGTGGATATACAAAATGTGAAGGTGCCTGCAGTCAGAATACAGAGACGATATTAACCAGAGATTTCAATGGCTTTGACATCAGGCTTCTTCACCTCTGCCTTTGGAACAGTGACACTTAAAACCCCATTCTCCATTGCAGCCTTAATCTCGTCCACCTTTGCATTCTCAGGAAGCTGAAACCTCCTCAAGAACCTGCCGCTGCTGCGCTCCACTCTGTGCCACTTGTCGTTCTTGTCCTCCTTCTCTACGTTCCTCTCTCCGCTGATCTGAAGCACCCTGTCGTCTTCAACCTCCACCTTCACCTCTTCTTTCTTCAGCCCCGGGAGGTCTGCCTTGAACACGTGGGCTTCTGGGGTCTCCTTCCAGTCGATTCTGGTGTTCAGGATAGCTGAATTTTCCCGGGAAAATTCAGGGAATGTGGAGAGTGATGAGGAGGAAGGGAATGGAAAATCCTTTAAGGGTTCCCAGAGATCGAGAGAGAAAGGGTCGAAAATGCTGCCTCGTCGGAAGTTGGGGATGATCGACATTGGAAAAATTGGTGGGTTTTGTTTGGATGCTGAGAAAGTTTGAGCGTCGATTTGTAGTGGTTAGAGAATTTCTGCTTTGCTTGACTGGTTGAGAAAGCTGGAGGATTGATTGCATATTTATACGGGGCCGAAGAGATTTCTAGAATAAACTGGGCCTTGCGTGTTTGTATGGACTTCTCTCAAACTTTCTAGGATTCTCAGGTATCTGTGGGTGGGCTTCTTTGTGGGCTCCTAATAGTTGACGAGTCATGGATCGCATGAACGTTTGAGGGTAAAAAAAGAACCGGTGAAACAGTGAAACCGACCGAATTTGACTGAACCATCCCATTTGATTTGTTTGCCTCTGTTCTGAAAGCCGAATCGAATAAAACTTAAATATTTTGTTAAGCTTGTGCCTTCAGAAACCCAAAAATAATACTCAACTCTCCTAAATTAATCAATCCATGAATTTATAAAGATAAAAACAAAAAGATAGTGGATGATGGTGTTGAAAGCATGAATGGAGGATATAAGACCATGAGGGATATGAAGGAAGATGCGGGAGGATTGGACCTTGATGAATATAAGTGAGGCTATAATTTTGGTATTAAATTCATAATAAAATTGAGTTAGACATATATATTAATATATTGGCCAACATTACTTGGTCCGGTTCTGTCTTTAAATGGCAAAATTGAGAACCAAATCGGTTCAAGTCAAAATTAATGTTCCAATTTTTTTAAGTTTAGTTTGATTTAGTTCCTCAATTCTCTAATTCCAATGCCCACCCCTATAACCTAGTTTAACTGCACTTTCACTTCCCTTAAGACCAAGTGAACCAAATTTGACTAATTTTAATTTTAATTTTTTACAAGGGACTTGTAACTCAAGTAGTAAAAGTAATTATTCATGCACTCAAAGTCTTGTGTTCGATTCCTCCTCTTTAATATCCCTTTGTTGAGGCTCAAAAATCCAGGGTTGGGTCCAAATAAATTCTCGGCCCAACTTATTAAGAAAAAGACTTGGTTTGGAGCATGCAAAATTCATCATTCATGCTTGCACAAGCCAAGACCACATGTCATGCCAAATAAATATGCAATCTCTCATGCTAAGAGTTGAAATAAGCACTAATTCTATGAGCCCATGCTAATTACCTCATCAACCATCATGCCTCTATTCAAGGACGATAAAATTAAAACACGCCGATTGACATGCCATGCTAAGCAGGAAATTATTATTTCACACTCAACCACGCTACAAGCTTAAGTGGGCCCAAGCCACGCAAATGCCCGGGGCTTGCTTGAGTGGGTTGTGGTATAAATGGTAACAAGCTTTCATGAAGCCCATTGATAAGCCAAGAAATAGAAGTTTTAGGCTGCTTGGGAGCCCCAAAACTCAAGCCTATTTCTTGAGGTCAAACACATGGGCTAGCATGAGAGAGAGAACATGACCCAATGCCTTAGAGAATACAATAGTTTGCTTAGGAAACCCTATATTAGTTAGAGCATCCAAATACTTTGTTAAAAATGCAACAAGCAAACTGCTTCCAGCAGCTTGACGAAAACCTGTCAAACGATAGAAGTAACAAGCTAAAGACCCAACACTGTACATACAAGCCCAGCCCAAAGCCTTACGAAAAGCCTGGCGTCGTGCTCCATTCTAATTAGGAATCCAAGACAATCAAACAAGGAGCCATCAGAAATCCGTGCGTGAAGGACGAGTACCCATCGGACAAAGAACTCCCTCCATCTCTCATGCTATGAAACTCATGGAATTGAATAGTTTCTTGCATATACTTACGGCAGAAGATGGTTTGAGATGTATTGTTGGATGATAGAATGCTATGATTGGAAGTTCTTTACAGACTGTAATAAGCGTGTAATTTTGTGGTATATTTAATGGATCATTTCTCACTGGATTTCAGGTTGATCTTTTGGGGAACGAGGTGGACACTCTATCGAGCCTTGTTGGAAAAATATACATGGCCCTTGATCATTATTCACCAATATTGCAACATTATGCTGGAGTAAGTTGTTTTCTTCTTTTGATTGGTGATTTATCAAGCTTTCTCTACCTTACTTTTATATTTTCGGGGTACCTGTGTGTTGGAGTATCAAAGACCTAGCTCTAAGAAGCTGTAAAGATCGTGAAATAATCCAATAATTATTAACAGAACATGTTTGGCTTAAATAGCCATTACAACTGAAAAACAAATTAAAGCAAACCACGTCTCCACATCCCGAAGACTGTGGCAACTAAATACTTGACCTGATCAACTCCTAACTTAAATGAACTACTAGCTCCTGAAAAATAGGAGCTTATTCAAATCAAAACAAACTTGCATTACAGAAACTCTAACATATCCTCCCCTAAACTGCACTAGCTGAAGGCAAGTCAGTTTATAAGCTTCATGCTTTGAACTCCTAGCAGATCACGCAGTTTCACAAACGACTCTAACTTCAAAGGCTTTGTCATGATGTCTGCTACCTGCTCACTAGTACCACAATGAACTAACTCCACAACACCTTCCTTGACCAGATCACGTAAGAAGTGGAACCTCACATCTATGTGTTTGGTTCTTCCATGGAGAACAGGATTTTTTGATAACTTGATAGTTGAACTATTATCACAAAAAATCTTAACACACTTACATGAAGAGAAACCGAGACTGTTGAGTACTCTTTTCATCCAGATACTGTGGCAAGCACATGCCAAGCTACATATTCTGCTTCGGTGGTAGAAAGGGTCACAACTGGTTGCTTTATTGAGCTCCATGCAACTGCACCACCACTTAGAAGAAACACATATCCAGAAGTGCTTCTTCTATCATCTGTATCACCAGCATAGTCACTGTCGGTATAGGCCTTAAGAACAACTTCAGAATTTTTCTCATAAATTATTCCCAAATTCTCAGCACCCCTTCCATAAAACACTCCTAAGTTCACAGACCCTTTCACATACCTGAGAACCCGCTTTGCTATTGCCATATGAGATACTTTCGGATCTGCCATGAACTTGCTTAACATGCAAACAACAAATGCAATGTCTGGTCTAGTGACTGATAGGTACATCAAGCTGCCAATCAGTTGCTTGAACAAGGTTGAATTCACACTGACTTCTCCACCATCTTTCACCAGCTGCACGATAGGGTTTTTCACGGGATTGCAGCCTCCCATTCCAAACCTTTCCAACACCTCCCCAGCATACTTCCTTTGGCATAAATGTATCCCTTCACAACTCTGCTGAACCTCAACTCCTAGAAAGTACTTCATCTTCCCCAAATCACTCATGTCAAACTCTAGCTTCATTGATTTCTTAAACTTCTCACATAGTTCCACATCATTCCCTGTATAAATTAAATCATCCACATAGAGGCTAATAATTAAGAATTTACCTCCAACTTCATGTTTGAGGAACAGTGTGTGCTCATGACTGCATTTCTCAAAACCCTCCTTCATGAAGAATCCTTCGATTCTGCTGTGCTCTTGGAGCCTGTTTCAAGCCGTAGAGAGCTTTCTTAAGCTTCAAGACTTTATGCTCTTCTCCTTTACGAACATAGCCTTCTAGCTGCTCCACGTATACTGCCTCTTTCAATTCCCCATGAAGAAACGCACTCTTGACATCTAGCTAGAAAACAATCCACCCTTTCTGTGCAGCTAGAGCCAAGATCAATCTTATGGTGTCCCAACGAGCCACAGGTGCAAAAACCTCGCTGTAATCGATCCCATACCTCTAAGCATAACCTTTGACTACCAAACGTGCTTTGCATTTATCTACTTCTCCCTTTTCATTCAACTTTGTTCTAAAAACCCATTTGACACCAATTTTCTTCATCCCTTTCGGCAGACTTACAAGCTCCCATGTCTTATTTTTTTCTATAGCTTCCATTTCCAAATCCATCGCTTTCCTCCATTTCTGTTTTTTCACTGCTTCATCAAAACATATTGGATCATCATGTACCATAAAACAAGCCAAGTTTGACTCATCAGAAAGACCAGCTCCACTAACATAGTCTTCCATCCATCGAGGTGCTCTCTTAACTCTCTCCTCTGGTGTAGCAGCATCATTTTCTCCTTCCAACTCTTCTGTACCCGAATCAGCTCCTTCTACTTGTTCTTCCTCATCTTCACCTTCTTCTTCTTCTTCCTCATCATAGTCACTGATTTCCCCATCATCACTATCTACCCAAGTAAAGACATCACTCCTCACGTCTTCATCACTCCTCCTCCAATTCCAGCTCTCATTCTCTTCAAACACAACATCCCTACTAACAATCACCCTTTTAGCCGTAGGATCATAAAGCCGATAGGCTTTAGATTCTTCACTAATTCCAAGAAACACGCATTTATGACTCTTCTCATCTAACTTTACTCTATTCTTATCAGGAATATGCACGTTAGCAATGCAGCCGAAAACTCTGAAGTATTCGACATTGGGTTTTTTTTCACTCCAACACTCTTCAGGAGTCTTTCCTTTTACTGCCACAGTTAGACTCCTATTTAACACATGCAATCCCCATCGAACTGCTTATGGCCAAAAAAGTTTAGGCATCTCCTTCTCTGAAAGCAAGCATCGAACCATGTTTAATACGGTTCGATTCTTACGTCCTGCCACTTCGTTCTGTTGAGGAGTATAGGCAGCAGTGAGTTGTCTCTTAATGCCATGAACAACACAAAACACGTTGAACTCCTTGGAAGTGAACTCACCTCCCCTATCTGTCCTCAAACAACATATATCACACCCAGACTCTTTTTCAACCAGTTTTTTAAATACTTTGAACATAGAAAAAGTTTCACTCTTCTCGGTTAAGAAATAAATCCAAGCTTTTCTACTGAAATCGTCGATAAAGCACAACAAATACCTTTTTAGGCTGCTTGAAGTTGGAGTGATTAGACCACACAAATCAGCATGAACTAATTGAAGTTTCTTTGAAGCCCTCCATTGACTCTTCTTAGGAATGGCTGCTTGATGTTGTTTTCCACGATGACACACTGTGCATGCTTTGTTCATGGCTTTGAGTTAGGGAAGTCCTTTGACAAGTTGCTTGCTTTCTAAGGCTTTGAGGCTTTTGTTGTTCACATGACCATAACGACGATGCCACAGGTCTGATAAGTCATCCGTGCTTGCTATTAGACATTTTGAAGGCTGAGTAATCATAGTGGCTAGTAAAGCAAACATCCTATTAGCTGCCATTAGAGTTTGCATAATAAGACCTCTCGTAGGATGATATATTTTACACGCCCTATCTTTCATGACAATAGCAAGTCCTCGCTCTTGAAGTTGACCAATGCTCAATAAATTATTCTTGAGCTCAGGAATGTAAAACACATCTCTTACCACTTGGGTTAAACCTTCGGTCTCAAGCTTAATGCTCCCTTTTCCCATCACAGTCATCCTTGCACCGTTGCCTAACTTTACTGAGTGTCTAAATTGCTCATCCATCTACATGAACCAATCCTTGCTTCCTGACATGTGGTTAGAACATCCTGAGTCTAGGAACCAAACACCTTCTCTCTTGGCATTCTTGTCCTCAATGTAAGCCATCAGTAGAAGCTCTTCCTCTTCATCCCACTCGGCATAATTGGCACCCTTCTCCCAACTGGGACACTCGTTTTGAAAATGCCCAAGTTTATGACATTTGTAGCATTCAACCGTGGCTTTGTTGAAGGTTTGTCTTCCTCTACCACGTCCACCTCTCCCAGCTCCTCGTCCCCTACCTCTTCCTGTTTTGTCTTCATGGGTGACCTTGAGGACTTGCTCTTCCTCACCTTGACCCTTCATTCTTTGCTCATGCATAAGAAGGCTGCTCTGAAGTTCGTCAATGGTCATTGTAGTCATGTTGTTGGACTCCTCAATCGAACATACTACGTAGTTGAACTTAGAAATCATTGATCGAAGGATTTTTTCCGTGATCATTGTTTGACTCATATTCTCTCCATGAGCCTTCATTTTGTTGGCTATGGATAAAACACGAGCAAAGTAAGCATTCACCGATTCTCCTTCCTTCATGCGAAGAACTTCAAAATCACAACGTAAAGACTGCAGTTGTGCCCTTTTAACCCGCGTTGAACCCTGAAACTTTTGCTTCATGGAGTCCCAGATTGCCTTTGAGGAGCTTCTGTCAAGAATGGTCTCAAGCACATCTCGTTCGATTGCTTGATAGAGAAGGTTCTTTGCTTCAAGTCCTTCAGCTTGTTATCTTCATGCTCCTTCCGTTGAGCATCAGTGGGTTGACTTCCTTCTGCCACCACTGAGGAAAAGACCGTGCCGCCTGCGACATTCACCATGATGCCGCGATCTACAACATTCCAATACTCCTTGGAACGAAGCAGATTCTCCATCAGCTCAGCCCAATGATCATAGTGCCCTACAAACTTAGGCACATAGGTGCTGCTTCCTTCTGCCATTTCAAGAGAACTCTCAATCTCTCGTATTCACAGTCAGGCCCTGTTAAGGGCTCTGATACCAATTGTTGGAGTATCAAAGACCTAGCTCTAAGAAGCTGTAAAGATCGTGAAATAATCCAATAATTATTAACAGAACATGTTTGGCTTAAATAGCCATTACAACTGAAAAACAAATTAAAGCAAACCACGTCTCCACATCCCGAAGACTGTGGCAACTAAATACTTGACCTGATCAACTCCTAACTTAAATGAACTACTAGCTCCTGAAAAATAGGAGCTTATTCAAATCAAAACAAACTTGCATTACAGAAACTCTAACACTGTGTGCATGGATGAAATTGTTGATTCGGTGGAAATATCGGTTGTTCGTATTTTAGAAAATCTGCGAAAACATAAAGTAAAATTTTACAGAAACAATGAAAATTAACTTGAAACATGAAAAATGTGGGGAAAAAACGCTTTTCAAAATGGGAATAGGTAGGATGTTGGGATTCGTTACTAGTTATTTGTGGATTTAGTACAAAGTTAAATATTTTTGGGATTTAGTTGAAAGGCATTCTTATCTATTAATGGGTACTTGGTTGTTGGTTCGCACTATTGTGCACTATTATGCGGAACACACACAAGATCTTTTTATCAATGGACTACGCGAAAAAACAAACCACATCAACGATGAAGGAAATTGAGCGCACACACACACAAAAGTAAACAAACCAACTAGGAACACTAGAAATTTATAGATGTTCAGTAACGTGCCTACGTCCTCTCCAATGATCACTTTGAGAAATTTCACTAGAAGAATAAGAACAACTTTGGTTTACAAGAAAAGCCTATTAGCTCTCTATTCTCTCAAACCCCAGCTCCCTATTAACCTCTTACCATTTTGGTTGATGCCCCTTGTTTTCTAGATTACACCTTTAACCTAACCCCAAAAGTCCTATTTATAGCTTATTGGACTTAGGTTACAAGTCTACTTAAGAATAGGAAACATAAACCCTATTAGATTAGGCTAGAAATCCCACACACGAAAAGGTTGGAACACGTCAACCACGTCCAAAACAAGTCAGGACATACAACGTTACCTATGGTAAGCCAAAAACACAACACACACAACCTAGTGTCGTGAATGCTTGATGTACAGACAAAATCATCCATGTATTGATTCAACTTTTGTTGTGCTTTGCAGATATCTGAGATCCTGAAGCTCATAAGAAGAAAATTACGTGGAGAAACTAAAGCAGTTTGATCTGTCTTTTGACTCGATAAGGTTTCAATTGTGTAGGGTTTATTTATAATATTAGTGCAAGAAATAGGTATATCATTAAATATCTCTTTTATCTATTAATTTGACATTGTTTTTTTAATATGTTTTGATGGCAGATGGGCTAATCCTCGAGGTGACAAGAATCGAATGCAGGGTAACCAAGGTTAAAGAAAGATGCTTCATTTACAGTCGTGGTGTGTTTAGTTTTCAGTGTGTTGTATGTGAATAAATTTAGAGTTGTAATAAGCCCTGAGGGAGCCATTTATGTAATATGTTGAATTTCAATTTATTATGTAAAATATGTAGTGTAATATTTGACTCAGAAGCGTTGAGTTTTTATTGATATTGTGGCTCGGTTTCGGATTTTTCTTGTTTTTTAGTGGTCTTCTTGTCCAATCTCTTATTGTTCTTCTCTTTTCGTCTTATTAAAATTTCTGCTGGAGTTTATGGCAAAACAGAAATAAAGCTGTTATGGAAGGACGTTCTTGTGCACAAGATGTGATCTTTAACAGAGTCCATTATTTGGCTGGTGAATATGGAAGTCTTGTGGAAGGGGAACCTAAATTAATTATAGAGAAACAAACCAAATGGTCTCCTCCTCCTCCAGTTGGTAAATATAAACTGAATGTTGATGCTGCTTTTATTCCCGAAACAGGTGTGGGTGGAATTGGTGCTGTTGTTAGAAATGACAAAGGGGAAGTGATGGTAGCTATGGCCCTTCCTCTTGCCAATGCCACCTCATCTAAACATGCAGAGATCATGGCGCTTCTTTTCGGGATGAAATTTGCCCGAGATGCTGACTTTTCTTCTATTTTAATTGAGTCTGATTCACAAGGGGTGGTAAATTATGTAAAGAAGGATGAGGAAGAGTCTTGGGCATCTTATTGATGATATTAAGAGGAGTCTGCAACAATTTGAAGATGTTATTATCTCTTTTAGTCCAAGAGGGGGTAACCAAGTAGCCCATTTTCTAGCAAGGCATGCTCTTAATTGTAATACTATGGTAACTTGGATTGAAGAGGTTCCACTTTGGCTGGAATCAATTGTAAATGATGACATGGTTGTATCCTCTTAATTGTTATCAATGAGATCTTCTTTCAAAAAAAAAAAAAAAACCCATTTAGCTCTCTATTTCTCATACACTCTCGCTCAAACTCACTCTCTCTCTCTCTCTCTCTCTCTCTATCTCTCTTACTTAATCTAACCTTAAAAGTCCTATTTACAGCTCATAGAACTTGGGTTACAAGTTTACAAGTTTACAAGTTTACGTACTTTAGGATAATTTTGAGGTTAGACTAGTTAATTAACATTTTGGCCGTTGGATCTTTTTATAAGGTCATCTTTTTTATAAGCCTCTCTGCACATGCTTCGGCTCATGCGAGAGGCCTTTTTTTATTCACGCGTGTTAGGGCAACTTACAAAGTTTTTTTTATAAATATTTATTTTTACAATTGTATTTTTTTAGATGTCCGTCTTCTATCACTCGACTTACAAAGTTTTTTTATATTATAAATATTTATTTTTACAATTGTATTTTTTTAGATGTCCGTCTCTTATCACTCGACTTACAAAGCTTTTTTTTTTTTTTGGCAATTGTATTTTGCTAGACGCCTGTCTCAACAATTTATACGTCAAAATTTGTTGGGATATCTTTCCCTGCAAAATGTTGTCGGGATATATCTTTACCCCGCAGTTGAGTAGGTGACATTGGTCTAATTTTCCATTTTTATCGTTCAAAGCTTGTCCATAAATGTTCTCAAAGGCAAGTTTTTAATGGCCATATAGTGAATAAAGAGAATCTGAGATCAAGCCTATGTAAGAATTTTAAAAGGCCTTCCAATACAACTTAAAATTTGATCAAAACACACATGTTTAAGAAAATATTTTTCATCCGAACTTATATCAATCCAGCACAAGTAAGATACACTAGCTTGAATTGCTACCCTTCTTAAAATTAAAATCCTTAAACCATTTGATTATCGATATTGAAGCGGGTTTTTTTGTGCACAAGACTCACAAGCTTATGGCATGTACTCAAAATCAATTAATCATTCTTGCAAACAAAAGGGTCCTTTCTTTCTCAGTTAATTAACAATCAAACTTACATAAGTATTGCAAAATATAAAATGAAAATACACAATATCACATTGTGATTGTCCACTATTTCACTCTTCACCATCATAGAACCAAAAACAAACAAAAAAACAAAACTAAGTGGTATTATATAATAGTAGAGACAATAATTATTGAACACAAAAGTACCAAAAACATCAACTTTCAATGCCATCAATCACCGCCATCGCCATCCATAGTTGACATGTGGGTTGCACTCATCATTACAGTTGCCGCGGCCATTATTGAGGTTGCTGCTGCTGTAAATATGATATTGTTAGTTTCTTCTAATGTCTATATAAAATTACATTATCCCATAAATATGAATATAAATCATGCATAAGTGAGCAATCCATCATTTAAATGATAAAAACCGAAGTTCTTACATTGTTATTCACTATCACATTAACGATATGTTAGCAATTCCACATATTGTATGAAGTTTCTCACAAACATGGTGTGACGATGGATGAGATTTTATTTAACTATTGTAATTTTGATAACTTCGAAGTTCAAACATCAAAAGAAAAAGAAAAACTAACTGTGAGCCCGTAATAAAATATCTCAGGCCCACTTTCTCAACAGTCCTAGAAAGTTCGAAAAAAAATATCACAAAACCGTTTTTCAAGGCCCAGTTTTTACTGGAAAGTTCTTGGGCTGCTTATAAATAAGCAACCAAATTCAATATGATTTTGTGTGATGAATGTTGCTATTAATAAAATGAGTGGTTTCTTGTAAAATTATGAATTGTACGTTTTTAATTTGAATCTAAACTTTGTGTCATGTTACAATTTAACACCTCTGATTATGAATAATGACATATGACAAGCTCGACACCCTTTTCCAAGGGCTTTCTCGTCATTTCACGTTTTTATAATTTTCTCATGGTATTTCTAACATTTATTTATTATCTAAATATAAGAATTTCATTAAGATAAGATGTTGGTTACTATCAATACAATCATTTAGCCAAACTTGACCCTCTTCCAACCAATAGAACTAACCTCGCTCTTGTAGCTCATAATGAGTCAGCATATTTGTCGTCTCATTGCAACAATGAGGTTAAAAACACATTAGTTTGAACTAGAAATTAAGTAACCTATTATGATTGGCTATTGTACCTTAAATAAGTAATTAACTTCAAATTATACCATATGAAAGAAGAATAAAATTACTTGATAAGATCATTAATTGATCTGGTCTAAAACAATTTGTTTTGGTCAGATCATTAAACATAAAAATAGATCGCGCTTGCTGCTATTTCTCTTCACTCCAACCTTTCCAAAAACAGGTTTTGGGCATTCTTGTCCAACCACCCAGCTGCCCAAGAGCTCAAGATGACTGACTTCTATGGTATTTGTAGGCGAGGGGAGGTGCACTTGAGCCTCCTTGCGCCTCTGTGGGTCCGTCACTATGTAGATGGTATTGTTAGTTTCTTCCAATGTCTCATATAAAATTACATTGTCCCATTAATATTTAAATGATAAAAAATACTTAAATTCAATATTTTCAATCCAAAAATACTTTATAAAATACCCACAATAACTCTTCAATATAATATTATTTGTCACCAAAATAAGAATATAATATTGAAAATTTCAATTTATTACACATTTTTCTTACAAAAACATTCAAGTTGTTAAGAAAACGAAAAATAATAGAGCAATTCATCCACACACACACACTTCTCCTTTAAATGATAGAAACCAAAGATTTTCGTTGTTGTTCATGTCATGTTAACCATATGTGAGCAATTCCACTTAAAAATGGTGTGACGACTGATTAGATTTTATTTAACTATTTGTAAGTTTGATAGAGTCGAAATTTATAAAAAAGAAAGTGCATTTGAGCTAATAATATCTCGGAGGCCCACTTTCTCAACAGTCCTAGAAAGTTCAAGAAAAAAAAAAAATCATAAAACCGATTTTGAAGGCCCAGTCATTACTAAAAAAATCTTGGGCTTCTTATAAATACGCAACCAAAACCCTCCGTAATATCCAAACGTTGGAAGTTGAAGCGAAGCGGGAAATTAGATCAGTAACACTCGAATTGGATACTCAAACTTCCTCATCATCCAAACAAACCCAAGACCCCAGAGTTTTCATCAATTTACAATACAATGTCGATCATCCCAAGCTTTCGGCGAAGCAGCATTTTCCACCCCTTCAAGGATTTCCCAGTTCCTTCTTCCTCATCACTTTCCACGGGAAAATTCAGCTTTCTTGAACACCAGAATCGACTGGAAGGAGAGCCCAGAAGCCCACGTGTTCAAGGCAGACCTCCCGGGGCTGAAGAAAGAAGAGATGAAGGTGGAGGTTGATGAGGACAGGATGCTTCAGATTAGCGGAGAGAGGAACGTACAGAAGGTTTCAGCTCTCGGAGAATGCGAAGGTAGACGAGATTAAGGCTGCAATGGAGAATGGGGTTCTGAGGGTCACTGTTCCCAAGGCAGAGGTGAAAAAGGCCGATGTTAAAGCCATTGAAATTAATTGAGAATTTAAGATCATGGATGGCCTCTGCTCCATCACCGTTACCAAATTTTAAGTGATTTTCTTCTGTTGTGGCAAAACAGAGTAGTATAGCCGCGCGGCTATACTATTGTCTAAGAATTAAAAAAATTGGAAAACCCGTGCATAGCCGTCCGGCTATATTATTTCTTTCTAAAGAAATTGGAAAGAACCGAGTATACCCGATCAGCGACAGCATTTTATATTTAAAAAACTGTAGTATAGCCGATCGGCTATACTATTTAAATACATTATATTTAAACGGTATAGCTGCGCGGCTATACTATTTAATAAAATAAAAAAAAGGACCCTCCTAGTTGCATTAGTTTATACTTTATAGAAACCAATAACATATGTACATGTTTTATTTGGCAAATTACAACTTAAAAGTTCTGTCACTATATAATATTTTTTTTAACATATATTATTTATATTCAATAATATGTGATAATTATGTGTATAATATGTTAATTTTGTGTGTATTGAAAATTTTATAAAAAATACAAGTAGTGTACATTTGCTTTTTGAAAAATGTGAATTTTACCGAGTCTTTAAGACGTGTACAAAACATGGATATATTATTGAAATATAGGTACCTACGTGTGTAATACAATATTAAACGTGAAATTGCTAAATTCTTTATACGGGTAATAGCTCTAAACTACTCTTATCTATAAACAAAAAAGATTGTTCTCACCAATGCTCCTTTCACCACTCGAGTTGTCATCATCATCACCTCTAATTCCACTTCTAAAATGTAGCGGAATGCAGAGGGGGGACGTGTGGTTGATTCCAGGCTGTTGCAAGAAATATTCTATTCTTCCATTAGGCAAAAACAGAGGCATCATTGCCATGCCAGCCAGAGTTGGCCTCCTGACAAAGATCAATGATTAGTATTCTCAAAGAAAACTAAGTTCGGCTATTAAGTACTTCAAATGAAACGTAAACTGAGATTGCAAGACAATTGAAAAAGTTTATAAGAGAATATGGAGTTGAATAAATATTGTTACCTTTAATTCATTCAATTCACGTTTATCTAGTGCAAAAGACTTATAACTCAAGTGATTAATAATATTTATAAAATTAAGAATAGCATTATGTGGAACCTGAATGCTAGTCGAACTCGTCTAGAGCGAGTTTGATCGTAGAAGTTCTCTAAAAAGCTTTGCAGGTGGATAAAACCAATAAAGAAGTGTAAGGGTCTCATCTTTTTCCTTCTTTTGACAAAGAGCAATATATGCACCATTAGCCTGACATTATAGTTAATGTAATATTAGGTTACTGTAATTTCAAACACAACCCAAGTTATAATTGAAGTTAATGTAATATGTTGAATAATTATCTCAAATTAAAAAGAAATAGAATAAATAAAACTTACTTGAAATTGTTAGTTTCTCCCAATATCTCATGTAAATTTACTTTGTTCATGGATATGAACATTAAAAAAAGAAGAAGAAGAATATGGGAGTTAAATAATATTCATTCTCTCACAAAAATATTCTTGCTATCAAGAAAACATAAGACAATAATGATATCCATCTTTGCACTTTCCTAAAATGATATAACTCAGAGTCTCTTCATTGTTGTTAACTATCATGTTACAATATGTATGCAAGTACACATATTGTGAGAAGTTTCACAGATTTGGTATGATTAATGATGAAATTTTATTCATGTCAAATGCGTAGTGAAAAATATGGAAAAGCTAGTGCAATCTTAAGGGTTTGTTTGATATTCAACTTGAATCCAAGTTTTGGAGCGAACCTTAGCCCTGGGTTTAGTCTAATTTGGTTAGGCTTTTGTTTCCTATTCCTCATAAACTTGTAACCCAAGTTCTATGAGCTGTAAATAGGACTTTTAAGGTTAGATTAAGTAAGAGAGAGATAGAGAGAGAGAGAGAGAGTGAGTTTGAGCGAGAGTGTATGAGAAATAGAGAGCTAAATGGGTTCTTTTTTTTTTTTCTTTTCTTTTTTTCTTTTTTTTTTTGCGAAAGAAGATCTCATTGATAACAATTAAGAGGATACAACCATGTCATCATTTACAATTGATTCCAGCCAAAGTGGAACCTCTTCAATCCAAGTTACCATAGTATTACAATTAAGAGCATGCCTTGCTAGAAAATGGGCTACTTGGTTACCCCCTCTTGGACTAAAAGAGATAATAACATCTTCAAATTGTTGCAGACTCCTCTTAATATCATCAATAAGATGCCCAAGACTCTTCCTCATCCTTCTTTACATAATTTACCACCCCTTGTGAATCAGACTCAATTAAAATAGAAGAAAAGTCAGCATCTCGGGCAAATTTCATCCCGAAAAGAAGCGCCATGATCTCTGCATGTTTAGATGAGGTGGCATTGGCAAGAGGAAGGGCCATAGCTGCCATCACTTCCCCTTTGTCATTTCTAACAACAGCACCAATTCCACCCACACCTGTTTCGGGAATAAAAGCAGCATCAACATTCAGTTTATATTTACCAACTGGAGGAGGAGGAGACCATTTGGTTTGTTTCTCTATAATTAATTTAGGTTCCCCTTCCACAAGACTTCCATATTCACCAGCCAAATAATGGACTCTGTTAAAGATCACATCTTGTGCACAAGAACGTCCTTCCATAACAGCTTTATTTCTGTTTTGCCATAAACTCCAGCAGAAATTTTAATAAGACGAAAAGAGAAGAACAATAAGAGAGTGGACAAGAAAAATCCGAAACCGAGCCACAATATCAATAAAAACTCAACGCTTCTGAGTCAAATATTACACTACATATTTTACATAATAAATTGAAATTCAACATATTACATAAATGGCTCCCTCAGTGCTTATTACAACTCTAAATTTATTCACATACAACACACTGAAAACTAAACACACCACAACTGTAAATGAAGCATCTTTCTTTAACCTTGGTTACCCTGCATTCGATTCTTGTCACCTCGAGGATTAGCCCATCTGCCATCAAAACATATTAAAAAAACAATGTCAAATTAATAGATAAAAGAGATATTTAATGATATACCTATTTCTTGCACTAATATTATAAATAAACCCTACACAATTGAAACCTTATCGAGTCAAAAGACAGATCAAACTGCTTTAGTTTCTCCACGTAATTTTCTTCTTATGAGCTTCAGGATCTCAGATATCTGCAAAGCACAACAAAAGTTGAATCAATACATGGATGATTTTGTCTGTACATCAAGCATTCACGACTCTAGGTTGTGTGTGTTGTGTTTTTGGCTTACCATAGGTAACGTTGTATGTCCTGACTTGTTTTGGACGTGGTTGACGTGTTCCAACCTTTTTGTGTGTGGGATTTCTAGCCTAATCTAATAGGGTTTATGTTTCCTATTCTTAAGTAGACTTGTAACCTAAGTCCAATAAGCTATAAATAGGACTTTTGGGGTTAGGTTAAAGGTATAATCTAGAAAACAAGGGGCATCAACCAAAATGGTAAGAGGATAGGGAGCTGGGGTTTGAGAGAATAGAGAGCTAATAGGCTTTTCTTGTAAACCAAAGTTGTTCTTATTCTTCTAGTGAAATTTCTCAAAGTGATCATTGGAGAGGACGTAGGCACGTTACTGAACATCTATAAATTTCTTGTGTTCCTAGTTGGTTTGTTTACTTTTGTGTGTGTGTGCGCTCAATTTCCTTCATCGTTGGTGTGGTTTGTTTTTTCGCGTAGTCCATTGATAAAAAGATCTTGTGTGTGTTCCGCATAATAGTGCACAATAGTGCGAACCAACAACCAAGTACCCATTAATAGATAAGAATGCCTTCCAACTAAATCCCAAAAATATTTAACTTTGTACTAAATCCACAAATAACTAGTAACGAATCCCAACATCCTACCTATTCCCATTTTGAAAAGCTTTTTTTCCCCACATTTTTCATGTTTCAAGTTAATTTTCATTGTTTCTGTAAAATTTTACTTTATGTTTTCGCAGATTTTCTAAAATACGAACAACCGATATTTCCACCGAATCAACAATTTCATCCATGCACACAGGTACCCCGAAAATATAAAAGTAAGGTAGAGAAAGCTTGATAAATCACCAATCAAAAGAAGAAAACAACTTACTCCAGCATAATGTTGCAATATTGGTGAATAATGATCAAGGGCCATGTATATTTTTTCAACAAGGCTCGATAGAGTGTCCACCTCCTTCCCCAAAAGATCAACCTGAAATCCAGTGAGAAATGATCCATTAAATATACCACAAAATTACACGCTTATTAAAGTCTGTAAAGAACTTCCAATCGTAGCATTCTATCATCCAACAATACATCTCAAACCATCTTCTGCCGTAAGTATATGCAAGAAACTATTCAATTCCATGAGTTTCATAGCATGAAAGACAATCCGAGGCCGAAACATCAAGTTGAAATATGCATAATACCTATCTGATTTACATACCTCGGCTTCAGCTTTTTCAAGGTCAGAACATTTCCTTTCAAATCCCCGCTTGTATAGAATCTTTCTTTTTACAAGTACTTTAGCTTTTTGTTTAAGTGAATGCAATTGAGATCTCAAACTCTTCAACCTGGAAACAAAATCACAGAAATACAAAAAGGCATTAAAGGTAGAGCACAGACTTAGAGCACGAAAGGCATTTACAGGTAAAGCACTTATAGGTAACAATAACTGAGCAAGTACCTTGAAGATTTTCCTGAAATATCTCGTGTTACTCTACGTTCAAACAAAGACACAGCATTCTGCTTCTCTTGATTGACATCAAGAAGCCTCTGACCTAACTCGCAAATATATGCCTTATGAGCATTTGATTCACCCCTTAAATTTTCAAGCTCTTGAGCAGCTAATTCATATCGCTTCTTTTCCTTTTCCAAGGCAGCTGCAGCATCTTGTTCCAATCGCTCCTTTGCTTCTTCCAGAAAGATTATTTTTTGGTTCAACTTTTCTTTGCTTGCAACCTCAACTTCTAGTTGTTTTCCTTTTTCTAGATTTTCCATCTCAAGCGAAACCCGAAGTCCTTTTTCATTGGTACATATCATGTTCAGGTTATTGAGTTTCTGCTCAGCATCCTTCAAGTCTCTGAATATAACTACAACTAGTTCTTGCATGATGATGGACTCCATATTCAAATATTCAATTTCACCCCTTAAATTTTCAAGCTCTTGAGCAGCTAATTCATATCGCTCCTTTTCCTTTTCCAAGGCAGCTGCTGCATCTTGTTCCAATCGCTCCTTTGCTTCTTCCAGAAAGATTATTTTTTGGTTCAACTTTTCTTTGCTTGCAACCTCAACTTCTAGTTGTTTTCCTTTTTCTAGATTTTCCATCTCAAGCGAAACCCGAAGTCCTTTTTCATTGGTACATATCATGTTCAGGTTATTGAGTTTCTGCTCAGCATCCTTCAAGGCTTCTCTGAATATAACTACAACTAGTTCTTGCATGATGATGGACTCCATATTCAAATCTTCAATTTCACCCCTTAAATTTTCAAGCTCTTGAGCAGCTAATTCATGTCGCTCCTTTTCCTTTTCCAAGGCAGCTGCTGCATCTTGTTCCAATCGCTCCTTTGCTTCAGAAGATTCACCATTGTGCTCTGACATTTTCTCTGCAGCTTCAGAAACTTGTAGTGAAAGGCACTTAATTTCCCTCTTCTTATCTGTGAGCAAATCTCTGAGCTGGCCCCTTAAATTTTCAAGCTCTTGAGCAGCTAATTCATATTGCTCCTTTTCCTTTTCCAAAGGCAGCTGCTGCATCTTGTTCCAATCGCTCCTTTGCTTCAGAAGATTCACCATTGTGCTCTGACATTTTCTCTGCAGCTTCAGAAACTTGTAGTGAAAGGCACTTAATTTCCCTCTTCTTATCTGTGAGCAAATCTCTGAGCTGGCCCCTTAAATTTTCAAGCTCTTGAGCAGCTAATTCATATCGCTCCTTTTCCTTTTCCAAGGCAGCTGCTGCATCTTGTTCCAATCGCTCCTTTGCTTCAGAAGATTCACCATTGTGCTCTGACATTTTCTCTGCAGCTTCAGAAACTTGCAGTGAAAGGCACTTAATTTCCCTCTTCTTATCTGTGAGCAAATCTCTGAGCTGGGCGTTTTCTGAAAGGAGTGATTCCAGTCCATCTTTCAAACGGCTAAGACTTTCTTCATCGATACCAAATGTGGCTTTTTGCTCATTTTCGACAAGAATGTCATCTAATTTAGAAATAACCTCAGATATTCTCCTCCTCAGCATGTCAAACTCCTTATTCTTCTTTGATGGCAAAGAAGATCCCCGTTCTTTCAACAATTCCCTCATGAGGCTGAATAGTTGTTCAGTCATATCCTGCACTTTAGACTCATGATTTCTCTTCAACTCCGTCATCTCAGTATTATAATAATTTATCAATTCTTCTATTGACATATTTATTTCTGAATTATCTTGCGTGCCATTTTTTTCCCAACTAGATGCTGATGATGATGCTGATGATGTTGATGTTGGTGGTGATGTTGCTGAAGATGGAGATGATGATTTAAGATCGTTCAAAACCTCTCCCTTCTTAAAATTATTACTTTCTTCATCACCTTCCAAGGATCCATGAGAAGATAGCTGCGCAAAGTCAGAAACAGATAGTGATTTAGAAATGGCGTCCAATTCCTGACGTAAACCTGATATCCTCTCTTTCATCCTTCCATGCCCATTCACATTTTTATCACTATAAAACTGGTCCCAAATTTTTTCTTCGAATCTCCAAATGCAATTCCTCATCACAAATGCTTCAATTTCTGCTTTAAACTCCTGTTCCTGTTGCCACTCATGTACATCAGCCTTTGACAAGCGAACCATTTGTTCCACCCGTTGAAAGCCAGTTTCTAAAGCACTCTTTAGACAATTAAGCGTCCTATCTACACCAATCCCCCATCTGTCAGAAACTTTATCTTGCTGTATGTCACTCAAACCCAACAACTCAGAAATTATCTTAACTGAGCTGCCTCTTATGCTATCAATTTCTGCCTCGAGCTTCTTAAACTCCTCTTTAGTTGCTCCTCTTAAGCTGCTCAAAGATTGTTCTATTCTATCGTACTCTAAAATAGCTTCAAGAAAGCTAGGATGCATCTTGTCTTTGGTACCTTGTTTAATAAGTCTGTTTGACTCCTGGCGCATTGCTAAAGACGCCAAGAATTCATTTTCAACACCCACATGGTAAACATTTAACATTTCTTTCAATTTAGTCACCTCTAGTTCTTTTTCAGCAATTTTCTCTGCTGCCTCTTGTACCATACCCTTGATGACTGTGTCACTCACCACCCTAGACACGGTCAACCGGTAACTGATATCTTGCCAATAAGAATCAAATTCCTCAACAAGGTCAACATCCCCATTACCATTCTCCTTCACATCATTGCTAAGCTGCAACCCTCCATTGCATGATTGAACACCGTTACTCATGATTTATATACTCTCCAATCACTTAGGCCCCAACAAATACCAATTTACTATGCAGACTTGTTGAACTGCAAAATTTCAGAAAGAAAAAAAAATAAAAATTCAGAAGCTTACCGAGTGAGAATCGTAAACCATGATGAAAAAAAGAAGTCCCAATAATTCTAATATTGTAGAATCAACTAAATTTCTTGGAAGTGTGAGACAAATTATAAACGGACCTGCTTAGGACCCAACAAAAATGGAAGAAAACAAGAGAGAGAGAGCAGTATCTAAGTCATTAGAAAAAACACAGTACCTAACTCTTGTTATTTGTTTTTCCAATTTCGTTCGTTTCTACAAGGACATAAGTCAAGCAGAAGTAAACATTGTTTTTCCCTCCGAGACCAAACAGAGTGAAAAGACCATATGGGGAGAGAGAGAGAGAGAGAGAGAGAACAAGCTGAAAGACCAAAAAGAACTATAAAATTCACCTTAGGGCCTGCCATGGCCCCGCCCCCCAACCCCCATCCCCACCCCCAATTTTTCCCATACACTGTATTATATAGCTGCAGCTCATATTTTGAAGAATAACAGACCACCGTATAACCATTGTAGTGGCCCAATGCAATATTGAACGCAACCCCTATAATCACTTCATAATAATTTCATTCACAATTATATATTACATGTTTGTAGTCCCACAATTAATATAACGAAAAAAGAAGAAGAAAATGAAGCCATATTAGCCGATTAATCCTCCAATACTCAAAATCAATAACTTTGTTAATAGTCTATCATTTATTAAAATTTTCTTTATAAAACTTGTGTTATGGTTCGGCCCCCAACACATACAATCCTAGCTCCCCCATTCACCAAACCAATTGCATTAAAAAAAAATACAAATTAAATATTTAAAACTGGAAACACCAAGAAGTTACGTACTTACCAGTGAAGAAGCTGAATCAGGTGATGAAGAAAGATAAAGAAACATCGCAAGTGAAAGTGATGATGACAAACATGATTGCTTACTAAACAATTCCTTTGCTCGTATGCTTGGACAAACTACTTTTGTAGATGCTTAGTGAAACAAGCTCAAATACCAAAATGAACTATAACATTCAGCTTTTTAACTATTCTTTTCTCAACTTGAGCTTTCACCAAATCAATTCTAGACCAAAAAATAGAAAATACAAATTAAATATTTATAACTGGAAGCACCAAAAAGTTACTTACCAGTGAAGAAACTAAGTCAAGTGATGAAGAAAGATAAAGAAATATCACAAGTGAAAAAAGTAATGATAATAAACATGATTGCTTACTAAACGATTGCTTTGTATGCTTGGACAAACAACTTTTCTAGTGCTTCAAGTAAATCTTACTGGGTGATGTTAGGACAAACCACTTTTCTAGAGTTTTAACTCACACACATTGATATTATGACTCGAATCTAGGGTCATTATTGGGAGAGCATTTCTCCAAACTACTACACCAATGGATCCTTAGCTAGAGAAAAAAGGTAATTGCACTGGAATTTTTCTCCACCACTTGCTAAAAGTAACTAGGTACGAAATAAAACAATTTTTTGTGTGGAGATACAGCGATCAGGGGGAGGGGAAGGAGCGCAATAACACATTACCAATTTTGTGTAGATTAATTGGGCGGTTATAACCTCTTTTCCAGTTTGGTTGATATTTACATGATGAGCTTTAGTAAAAACATGTAAAGCACCAGGTGTATTACATTAAGAAAGTACATTGGAGTCTATATCAATGTCATAAACTCCTCCTCCACAGTGACAAGAAATACTAATGGGAGTTTGGACACACTTTGAGCATTGTGTTTTTTTTTCTTAACCAGCAGGCATGTTGAAATTCTGTTATTTCCGCACACTTGGATGTCAATATAATTTATTTATGCCACTCAATTTTTCAAACCAATTTTGTCCTTATTACGGGGGAGTGTCCACCAGAATTACGAGAAGCTATAACAGACCAATATACTTTTAATTTTTACAATTATAAATAATGTTATTTTATTTATTCTTTTTCTTTTTCTTTTAAGTATTTTACTATTATTTTACTCAAAATTGCAAATTTATCCTTATTACTAACGAAAAATTGGATGAAATTTCGAAATATTTTAATTAATTCAAATGTTAGTTTGGCTAACTTTTTAGTTTTGGGGGTAAGTTTGATTAGAGTCACAGTTCGGGAAGTAAAACGACACTTCACTCTATATTAAAAATACACATAATTTTGAAAAATGAATAAGAGTCCATGTCCAACAAAATCCTTTATAAATTAAAAAAATTATTGACACACGCATCCCGACATGTCCATAGGCTAGTATTATATTTTGGCCCCCCTTACCCACCACCCCTTTTTTTTTTTTTTTTTTTTTGGGTTTTGGTGTGGAGTAAATAAGGAGGTAGGGGGTGGAATAGGGTGGGAAAATGAAGATGGCACACTAAGAGCATCTCCACCCACAAGGGCTAAGTCTAAGGCAAGGGCAAGTAAGGGCTGCCACTATTCACGTGAATAGTGTCAGCCTTTGCATTTGTGGTTCCACCCATGAGGGCAAAGTCTAGGGCAAGTCTAAGGCAATTACTATTCATTATACTTTATTTCCTATTTGTTTATACTTTAAACTATTAATTTTGATAAGCTTTTTAGATTATATTTTCGGTTGTCACGTGTCACTATTTATTATAAAATTTTCATTTAAAATTTAAGATAACATTTTTCGAATAAAATTTTCAAATAAAATTTTTGGATAAAATTTTTCGAATAACATTTTTGGTTTTGCCTTGACTAATCTATTAAAAAAAAAGAAATTGGAAATGCAAGAAATATATATATAAAAAGACATTAAATTGAATAAAACGGATTTTTTTTTTTACCTCGTTGCCAAGATTTTGATGTGGAAAGTGAAAAATATTGGAAGGAGATGAGTTTTTATGAAGATTTGGTGTAGAAAGTGAATAAAATGGTTAGGTATTTATAGGGAAAAAATACAGAATTTTTTGGTATTTAAAAAAATTCAGAATTTTTCAGAATTTTTCAATTTTTGGCAAAAAAAAAAATCTGTTTCGTCGTGATGCCAACGCGACGCCACAAAACTCGGGCTTCAGCCCAGCAGAAGTTGCCCTTGGGCTTGCTCGGCTGATGGGACCCACCACGAAATCGGTGCTTCTCTTGCTGGAGCCATCTCGCTCGCCAGGAGCCCTTTCCCGCTTTGGACCTGCTCTAACAAGTTTCGATCCCATTGCCTTCATCACTAAGGCAAACCCCGATTGGCCTGTCACCTTCTTTAACTTTGGCAAAAAAAAAAAGGTATCTGGTTATATTTTCAGGGATTCTGAGGTTTTGCCTTCAGCATCGGTACTAGTAAAACTTTTCTTATGGCTTAATTATTGTTACAGTTGCATAGGCAGGCCGGAGAAAGTATCAAATCAAAGTGATGATACCTCTTTTTTATCACAAAAAATAAGATGTGCCAAAAGATAAAAGAGGATATGTACGTTTTGAAGCAGCGCCTAGGATTAAAGTGATCACTTTAAGCTCGAAAGGGAATCATGGAGAGAAGTATGAGAAAAAGGATAAAGGAAAAGGTAAGGATGTGACGAGAAAGGAAGTAATAAAATACAAAGCATAATGCAGATGAAAAGGGAATTTCATGCTCTAAGGTCTAAGCCTTAAGTAACATCATCATTTCAACGTAGATCCAAGATTGTCATATGCTCATGACTCCATATTGAACTATGATTGATAAGGCCACGACAAAGGCTAAGGCACTCCTAATTGCCATAATTGTATCATCTGAATTTTTCGTGCATGTAAAATTACACTTCAATTTCCAACAACAAAAAACGATTGAAAAGCTTTTTTTAGGTATAATTTTACAATACTCATAGTCATTAAAATAAAAAACTAAATGATTATTTATTCTATTTTTCTCTTTAATTGTATTTCTCGTACTTTTTAATGTTGAGTAGTAAACACAGGGCTCGTTTGGTGACTATTATTGGATTGAATTGGATTCTCCATATATTTAAAGCATGTTTAAGGAAGAAATGATTTTTTATTTATTTTTTATTTACTAAGTTGAAGGTAGAAGATCGATTACTCATGAAGAAAACTTATCCCATCTAATCCCCACAAAATTGGAGGATAGTAGCACCTTATAAATAATCCCTCCTAATCCTCCGAAAATGGAAAGTCATTCACTTCTACCTTCATTTCCTCCTTCAACATATCTTAAATTTAGTGACTTATCCAATCCATATTCCTTAGGATAACTTTATTTAGGTTCCCTTGGATATCCATCACAACTATTTTTTTTAGCATTGCAAACCTTTCTATTCCTATTTAATGAAAATTTCCCATCATTTGGCAAAAAAAAAAAAAATTGTACCTAATTTCCATGACAAATGAATATAGGAATATTTAAGATGTCTAATGGAGGAAATAGACATGATTATGTGGGAACATGGAGACCCACTAGATGGAAAAAAAATATGGCCACAATTTGCAAATATTATGGTACTAAATTACTCATGTATCTTACTATGCAATGTATAAAAGGGGCATTTAGTTCATGGGAAATGTCAAATTCATGCATGAGAAATAG
The DNA here is from genome assembly GCF_029339155.1 of Prunus mume. Classification (NCBI taxonomy): domain Eukaryota; kingdom Viridiplantae; phylum Streptophyta; class Magnoliopsida; order Rosales; family Rosaceae; genus Prunus; species Prunus mume. The sequence continues at coordinate 24,862,488 of NC_142698.1, forward strand.
TTGCATGACACATGGAAAAATAAGGAGAAAGTGAAACCACCACCCCCCCTTGGGTTTTATTTTCCCTTCACATGGGAAACTAGTGCACCATTTTAATGACCCTTTTTCTCTATTAATAATGTAGAATTACAATAGAGCATTAAATGCATTATTTTTTATTTTTTTATATCTAATATGGGTATAATTGAAAAATTAAACAAACTTTGTTTTACATTCATACACAAATCAAACATGGGAAATGAAATAAAGTGATATTACCAATATTTTCGAAACCCTCAATATTTTAGACCTTGCTTATATATCATCAACCTTGTTAAGTTTTGGGTTTTCACTTCATTAAAGGGTCACTGAACGACAACCGCTCAGCCCCATGTGAGAAATCTCAAGGCTAAACAAGTATCGTGGAGGACCAATATTCTTGAGTTGAAGATGGTGGCAATTTGCTATTGTTCAAGGCCGGTCCATTGATTTTGGAGGCTGTGGGTAGAAATAAAAACTTGAGGCATTTTTTTTTGTCATTAGGTTTTACATGAAAATTAAATTTGGTCATTGAGAAAAAAATTTAGCCAAATTGGTCACTGTGTTTCTCAAAGTTTACAATTTATAGACATTCCGTTTTCTTTTGTTAAATGTAGTATTTATTTTATTTTTTTAGGAAACACCTTCATTCTTCCTCCTCTAACTCAACGAGTTATGGTATATTGTGCTATTAGAGTTTAGCAAATTGGGGGAAATCTTGGGTTGAAATCGAAATTGTGAGGTATAAGGAAAATCAAAAGGCCAAACCAAATTAAAATGAAATCAACAACTTACCAATATATTTTGGTGTTGTATCACCTTCATTACATCTCCTTGTCATCTAAAGTCACAATACGGTTCTCACTCAATCGATTCAGGCTTATAACACCCAATTCGTGATACCTAATTATTTCGATTTCAACCCAAGATTTTCCCCCATTTTTAAAACGCTTATAGCACAATAACCTAACTCGCTGAGTTAGAGGAAGAAGACTTGAACATGCTTCCTGAAAATATAAAAATGTAAACTGCATTTAATGACAGTTAACGAAAGATAAAGAAATGTCTATAAATTGTAAATTTTTGGAAACACAGTGACCGATTTGACTAAATTTGTTTTCTCAATGACCAAATTGAATTTTCGTGTAAAACCCATTGCCCAAAAAGGTATTTAACCATTTATTCAATGTTTACCTTATTTTGAACAACAACTTAAATAAAAAGTTTTCAAGCGTAGGTGTTAACTGTGTTAGTTTATGTAAAATAGGCTCACTATATAAAAAATAAAGAAAAAGGCCCAAAACAATTTAGAATAAAGCCAAAAAAGCACCAGTTACACATAGGGGTGGCAATTTCGAACACGACCCGATACACGACTCGAAACCCGCACGATAAAAAAACAGGTCAATTTCGGATCAACCCGTTCTGACCCGTTTAATAAACAGGTGGGTTTCGGGTCAACCCGCTAACCCGCTATAATACATGTCTAACCCGTTTATTAAACGGGTCGTGTCAACCCGTTTAATATACGCCAACCCGCGAAAAAATGAAGAGAAATGTAGAGTTCAACACGCACACAAGGGGTTTCAAACCTCCACCACCCTCATTCCTCTCAAACACTTTATCCACCATGCTACATACAACTTTGTGATTATATATTATGCCTTTTGATATTTATAATGTTTCTTTTTCTTCTTTTGTTTTCCGTCCATCTTCTTTTTTTTTTTTTTTCTTTTCCTTCTCTCTTCTCTCTTCCCTCCTCTTTTTTTTCCTTCTCTTTAGTTTTCTCTCCTCTCTTTTTTATTTATTTTTTATTTCTTTCCTTCTCTCTTCACTCCTCTCTCTCTGTCTCTATTTTTTTTTCCTTCTCTCTTCTCTCATCTCTCTATCTTCTTTTTTTCTTTCTATTCCTTATATTTTATCTCATCTCTTCGTTTTTTTATTTAAAATTTTTCAGTTGTGAGTTTTGTAACATGCATGTAATTATTTATGAACCCGTTACACGACTCGAAACCCGCACGACAAAAGACGACCCGAACCCGACACGACACGTTTATTAAACGAGTTGGGTTCGAGTTGAGCATTCTTGACACATTTATTATCCCAACACGACACGACCCATTGCCAACCCTAGTTACACACAAAATGTTTTTTTTTTTACCTTCCGCTAGAATATCTCTTGAGCTAAAAAGTATTATAGGAGACCCCTTTTTTTTGGGGCCCTTGTGCCATCGCCTAGTCCACATAACATGTACGGGTCGAACCTACTATTGTCATCACTTGTAATTAAAATATCTTAAAAAAAGATTGACATAAAGATATATAGGGCCTTGAAGAGTAATTTGCTCCGCACTAAGTAAAGCCTACCATAATTAAATAACTTGAAAGCGTCTTTCCTATTTGACAACATCCCAAAGGAAGACATGGGCATAGTTCGGATTGAATTGGTTTCTCCTTAAAACCACCGCCGAACTAATTACAATATAATGGTTTGATTCGGTTTGATTTTGACTAAAGTCATGAAGGAAACAAATTCGAACCAAACCAAACCAATTTAAGATGGTTTGGTTCATCTAGTTTGAGCTAAGCCCAATTCTCTTTCTTTTTGTATTTTTTCAACATTGTTAACCCAATTATAACTAACAAATTCACAACTTGCTTCATACGTAAATCATTTTTTAGAGTAGGAAACCATCCTAAAGCTCAACATGCCATAAAACTTCAAATTTCAATAACTAATATAGCTCAATTCAAATATCCATATATAGTTATGATCTAATTCGAGTATTAAACATGTAAAATATAATATAAATAAAATCATATTTACAAAAGCTCAAAACCAAACCAAATCAAATCATATATGATCTAGTTCGGTTTTTAAACCATTTGACTTTTTATTGAAAACCAAATTAAACTTATAATTACAATTTTGTTCGGCCGAATTGATTCCCACCCCTAGGAAGACACATGCACCCCTACATATCACCATAAAGACACAAATGATTAACATCTAGTTAGGAGGATGGGCTCTCGTGACAAGTTATCTGCCACTTGAATGAAGTGTTCTGTAGACATGAAATTGAACTTCAATTATTGAAGAAGGTAATGGGTGGAATCCAAGAAAAAGGCAATTACTTCGTGAATTTTTGGAGTCTTAGAGCATCTCCAAGGGAGATGTCAAATGCAAAATGTTAAATTTGAATTGATGGCTTATGTGGCAATTTGACACTTTGAAAAAAAAAATTGAACTCCACCCGAAAATGCCAAATATCATATGGGGCTCATATGATACATAAAATTTTAAAAGAGAGTAAATGATAGTAGGGTCCATGAGTAAAAAAATATTTGACATCAAGCTTTTTGATATGTTATTTTTGACATATCTCTTCTAAACCTTCAAATCCATGTAGGATTTGACTACTCAGTTGGAGCAACTTTAACCTTTAATTTTTGTTATTTCATGTCCATGTAGCAATTTGACATATCGGTTGAAGATGCTATAATAATATGATCGATTTCAGTGGCTGATTTTTTAAATTGGTTAATTTTTAATGAGTTGGGTATTAAATTGTCTGATTAAGGGAGTTTCACTAAAACACCCAAAATGGAGGTTGAAATTATAAAAAAACCCAACACCCAAAACACTTTATAAACACACCCAAAACCCATCATTACACACACTCAAAACCCATTTATAAACACACCCAAAAAGTTGACTTTGGGGTTGATTTTGGGTGTGTTTCTATGTTTAAATAGTGCTTGGGTTTTTTTATAAATACATGTCTAGAATTGGGTTTATTTATAAATTTGTATTTAAATTATACAAGGGTCCTAGTTAAGAGGGTAAAACAACTAAAATTCCAATAAAAAATTACAACTAAAACTGATAAAAACGAAAAAAATTAAATTAAATTAAATTAACAATATAAAAAACACATTCTGATTTTTCTTTCCATTTGTCATCAAACCAGCAAAAACACAAACAAGAATTGTCCTTGGCACTGGAACGATGTCGAGCTGTCATTTGGCATGGAAACGAACCCAAAATGCCGAACCAAATCAACAAAAATGTCATTGAAATTTCCGACTTAGTTTTTTAACACCAAGTCCCATTTTAACTCTTTTTTACCCTGTGTTAGGCCCGAGTTTGCAATTTTTGGTGAAAATTTCATTGAATTATGCGTCACCATAGTTGAAGAATGACACAAGGGTGAGGGGATCATCTTTTTCCTGTTTTGACAAAGATATTGTGCCATTAACAACATTAAAGTTTTAATTAATTATCTAACAAAAAAAAGTTTTAATTAATTAGGTTACCGTAATTTCAAACACAACCCAGGTTATAGTTTGTGGTCGAACCCCAAGTTATAGTTTAAGTTAATGTAAGATATTGAATAATTATCTCAAATTAAAAAGAATAGAATAAAGAAAACTGACCTGAAATTGTTAGTTTCTCCCAATATCTCATGTAAATTTACATTATTCATGGATATGAACATAAAAAAAGATGAATTACACTCCCTTGCTAGTATCACACTTTCTTAAAATGATATAAATCAGAGTCTTCTTATTGTTGTTAACTATAATGTTACAATAGGCGTGCAAATACGCATATTGTGAGAAGTTTCACAAATATGGAATGATTAGTGGTGAAATTTTATTCATGTCAAATGTGCAGTGGAAAAGTATGAAAAATCTAGAGATCAAATCTTAGATTTCTTCAAATATGTTGTGCCAATCTCAGGGTAAAATTGCAATATGGAAAATTTTATAATTTTAGCGGTGTGCCTCTATAAAGTGAGTCACACGTCATTAAATTTAGGAACTTCTATGTATTCTTAAATGTTGTTCAATAGTTACACTTAAGATATGAATCAAAATCACAATTACATCAATAAAATTTGGATAGAGTGAATTGCATACCTAAGGTAGATATGGATAATGGGTACCAATTGACCCAAATGAGTTACCCCATTACGATGGTAGTTTGTATTCGTGTAGCCGTTGTCCATCCCTAACCCAAAGCCCCAATAAAAGATCAAGGTCAATATGTTACTAAGATAAAAGTCAATATGGGTCCCCAACCATGTTATGAGTTGCAACAAGTTTGTAGTTGCTTACGAGTACAATGATAACCCCGTGGATCTTTGTGGATATATGAGCACACCTCAAAGTTTCAGACACGCGAAAGCAAATATTTATAGTCAACAAATATTGGTCTAGAAATCCAGGCATATAAGCAAGACTTGTAAATTACAAACACTAATCACTCAGCTTAAACTGGGCCGATTTCAAGAGTATCTTGGATGTGATTTTTCATATTTGTCAAAAAAAAGAAGAAAAGGTTTTAATTCGAGTTGTCATTTACCATGTGTGTTACTTGTTGTGTTAACTGTATATATTTCTGTACATAAGTGATATTAGGAATGTGGTTTTCTCACACACTGTCAAGTATCACGCAATTCAAATTTGAGCCCATTAATCTGTAATGTGAGGACCCTTTCATTGGGCCAGACCCAAGGCCTTAAAGAACTATTTTTGTGGAATGAGCGTGTCCAATTACCCAAATGCCCTTAGAGCCCTAACGAATAAGTGCCACCACTTACCCTGTTCCTTTCTTTCTTTTTGTTTTTCCTTCCGCAATTTCCCTCCCTTTCTCGCTCTCAGACGTCTGGAGGCGCGAATCTCTTTCAAGTCTCTTTCTCTCTCATTCTCACACTTACCTAACGCCTAGTGATTTTCGAAGCATAAATACTTCTTCTGTTATCTATCGTGGCTCTCTCAATCTCACCAGAGGTAAGAAAACTTCTCTAGCTAAAATTTTATTCAAGAAGCAATTTTTTGTACTCAGTAGTTGTATATCAAGAAATTTTTGTAGTGTTTTCCTGAATTTTTGTAGAGATTTCTGTTAGTTTGGATGGTTATTCTTGTACTGTTTTCTTGATGATTGCATTTATGCAAATAGAAATAGTTTTTGATAAATTGTTGGAATTTTGAAGAAATTTTGGTTTGAATATATATGCTAAAAGAACCAAGTTTTGAAACAGAACGGTCATGGAAAGATATTTTAAAAGGAAATCAACGGTCATGGCGTCATCATCGCCTCCAAATGAAGTTGTTAATAGTTCAAAACAAGCTTGCTTGGAAATCAACTTGGAAGATCTCCCTCTTGATCCTGGACTACGCACTCGAATTTGGGATTACCATCCTAATGTTCGGGATCAAGTTCGAAGGGCTTATCTACAAAAAGGTCCTTTTCAGCCCCGAAACCATTCCTTCCCCCAGAGGATTATTAGTGGAGGGCCAAGAAGGTTCATTCCTGCTTGGTTTGATGAATTTCCTACTTGGTTGGAATATAGTGTAGCAAAAGATGCTGCTTATTGTTTCTGTTGCTATATTTTTAAACCAAATACTGGAGAACAAGCAGGCAGTGACTCTTTTGTTGGCAAAGGGTTTTCAAATTGGAAGAAGAAGAGTGAAAGGTTACAAGGTCATGTTGGAGGACCGATGAGTGCCCACAACCAAGCTTGGAGCAACTGTAAAGCTTTTTCAAAGCAAATCGAAGCTCAAACTGAATATAAAACTCTTTTGGGTGCATCAGTTAGTTGCATGAGATTTCTTTTGCGACAAGGGCTTCTGTTCTGTGGAGATGATGAATATGAAGATTCAAACAACCAAGGAATGTTTGCTGACCTTTTGAGATTACGATGTAATTATGATGAGGATATAAAAGCTGTCACATTGAACAATGCTTCCTTAACCCTGAAGTTGACATCATCTGATACTCAGAAGGACATTGAAATTGCTATTTCGACAGAAATCATCAATGCAATCGTTGGAGATATTGGTGATTCATTATTTTCCATTCTTATTGATGAGTTTCATGACATGTCTTCACAGGATCAGATGGCTATTGTATTACGTTTTGTAGATAAAGGTCATGTAATTGAGCGTTATTTAGGTATTGTGCAAGCTACCGACGACACCGCTGTCTCGCTTAAGGGGGCGATTGATGATTTCTTTTCTACTCATGGATTAAGCATGGCTAAGTTACGGGGGCAAGGTTATGGTGGGACAAGTAATATGCAAGGTGAGTTGAATAATCTTAAGACACTTATAGTGAAGGCGAATGAGTGTGCATTTTACGTCCATTGCTTTGCTCATGATCTTCATTCAACTCTTATAGCCATGTCAAAGAATCATTTAGAAATTGTGGATCTTTTTGCTTGGGTTGCTAAGGTGGTGAATGTTGTTGGAGAATTTGTTGAATGTTGTGACACTCTTCGGGAGAAACATGATGTTTTAGTTTTTGAAGCACTCAATACCAGCGAGCTTTTAAGTGAACAAGGTCTAAATGAGGGCAGCTCCAAATTTAAGATTTTAATAAGCTTGTTTACCATGTTCTCATCTGTGATAGATGTACTTGAGGTCATAGCAGAGTTTGGATTAGATTCTGAACAGAAATCTAAAGCACGGGTTCTATTGGGTCCCCTCCAGTCATTTGGTTTTATTTTTAGTCTACATATGATGATAAACATTTTGCGAATCACAGATGGTTTGTCACAAGCATTACAAAAAAATGATCAGGATATTATGAATGCCATGAACCTAGTGAGAGTATGTAAAGAACAATTGCAAGTGATGAAGGAGAGTGATTGGGATTCATTACTCAATGAGGTTTCTTCATTTTGTCAAAAGCATGAAATTGAAGTGCATAACATGGATGATAGGTTTCTAACTCGAGGGAAAAAAAGAGATCAGGTGATCACAAACATGCATTATTATCGTGTTGAGTTGTTTTGTACTGTTATAGATATGCAAATTCAAGAGCTAAATGTTCGATTCACTGAAATGAATACAGGGTTGCTTCTTTGTGTGGCATGTTTGAATCCGAGTGATTCATTCTCTGCTTTTGACAAACAAAAGTTGATTTGTCTTGCTCAGTATTATCCAAATGACTTTTCTACACTTGACTTAATGATACTTGAAGATCAGCTTGAGAAGTACATTATGGACATGCGTTCTAGCATCGAGTTTTCAGGATTGAACGGGATCGCTGATCTTGCACAAAAAATGGTTGAGACAAAAAAAGACTCTGTTTTCCCATTAGTTTACTTGCTGTTGACATTGGCACTTATCTTACCAGTTGCAACTCCCAGGATAGATAGGGTGTTTTCTGCTATGAATATTGTGAAGAATCGATTACGCAACCGAATGGAAGATGAAAGGATGAAGGATAGATTGATTCCATATATTGAGACAGACATTCTTGATAGTATCGACGATGAGGTTATTATGCAACGATTTCAAAATATGAAAAATCGTCCATGTCAGTTATAATTGTAATGAGTGGATCTTTTATCAATGAATACCGATGTTTTTTGTTTTTTGTTTTTTTGGAGTTTTCAACTGTTTTTTTTTCCTTTCTTGTTTTGAAATATTGTTAGTATACTTTGCATCCCTAGAAATTGAGTAGGTTCAACCATGACTTCTTGTTCAAGAAATAACGAGCATGGTGACTGCAGAACAAGTTACACGTTTGTGTCAAGAAGTAACATAATCGCATGGTTTGCCACTCTCTCAAATTTAGCAAGAGGCGAGTACTGCTATATGAAAAAAAAAGCCAGAAGCATTTTATCTATATCCTCTGGTATCAGAATTTAATGGGAGTATGCAAGATGAATTTCATTTTGATCGTACTCTGATTTCTGGTGTCTTGTTGTCCATTCTCTACAGACTTTTATTAGCATAACATGCATCAGTCACAGATTTGGAACTTTGAAATTGATTAGGATTTTTTTTTCATGTCGAAATTCAGAGATTAGGGAGATTGAGCTTACTTATTAAGCAAACATGATTGCTGAATGAGGCTAGAAGATAACAGAGATCATAGTATCATTGTTTTAAATTGTTCATTGCTGCACATTGTCACTAACTAATTCATTTTATTTCCATAGTCCTCAGAATTCTCATATGTCTGGCCACACATTTGTGATTCTGAGGGTTCTGCTCTTTGTGCAGACAATATGCAGGAGATGAAATCAATGATGTTTCAGCTGCCATTCAAGATTGACAACGCCTGTATTGGTGACAAGGCACAGAAACAGAGTGAAGTGACTCGGAATGAACAATTTCATGCATCATGCAAAGGAAGCCATTGATAGGAGTGAGTTTTTCAAAGCTCAATAAGTAGGCTTTTGGGATGAAGAGCTGGGGCTTCAAAGGGTGCCATATCGCAGAGTTGCATTGTTGGTTGCCTATAAAGAAATAAAAAGCATGGTAAAGAGTGTTGCTATCCACCCCACAGTCGATGCACAAGTTCTCAACTTTTCGACCAAAACCGAAGACCGTTAATTTAGTCCAACACATTAGGTGGGGCCCACCCAATTTCTAGAATCTCCGAGGTGTTTCTTCTACCTCAATCCACTTGTCACCATTTAAAACAGCCACCAGTCTCAGCTCACTTCACAAATTCCTTGGAAAAAGTTGCTCACGTTCTTCTCCATTTTTGTTATGATCTCTTGATTCTCAGAAACTCAATCCCAAACCAAACCCAGTTGAACAAAGATGTCAATCGTCCCAATCAACGAGCAACGAGGCAGTGACTTCGACCCTTCCTTGGCTCTTGACCTGTGGGACCCATTCACAGATTTCCCTTTCCCATTCCCTTCCTCACTCTCCAACGTTTTCCGGGAATTCAATCTGGGTTCTTCGGTAAACTCAAGACTAGATTGGAGAGAGACCCGAAATGCCCACATCCTAAAGGCGGCTCTTCCTGCGTTCATGAACGAGGACGTGCTTGTGGAGCTTCAAGACGAGCGTGTGCTTCAGATCAGTACAGACAGCGGTAGCTTCATGACAAAGTTTAAGCTTCCGGACAACGCCAAGATTGAGCAGCTCAAGGCCTTCATGAGCAATGGGGTACTCACTGTCACTGTTCCTAAGGAGGAGCCCAGCAGACCCAATATCAGAGCCATTGAAATTTCTGGCGAAGATTAAGGTGGTGAGGTCCTCTTTTGGCTAATTTAAGATAATGGGTAGCTGCGTTTTGTGTCAGAATGTGAATAAAGTTTGTGTCTTTATGTGATTATAATGTAAAAAAAATAGGTGTGAGTTTGTAATGCTTTTAGCTGAACTTAATGTGCTATGTTGTATGATGTTAGATGTTGCGTTCATCTACTCTGTATTGTACAAAATATTAGAAATGATGATCTTCGCAATAACTGATTCTGCTAATGGAGTATGAAATTGTATGCTGTGTTCGTCTACTTTGTATGGAATAATATATAATGGATGATGAAATTTGCAATAACTGATTATGTCTTTACAGTGAGTTGTTGATATCATCTTTAACATTTATGCAATTAGAATGACAAGATTTGGTCTACCAATTCATTCAAGGAATTGTAGGAAGAACCGGCTTGCTTCATAGAAAGTTCGATTTTCACCTCCAAATCTTTTGTTCTTTGTCTTATCACTTCCCCTTCTTTGCCCACCATAAGCATTCTTATAGCTTCCTCTATTGGTACCCTACACCCCATACTTGGCTCAAGTACCTTGAGTTCACTCTTTGGTCCCCAAAATATGGTTGGCATATCGTTGGAACTTCTTCAGAGATGCTTTCAATGGTTGAGTTCCAACCGCAATGGCTCCAAAACCCTCCAACTGCGCTGTGTGCCAAGACCTCCTTTTGGGGTGCCCATTTCGTTATGCAACCCCTTTCTCCAACAGTTTCTTGGAAACTTTCTGGCAATAATATGGAGTTGGTTCGAACCACCCACAAGAAAGGGTGCTCACTGTTGGCCAGACCCCACACCATTTCTGCTAGTTCTTTACTGTCCAAGAAGGCTATGCTTCCCACGCTTGCATGGATGACAGAGTTGTGTGATTGTTTGTCCATCCATGAAATGCAATTCTGGTCCTCTTTCAAAAAGCTGATGGAGGGGGCTGGAATAGTTCTGTGCAGAGGACCGATAGGAAACCATGGAAGTTGGTATTCTTGCCGGAGAAGTGCCAATGATGATTGTTCGAGGCAGTCCATGGTGTTCCAAATGATGGCCGAAGATGACCTTGAATCGTGGGCTTTCAGTATTAGTTGCAGTAAGTCATCCAAATCTCTGAAATTGGTAATTGGTAGGTCTTTCAATCTGAGCGGTTCAAGGCCTGGTACCAGTTCCAGCATCATAGCATCTGCACCCACATAGGTCGAGTAGCAGAGATCTTAAGGTTAGATCAAGCATAGGTTAAAGTTATGTTATGAGAACCAGAGAATCATAGAGCCTTATTTCTCATGAAAATATTAAAACAGTAATATTAATTGATCTATTTGATGTATTAACATCTCATACGGCAGCACTGAGAAAGATGAAAGATGTCTGATTGTTACACACCTGGAATTGGAATGTACCATCTTTTAGGAGCCTAGGAATTGCTTGGTACGTTTGCTGCACTGCTAGTAGACAATATAATGCTAGGAAACCCTAGATGATTAGCAGCCTCTTCCGAGAAATACATGTATTCATCATAGATGATGCATGCAATCTTACTATGTTGATCCTCTTTCTCCATCATCCGAGCCAATGACTCCTGGAGCGGGGCTTTGCAGTTGGCATTAAAACCCGATATCACATCTATAAAATTGTGGGACGAGACATTTTGCTCATGTAAGCCTTCATACATCTCTAAGAAGTTGAAATCAGGGTAGTTCAGTGGGTTGGGAAAGTTGAACTGGGTGTGAGCGATTGTGATGTAGAAGCCCTTGGAGTGAAGGATAGTGCCGAGTTGAAGCATCGGAGTTATGTGCCCTTGGAATGGGCATGGAACCAGAACCAATCTGCGGCATCTATGTTGTTTTTCCATCTCTCTCTCTCTCTCTTTCTGAGAACAGGTCTGTGTAGCAGGAATAAGTATTTTGGGATTGTCAAATAAGTTGTAAATCCATTCCTTGTAGCTTATAGACTAGCTACATCAAAAGTCAGCATTGAACTCATTCTGTGTATAGAGAAAATTCCTTATTAAGTTTGAAAATTAGGGTACTTAACAACATTTCCTGGAAAAGGTCTTACATTTAGCTAGTCCTTATTTTAAAACAAGATAGAAGACTTTGGAGATTAATTTAATAATAACCTTTGGGTTGGAAATTTCATGGCTGAGAGCCGATTGGATAACGAAAGCTAGACAATTGGCTATAGTTGGTCTTTAGTCATAAGACAGCAACCCAAAGAAGCCCATTTTTTTGCTTCATTTTGAAGTAATAGGGTTTTGATTTTGTTACTTGTTATGACTGAAAATGTTAGTCAATTAACATAGATACAAAATTAAAGCTAGAACACAGCCAGTTAAATGTAAGAGAGACAGATGTTAACTCTTGTTTGGCAATCCTTGACCCACTACAGAGGGATGAATAATTGACATTGTTATCCTTGTCTTTGCTTTATTCTTTTTGCTTATTTATTATATTTATACAAGACCTTCTGTTGTGGGGTACTTGAGCTGAGACAATTGACATTGTTGGTCTCCCCTCGGCCATATGTTTTGTTTGGGTACAAATTTCTTTTGGGTTCTATATACCTAACTAAATTAAAGCGAAAATCTAGTTGGTCCCTTTTGGTGGTCTTAACTCTGACAGAACTACCTACACCTCCTTAGTTTGGTAGAGAAGATCAATGAAACAAGAGCCAAAAAACAATTTTTACTTTATTCAACGCGGAGGATGGACAACAGAAGTTTTTTTTTGACATCCATATGCAGGAAGCCTCATCTATCAATGTCTGAAGAAGGGACCTAGTAGTAAAAAATCAACTGTTGTTGCAATTACAATGACATGATAAGCTCCACGAGCTTATTCAAGAAACTGTAAGAAGAGCCACCCTTCTTCATACAAACTTCTATTTTCTCCTTCAAATCTTTGGCCCTTATCCTCATCGCCTCCCCATCATCATCTACCATCAGTGTTCTCACAGCTCTCTCTATCTCTCCTCTTTCTAACTCATTCTCCAATTGTACGCCTACTCTCCATACTTGGCTGATATACCTTGCATGCACCTTCTGATCGCCAAAACTCGGCGTGCATATCATTGGAACACCTTCAGATAAACTTTCTAGGGTTGAGTTCCAACCGCAATGGCTCCAAAATCCACCCACCGCGCCATGAGCCAAAACTTCTCTTTGGGGTGCCCATTTGACAATGCAACCTCTTTCTCCAACAGCTTCTATGAAACCTTGAGGCAATGTCTCATTCCAATTTAAACCACAAATTGAGCCAGGTCTGATCACCCACAAGAAAGGTTGATTGCTGTTAGCTAATCCCCAAGCCATTTCACCTAGTTCCTTCTCACCGATGGATGCTACACTCCCCAAGCTGACATAGATAACTGACTTATGAGATTGTTTTTCGAGCCACGCAATGCAGCTGGTGTCCTCTTCTAGTAAACTACTGGAGGCTGCCGGTGCAATCTTGTGAAGAGGACCTATAGAGAAGATTGGAACTTGACATTGTTGCTGGATCTGTGCTAGTGATGATTGTTCAAGGCAATCCACGGTGTTCCAAATGATGGCTGAGGCCGTCCTAACATTGCCCGCATTAACGGCTAGTTTTGAATAGTTTTCAAATGTGTCCAAGTTGGAGGTGGGCAGATCCTTGAACCTGAGGGGATGAAACTGGGGCACCGGATTCAGTGACAGAGAGTCTGCAATCCAGAGTTGTGCTCTTAGTTATAAGTAAGAAGAATGAAAATCATACAACATGGCAGAAGGAAACATTAGATCTACTATTCAAGTAAAGCATTGGAATTTTGGGATTTCAACTACCAGCGGTATACTGTGTTCTGATCAGGAAATATATCTCACATACCTGGGAATGGAAGGTGATCTTCTGAATGAAGTTGTAGGACGGCACTGCGAGCAAGAAAATTTGTAACACTGGTAGTGCGTAACATGATGCTTGGAATGTTTAGATGACGAGCCACAGCTTCAGAGAAGTACATGATGTCATCATGGATGATGCAGATGATTTTATTCTGCGGTTCTTTTTCCATCACTTCAGTCAAGGTTTGTTCAAAACTCGCTTTGCAATTGGCATTAAGAGCCAACAGAATGGCCATTATATTCCCAGATGATATCTCATCAGCAGTTAAGCCATCTGGTATTGGAAAAAAGGTGAATTCAGGGTGGTTTGAAGGGTTAGGAGAGTTGAAATGCGTGTGAACAACTGTAATGGAAAAGCCCTTTGAGTGAAGGAAGGTACCCAACTGAAGCATTGGGTTAATGTGGCCTTGGTATGGACATGGGAATAAAACCAACCTTTGACTACTCTGTGTTTTCTTTTCCATCTCCCTCCCCTTCCCTCTTTCTCTCTTCTCTTCTCTTCTCTCTCTCTCTCTCTCTCTCTCTCTCTCTCTCTCTCTCTCTCTCTCTCTCCCCAATAGGCTACAGCTATTGGAAACTGTCTTGCTTTGTGTTGGTGCTTATAGAAATTTATCATAATATAGCAATTCAGTTTTTGGTGAATAATTTGGCACTTCTTTATTCGCACATGTCATGCTAAATTAGAAATAAATTTGTTCTTTTATATAATTTTTTGTGTGGAGATAAGCATGTGATTCTAGCAGTTGGTTGTTGTAGTTTTTAAACAAATTTTGGAATCTTGTCTTTGAAGTACTGAAAATATACTGGCCGGGTTAAAGAGACAGACTTTATGGTATAGTGCCTCAGTCATGCATTATCCTGATAGAGATACTCAGCTACCAGTTCTTTATCATCTACATCTTCATGGATTAAGGCGCTAAGGACTGATTCTCTCATCCTCTTTCAGAAAGAAATCTTGACTTAATGGTTTAAATGATCTTAGAACTCTCTATCCATCATCAATTGGTTTTGGGTTGAATGCTCACCTTCTAAAAACCTTTTTTTTTGCTTTATGGTAAATCTATTTATTTTTTATAAATAAGTTCAAGAGAGAATGATAAGCACGGATTGTTTGTTTGATAAATACTAAATTATAAACCCTAAACTTCAACGAAAGGGTTTAGGTCATAATCAGATGGTCTTATATCACAAGCAACATGTGGTTTTTGAAGTTGGAAAGAAAGATGTTCACTCTTTATAGCATAAATGGACAGAGTTCAAAAATTAAGTTGCTGGTTGTTCAACGGCCAGGCTGTTCTTGTTCTGAAGAAGCAATTTCATGTAGGCCATCATACTAGAGGGGAAATAGGCGTACTTGCCAACATCATTCAACATCTCCAACCAGATCGTACCGCTCGTGTAGGTGTGTGTTTATTTGTCATGCTAGTAATAATATATTGAGAATGCATAAATACATTTTAATTACTTTGGTTGAAAAGATGTGGAGTGAGAATGGAAACTCAAAGAAACTTTTTGCAACTTATGAAACAGAACATGACTTGTGTGACAAGCAAGAAGCCCAAGATGTCAGCTTTCCAAGATCACTCAGAGAGCAGGAGCTGAAAGGCACTTGTTTGGGCTTAAATCGTGGGATTTCGTTATCAGTTGCAGTAAGTCATCCAAATCTCTGAAACATTTTTATATATGAGAACCAGAGAACATCGAACCATAGTTCTCAAGAAAAGGCTAAAACAATGTCAATGCAGCTTTCAGAGAGATGACAAATATCTAAATTGTTACACACCTTGAAAGATCAATGCAACCATCTTTTAGGAGTCGTCCTAGGAAATTGGCTTTAGTTCGTCTTAGTTTCGAGAGAACCACCGAGTAAAAGCCCGTTTTCCTGCTTAAGTAGTATGGGTTTTCACGAAGATAAAAAACTTAATGGTTAGTTACACCCAGTTCAATCTAGAGAAACAGAGCAATGGACACTAGACGTTGTTCCTCCTATCTTTGCTATTCTTCTTTATTTTGTACTATAACAGAACCTCTTCACCCTCTTTCGTTGGTAGCGACGATCAACGAAAGAAGAGCAGAGAAACAATTTTCCATCAATGATTTGTAGTGGAATGATTGTGTGAGTTCGTAGAATCACCTTGATATTGTTGCTTCAACCACTTTGAAATGTAAAGTCTGGATTGTACAAACCAATGCATTGGAATAGTAAATTTCATTTAAGAGTGAGTAATGTACTACAAACAGAAGTTTGTTTACATCAGATGCAAGAAGCCTCAACTATAAATTTAATGACAAAGGACTTAGTTGAGGGAAAAAAACACCCTTGTTGTTCCAATTAAAATGACTTTTTAAGCTCCACAAGCTCATTCAAGGAATGGTAGGTAGAGCCACCCTTCATACTGACACCTATTTTCTCCTTCAACTCCCTGGCCCTCACCCTCATTCCCTTCCCATCCTCATCTACCATAAGTTTTCTAACAGCTCTCTCTATCTCTCCCCTCTCTAATTCATTCTCCAGTTGTATCCCTATTTTCCATACTTGACTGGCATACCTTGCATGCACCTTCTGATCGCTAAAGCACGGCCTGCATAACATCGGAAACCCTTCAGAAATACTTTTCAGGGTTGAGTTCCAATCACAATGGCTCCAAAACCCACCCACTGATCCATGAGCCAAAACTTACATCTGGGGTGCCCATTTCGCAATGCAACCTCTTTCTCAAATAGCCTTCATGAGGCAACAGCTCAATCAATCTGAGCCATAAATAAGCAGTAAGAGGACTCAGGCATTAGTCTCTGCCCCTCATTTTCAGAGAGAGAGATTAATCTTAAGCACTAGAGTTTGCATTTTGTACTGCAATTGTTGCTATAATAGAATACAGAGTGGTCCTTCAGTCCTGCAGAGACCACATTAAGCAGATAGGTAAGTCAATTAATAATAAGTTTGCCTTTTTTCCATAAATTGTTTGGTACAGAAGCATGTGGTTCTCAGGACAGCTGGGTATTGCGTTTCAAGAAATAAGTAAACTTTGGATACTCATCTCTAAGATTGAAAAGTATATTGGCTAGTTGTGGGTAGTTTTAGGAGAGGGAACTGATCTTTATCATACTCGTCCTCTTTCCGTAAAAAATTGATGACTCCTAGTAGCATGATACTCTATTTCTTTACGTTAATAATTTTATTTTCATTATTTCTTATTAAGTTCAAGATGAGCCAGCATCCTCTATTTACTTCTTCTGTATTGGTAAGCCGTGTCATCTTGAACTTTCCTTTAATTATACTTTTGATATAATTCTACACCATAAACCCTATGCTTAATAGTCAATCTTTATAAATCAAATGGCAATGGTTATAAGCACAGTAACAACATCAACGTGAACAGATAAACAGATGATCTTATTTATTTCACAAGGGACATGTTTTTGAAATTGGAAAAAATGTTTTGACTCTTACATGATGTACGTTACTTATTTATCAGAATACAAAGAGGCCTAGCATTCAACATCTCCCACCAAATACTGTAAGGATGGCTTAGGGGGAGGAATGATTGTGTGAATTCGTTCCAGAAAGCACTTAGTTGAGAAAAGAGATAAAAACACTTCTTGTTCCAATTAAAATGACCTCATAAATTCCACAAGCTCATTCAATGAATGGTAGGTAGAGCCACCCTTCATACTAACTTCTATTTTCTCCTTCAACTCCTTGGCCCTCACCCTCATTCCCTTCCCATCCTCGTCCACCATAAGTTTTTTAACAGTTCTCTCTATCTCTCCCCTCTCTAATTCATTCTCCAATTGTATTCCTATTTTCCATACTTGGCTCACATACCTTGCATTCACCGTCTGATCGCTAAAGTACGGCCTGCATAACATTGGAACCCCTTCAGTTATACTTTCTAGGGTTGAGTTCCAACCACAATGGCTCCAGAACCCTCCCACTGCGTCATGAGACAAAACTTCCATCTGGGGTGCCCATTTCACAACGCAACCTCTTTCTCCAACAGCTTCTAGGAAACCTTGAGGCAGTAGCTCAATCCAATCGGAACCGCAAATTGATCCAGGCCTGATCACCCACAAAAAAGGTTGCCTGCTGATAGCTAATCCCCAAGCCATTTCAGCTAGTTCTTTCTCACCGATGGATGCTAGACTCCCCAAGCTTACATAGATAACTGAGTTATGGGATTGTTTGTCAAGCCACGCAACACAGCCGGTGTCTTCTTCAAGTAAACTACTGGTGGCTGCTTTTGCAAATTTGTGAAGAGGACCTATGGAGAAGATTGGAACTTGACATTGTTGCTTGATCTGTGCTAGCGATGATTGATCAAGGCAGTCCAGGGTGTTCCAAATGATGGCTGAGGATGTCCTAACATTGTTGGTATTAGTCAATAGTTTTGAATAGTTTTCAAGTGTGTCGAAAATATAGATGGGGAGATCCTTGAACCTGAGGGGATGAAGCTCGGGCACCGAGTTCAGTAACATAGAGTCTGTGATCCCGAGTTATAGTGTTAGTTATAACTTATAAGTAAGAAAAATAAACACTGTACTCTAAGAAAAATGACTCAGGCAGCCTCTTTCCTTGTTTGCAGAAAGAAACGTAGACAAGAGGAAACAGGGCACATACCTGGGAAGGGAGTGCAACCTTTCAAATGAAGTCGTATCATAGCGTTGCGAGCAATAAAATTGGTAGCACTTTGCGTGCGTAAGAGTATTCTTGGAATGTTTAGATCATTAGCCACAGATTCAGAGAAGTACATAAATTCATCATAGATGATGCAGGTGATTTTGTTCTGCGGTTCTTGTTGCGTCACTCTATCAGTCAAGCATTGTTCGAAATTAGCTTTGCAATTGGCGTTAATAGCTAACATGATAGCTACTGCACTCCCAGATGAAATCTGATCAGCAGTTAAGCCATCTGGTATTGGAAAGAAGGTGAATTCGGGGTGGTTTGAAGGGTTTGGAGAGTTGAAATGGGTGTGAACAATTGAAATGGAAAAGCCCTTTGAGTGAAGGAAGGTACCCAGCTTAAGCATTGGGTTTATGTGGCCTTGGTACGGGCATGGAACTAAGACCAACAGTTGACCACTCTCTGCTTTCTTTTCCATCTCTCTCCTCCCCCCTCTCCCCTCTTCTCCCTCTTCCTCTTCTTTCTCACTGATAAGCGCGCACACACAGATGCACAAAGACACTCAATAGCTTGTGGCTATGGAAGCTATATATTGCTTGACTATCTCCTTGAAATTCATTGGGGCTTGAGTATGTAATATATAGAGACCATGCAAAGCAGATAATATTTAGATAAGCCAATGAATAATAAGTTTGTCTTTTTCCATTTGTTTGGAACATAAGCTTGTAGTTCTCAGCACAGCTGGCTGCTGCAATTCATTGATTGATATTGAAAAGTATATTGGCTGGTTGTTGTGTCTGGTATTAGAGGAAGAACTGACTTGATGTAATAATTCCTAAACATCTTTGTCAAACTTGGCTGCATCTTCATGGAATAAGTCCTACTCATCCTCTTTCAGCCAATGACTAGTTGTTTGTTACATGATACTATTTTTTCCTTATGTTAATAATTTTATTGTCATGATTTCTTATTAAGTTCAAGCAATAAATTGATGAGCCAGCATCCTCTATTTATTTGGTACGCCGTGTCGTCTTGAATTTTCATTTAATTATACTTTTGATATAATTCTACACCCTAAACCCTATGCTTAATAGTCAATCTTTATAAATCAAATGGTGATGGTCATAAGCACAGTAACAACAACAACATGAACAGATAAACAGGTTACAGATGATCTTATTTATTTCACAAGGGACATGTTTTTGAAAGTGGAAACAATATTTTGACTCTTACACGATGTACATTACTTATTTATCAGAATACAAAGAGGCCTAGCATTCAACATCTCCCACCAAATACTGTAAGGATGGCTTAGGGGAAGGGAATGATTATGTTAATTTCTTCCAGAAAGCATTTAGTTGAGAAAAGAGAACAAAACACTTCTTGTTCCAATTAAAATGACCTTATAAACTCCACAAGCTCATTCAAGGAATGGTAGGTAGAGCCACCCTTCATACTAACTTCTATTTTCTCCTTCAACTCCTTGGCCCTCACCCTCATTCCCTTCCCATCCTCGTCCACCATAAGTTTTTTAACAGTTCTCTCTATCTCTCCCCTCTCTAATTCATTCTCCAATTGTATCCCTATTTTCCATACTTCGCTCACATACCTTGCATTCACCTTCTGATCGGTAAAGCACGGCCTGCATAACATCGGAACCCCTTCAGATATACTTTCCAGGGTTGAGTTCCAACCACAATGGCTCCAGAACCCGCCCACTGCGCCATGAGCCAAGACTTCCATCTGGGGTGCCCATTTCACGATGCAACTTCTTTCTCCAACAGCTTCTAGGAAACCTTGAGGCAGTAGCTCGATCCAATGAGAACCGCAAATTGATCCGGGCCTAATCACCCACAAAAAAGGTTGCCTGCTCTTAGTTAATCCCCAAGCCATTTCGGCTAGTTCTTTCTCACTGATGGATGCTAGACTCCCCAAGCTTACATAGATAACTGAGTTATGGGATTGTTTGTCCAGCCAGGCAACACAGTTGGTGTCTTCTTCTAGTAAACTACTGTTGGCTGCTTTTGAAACTTTGTGAAGAGGACCTATGGAGAAGATTGGAACTTGACATTGTTGCTGGATCTGTGCTAGCGATGATTGATCAAGGCAGTCCAGGGTGTTCCAAATGATGGCTGAGGATGTCCTAACATTGTTGGCATTAGTCAATAGTTTCGAATAGTTTTCAACTGTGTCGAAAATATAGATGGGGAGATCCTTGAACCTGAGGGGATGAAGCTCGGGCACCGAGTTCAGTAACGTAGAGTCTGTGATCCCGAGTTATAGTGTTAGTTATAACTTATAAGAAAAATAAACACCGTACTCTAAGACAAATGACTCAGGCATTAGCCTCTTTCCTTGTTTGCAGAAAGAAGCGTTGACAAGAGGAAACAGGGCACATACCTGGGAAGGGAGTGCAACCTTTCAAATGAAGTCGTATCAAAGCATTGCGAGCAATAAAATTGGTAGCACTTTGCGTGCGTAAGAGTATTCTTGGAATGTTTAGATCATTAGCCACAGATTCAGAGAAGTACATAAATTCATCATAGATGATGCAGGTGATTTTGTTCTGCGGTTCTTGTTCCGTCACTCTATCAGTCAAGCATTGTTTGAAACTCGCTTTGCAATTGGCATTAATAGCAAACACAACAGCTAATACATTCCCAGATGAAATCTGATCAGCAGTTAAGCCATCTGGTATTGGAAAGAAGGTGAATTCGGGGTGGTTTGAAGGGTTTGGAGAGTTGAAATGGGTGTGAACAATTGAAATGGAAAAGCCCTTTGAGTGAAGGAAGGTACCCAGCTTAAGCATAGGGTTTATTGTGCCTTGGTATGGACATGGAACTAAGACCAACAGTTGACCACTCTGTGCTTTCTTTTCCATCTCCTTCCCTCCCTCTTCCTCTTCTGTCTCACCAATAAGCGTGGGCACACGCGCGCGCACACACACACACAAAGAAACTCAATAGCTTGCGGCTATGTAAGCTTTATATTGCTTGACTGTCTCCTTGAAATTCATTTGGGCTTGAGTATGTAATATTATAGAGTAGCCGCCCTTCAGTCCTGCAGAGACCATACTAAGCAGATAATATTTAGATAAGCCAATTAATAATAAGCTTGTAGTTTTCAGCACAGCTGGCTGGTGCACTTCATGAATTATATTGAAAAGTATATTGGCTGGTTGTTGTGTCTGGCATTAGAGCATTTCCACCAGTTAGCCTTGCCATGAGCCTAAGATTCTATTCACGTGAATATACTCCCAAAGAATGTGTGTTTCAAAGTTCTGGCAAATACTATTCATTTTTTGTTTTTTCACAACTTTGTTTATTTAAACAATTAATTTGGATAATATTTTGGATAATATTTTTGGGTTCCTACGTGTCAATACTATTCATATCGGATAAGATTTTGGTTTCAAATTTCAGATAAATTTCAGATAAATTTCAAATTTGATACATTTCAAAATTCAAATTTGAGATAAATTCAAAATTTGAATTTGAGATACATTTCGAAATTCAAATTCAGATAAATTACCAATTCCAAATTTCATTTGAATTTCAAATTTCAGATAAGATTTTCATCCTCTAAAATTGCGCCACGTGTAATCTCTATCATCTAAATTTTTCTATAAAAGATTCATACCTCCCACACCATATCTTCTCTGATCTTCATTTCTCATATTTTAGATTTCATTTCTCGATTTTAGATTTCATTCTCCATTCTCAATGTCGACATGGAAGATGTTTTGGATAGGCAAGAGCGAGAAAGGCGAGTAAGAATGCGCAGAAGAGCTGCAAGCAAAAGGCGCAGAGAGAACTAGATGAGCAACTTGGTGTGGCCGTTGCTTTGATGGAGGAAGAAAACCAGAGCCGTCGTGGTTCACGAGAAGGCCGGGCATCGAATGTGGACAGACATAGACATTCTCGGGGTAAGAATCTTCGGAAGATTATTTTATCCCACAATCTCTGTACTCTGATGTTCATTTTCGAGCAAGATATAGAATGCAACCCCATTTGTTCAATAAAGTCATGCATGATATTTGTAATTATGATTACTACTTTGTTCAAAAGAAAAATTGTGCTGGAGATTTGGGGTGCTTCCGAGCAAAAGTTCACATTGTGATACGAATGTTGGCGTATGGGTCATCTGCTGATCAAGTGGATGAGATTGCCCGGATGGGGAAGTCCACTATTTTGGAGAGCTTGGTGCGATTTTGTGATGCAGTGGAAAATCAGACACCATGGACTACCTGCGCGACCTACGCCAAGGGACCTGCAACGGCTTCTACAAAAAGCTGAGTCTCGTGGATTTCCTGGAATGATTGGTAGCATTGATTGCATGCACTGGCAATGGAAAAATTGTCCATCTGCTTGGCAAGGGGATTATGGTAATCGGAAAGGGCGAAAAGCATCATCCTCGAGCAGCGATTCTGGTTTTGATACAGGTTTGGCACGCCTTCTTTGGAGTTGCCGGCTCTCAAAATGATTTGAACGTCCTGGGTCAATCCCCGGTGTTCAATGATATTTTGAGAGGTGAATGCCCAAATATCACATATCAAGTCAATAATACCGTGTATCAGAACGGGTATTATCTAGCTGATGGTATCTACCCGAGATGGACAACATTTGTGAAATCAATTCCACATCCCCGATCCGAGAAGGAAAATTTTTTTGCTGCCTATCAAGAGGGGTACAGAAAAGATGTGGAGAGGTGCTTTGGTATCCTTCAAGCTCGGTGGGCTATTATCAGGGGCGCGGCGCGTCTATTTGACGAGGAGGTGCTCAGAAGTATAATGATGACTTGTATCATCCTCCACAACATGATTGTGGAAGATGAGTATGATTATGATGTTGAGGAAGTGTATGAGCCAGATCCCATGAACACGACCTTAACACGAATTTATGAAAAACCTATGGGGCCAAATGGAGAACCAGTGCAGCATGATCCGTTAGTTAGAGACGGTACTTTCATGCATCGCATGATTGAGCGCTACACGGAGATGCAATCGTCATATATTCATGAACACCGTCAAGTTGATTTGATGGAGCATTTGTGGGCGGTGAAAGGCAATGAAGGTTAATTCAAAGGTCAAGTGAAGAAGTTATTTTAGTGCATTATGTTTATGTTGTATTTTTAGTTATGCTTTGTTGTTTTTTTCATGCTTTGGTTGTGGTTTGTTTATTTTTTATGCTTTGGTTGTGGTTTGTTTATTTTTTATGCTTTGGTTGTGGTTTGCTTTTTATGTATGGAATGTTTTGAATAAAAAGGAATTTTGTTGAATATTTTCTTCATTCACTACAAAAAAATCAATACAACTCATAAAATAAAATACATGAATTACCACTAATTTTTTAAATAAAAAAAAATTACAATGAAATGAAAGGCAAGCAAACTAATTTAATGGTACAATGAAATGAAAGGCAAGCAAACTAATTTAATGGTACAATGAAATGAAAGGCAAGCAAACTAACTTAATTGTTTTGATCATTTAACCAATCCGTGTTGCTAGGTCCATCGTCACGAAAAAGTCTTCGTCTCATAACATCCCTTCGTTCTAGCTTCCAATATTGTTTTGTGTCAGGGGACATATGGGTTGTATCCATGGCCATTGTTTCCCGATCCTTATTTTCAATCTTTTCTTGCCGTGCATACTCCCTTTCTTGGCGTGCATACTCCCTTTGTTGGCGTACATACTCCCTTTCTTTTGCATTTTCTACATCAATTGCCCTATCGTGCTCTTGTTGTTTCATGTCCATTTCAATTCTCATGGCTTGCATCCTTGAAAGTTCCTCCAAAAATTTAGATGATGACTTGGTAGCATTACTCCCTCTCTTCGCCTTCGCCGCCTTCTTCCCAATAGGCCTCGACTCCTTTTCGATAGGTGAGTCTTGACTCATCGGGGAATCCATAGGTGAATCCGATGCCGGTGTCTCATAGAGTGGCGTCTCGTTCAAGACTACCGTCGGACCCGTTGGAATAATTTGGAATTTCTTACAATTCTTCACCACCTCCCAACAATGGGTATGGTTGAAGCTTTTTTTTCCTTGCCCAGTAGCACCAAAAAACATTTGTGCTTGTATAGTCTATAAAAAAAAATAGGAATGCAAGAAACTTTAAAAATTATTGGCAATTCAACATGTATAAAAAAATAATAATGGAAATACAAGAAACCTTAACAATTTATTAGAAATGAAAAACAAAATTTAAATATTGCAACAAACATTCATATTAATATTGGAAATACAAGAAATATTAACAAAATATATAAATTGCAAGAAATATTTAAATTAACTTTAATATGACATAGAAATTAATAAAACAAAAATTACAAATAATTTACCTCACTGGTAAGGTTTTCCCCGCTTCTATGGTTGTCCATCGCCTTTGCCAAGGCATCCCTCCATTTCGCCAACTCTTTGTTAAGAATTTTCCACCTACTAGATAGTGCTTGATCTGTACGGGTCGTACCAATTACCCTTTCACAAAAATCCTGATGAATTTTTTTCCACATATGACAGAATTTCATCTCATTGCCCGATACGGGACAATGACTAATGTGGAGCCAAGACTCACACAAGCTAACATCTTCCATGACACTCCATGCCCCTCCGGTTTCACTAGAAGAACCCATAAATTTTTCTAGAAAAATTCAACTTCAAAGTGAAACAAATTTAGACTAGAAAGTGAATAATGGTAGAATGAGAAGAAAATGTATGAAGAGGTGGTGTTAAAAGTGAAGAGTATTTGTTGGTATTTATAGGAAAAAACATCAGTATTTTTTTGGGTATTTTTTCAAATTTTTTCCGATTTTTTTTTCATTTTTTCATTATTTTTGGCAGATTGAAGCAATTGCCGTTGGATTCTTGGAAGGACTTCATTGGAGCGCAGAGCATCGCCACGTGGAAGAGAGCCGTTGGGTGCAACTTCTGATTTTTTTCATTTTTTATTCGCGAAAAATGAGAAGCGTTGGATTTTGTTCAAACCCGATCGGACCTTCGGCGCGCCACGTGTAATAGATCCGTTGGTGGCGCCAGAAGGCGCGTCAAATTTTAATGTTGGCGCGCGTTACGCGCCAACGTTAAAAATTTAACGACGTTGCGTCGTCGTGACGTGAGGCCCAAAACGCGCGTTTTGCTCCTCAGTGGACCTGCCGAGGGCTAGCCCAGCAACATTTTTTCTGGGGCCCACACCTTGCCCTCGGCAGCTTTGGGTTGCTGGAAGCAGGCTTTTCCCAGCCCCCCAGCCCTCCCCAGCCTGCTTGCTGGAAATGCTCTAGAGGAAGAACTGACTTGATGTAATATTTCTTACTCATCTTTGTCAAACTTGGCTGCATCTTCTTGGAATAAGTCCTACTCATCCTCTTTCAGAAAACAATGACTAGTTGTTTGTTTGTTTTTTTTTTATGAAAAGGAATTTTATTCAATAATCAGATAGCATAATACACGGAGAAGAAAACAAAAGGATG
This sequence comes from Prunus mume, assembly GCF_029339155.1. Classification (NCBI taxonomy): domain Eukaryota; kingdom Viridiplantae; phylum Streptophyta; class Magnoliopsida; order Rosales; family Rosaceae; genus Prunus; species Prunus mume. The sequence continues at coordinate 24,888,455 of NC_142698.1, forward strand.
TGCAAGTTTGGGCCTCTGTAAAAAACCTTTAGCATAAAAGACCCCCAAAAAAGGAGGAAAATCCGCCAAAGGAAAAAGAGCACCTCCCACTTGCCATCAAACATAAAGATCAGCCATTAGCTTCTAGATCTGTAGAAAGAAAAGGAGTTAGCCATTACATGATACTATTTTTTCTTTATATATGTTAGTAATTTTATTGTCATGATTTCTTATTAAGTTCAAGTGAGAAATTGATGAACCAGCATCCTCTGTTTACTTGGTACGACTTGTCGTCTTGAATTTTCATTTAATTATATATTTGATATAATTCTGGGTAAACTGCCAAATATCCTTCAAATATTACGCTTGTCGAAATCTCAATCCTGAACTTGTTTGCCTGCCAATTTAGCCCTCATACTAAACTTTATCGCCAATTTACCCCTACTGTTAGTTTTTGGAAATTTCTATCCAAATGCCCGTCAAATATAAGGGTAAATTCACCACCTACATGCCACTCCCCCTCCTCCCACCCCACACCAGAGAAACCGAATCCCCTCCTGCCCGATTTCTTTCTCCTCATTCCCTCACAAACCCTCCTTTTTTTCCAATCCGCAAAACCAGAACTAGCCGCCCTCACCTTTGATTTCTTCTCCCCACCCCACAGATTTCTTCTCCCCTCGATTTCCCAATCACCACTCATAGACCCCTCCCTCCTCCTCCTACCCCCCTGCAGAAACCAAAATTCCCTCTCCCCTCCCCGATTTTTTCTCCCACATTCGAGCTCCTTGAAGAACTAGATAAACAAATTCAATTTTTAATTCAACAGTAAAGCATATGCCTAACTTGGTACTTTTTTAACAGAGATTTGGATGGAAATTGCCAAAAACTAACATTGGGGGGTAAATTGGCGATAAAATTTAGTATAAGGGCTGAATTGGCAGGCAAAAAAAGTTCAAGGTGGAGATTTCGACAAGCATGATAATTCAGGGGGTATTCAGCAGTTTACCCTATAATTCTACACCCTAAACCCTTTATAAATGAAATAGCGGTGGTCATAGTATCAGCATCAACATGAATCGATAAAACAGATGATCTTATTGATTTCATAAGGGAAATGCCACATGTGGTTTTTGAAATTTGAAAGAAAGATTTTGACTCTTACATGATGTCAATTACTTATTTGCTACTCATCATATGAGCTCTTAACGCCCAAAATTAAGTGTCAAATTAGGTGGAAAGAGTGTGGAATCTTCAGCAAGGTAAGGGGTCGTGGACCTTCTTTAAGTAGTAGGGCTTTTCACAAAGATAAAAAACTTAATGGTTAGATACACCCAATTCAATCTAAAGAAACAGAGTAGTGGACACTTAACGTTGTTCCTCATGTCTTTGCTATTCTTCTTTATTTTATACTATAACATAACCTCTTCGCCTTCTTTCGTTAGTAGCGACCATCAACGAAAGAAGAGAAGAGAAACAATTTTCCATCAATGATTTGTAATGGAGTGATTGTGGGAGTTCATAGAATCACCTTGATATTGTTGCTTCAACTACTTTGAAATGTAAAGCCTGGATTGTACAAATCAATGCATTGGAATAGTAAATTTCATCCAAGAGTGAGTAATATACTACAAAGAAAAGTTTGTTTACATCAGATGCATGAAGCCTCAACTATATATTTAATGACAAAGGACTTAGTTGAGGGAAAAAAAGCACTTGTTGTTCCAATTAAAATGACCTTATAAGCTCCACAAGCTGATTTCATGGAATGGTAGGTAGAGCCACCCTTCATACTGACATCTATTTTCTCTTTCAACTCCCTGGCACTCACCCTCATTCCCTTCCCATCCTCATCTACCATAAGTTTTCTAACCCATCTCTCTATCTCTGCCTTTTCTAATTCATTCTCCAATTGTATTCCTATTTTAAATACTTCACTCACATACCTTGCATTCACCTTCTGATCGCTAAAGCACGGCCTGCATAACATTCGAACCCCTTCAGACGAACCACAATGGCTCCAAAACCCACCCACTAGGCCATGAGCCAAAACTTCCATTTGGGGTGCCCATTTCACAATGCAACCTCTTTCTCAAATAGCTTTTATGAGGCAGTAGCTCAATCAATCTGAACCATATATATGTAGCAAGAGGACTCAGGCATTAGTCTCTTCCCCTAATTTGCAAAGAAATAGATTAATCTTAAGCACTGGAGTTTGCATTTGTGCTGCCATTGTTGCTATAATAGTTTTACAAAAAGGAGCAAAGATGGTGCTAAAATATGAATATGGTTTGAATACTTTAGGTTAATACTATTTTTCTCCATAAAGAGGTATACATAGGAGTTTACATGAGTACTTACAAGGAAATAAATACAATAATCAATTAGGAGAATATCTCCTAATTATATAAGAATATGTCAACTATATAAAATAAGAAAGTAAATCCCCTAATTAATCGAGGGAATAAATCTCCTTGATTAATTAGGAAGGCTCATGTCAACACTCCTCCTCAAGTTGGTGCATATACCTCACCAATGCCCAACTTGGTAAGTGAGTCATAAAACACTCTTCCATTGACAACTTTTTTTTTTAAGACATCTGCTAGTTGATCTTCTGATTTTACGAATAGTAGGGAGATGATCTTATTCTCAATTTTTTCTTTGATGAAATGTCTATCCACCTCAACATGTTTGGTTCGATTATGTTGAATTGGATTATGAGCAATATCGATAGCTGACTTGTTGTCACAATGTAACTTCATTGGCTTTTATGGTTTGAAACCCAATTCTATCAAGAGTCTTCTGATCCATGGACTCCTTGAGCCATTCCTTTATATTCAACTTCTGCACTAGACCTAGAAATCACATTTTATTTTTCACTCTGCCAAGTAACTAGGTTACCTCCCACAAATGTAAAGTAACCTGATGTAGAGTGTCTATCTGTAATGGAATCAGCCTAGTTAGCACATAAATATCCAATAACTTCAAGAGTTCCATTCTTGGAGAACATTAGTCCTTTTTTAGGGGTTGAAAAATACATTAAGATCCGATTAACTACATTCCTATGAGAAATACTAGAAGAATGCATAAATTGACTAACCACATTTATAATGTATGCAATATCTGGTCTTATGTGTGCCAAATATATCAATCTTCCAACAAGGCGCTGGTACTGTTCCTTATTGTTCGATACCCGATCCATGCCTTCCTACAACTTGTGATTCATCTTAATGGATGTGTCAGTAGGCTTGCATCCAAGCATTCATCTTTTAGTGAGTAGATCCATCACATACTTCCTTTGAGACATAAATATATCAGTTTCTGACCTTGATACTTCTATTCCAAGGAAGTATTTCAAAGCACCTAAATCATTTATCTCAAATTCCTGAGAAATACTTTCGTAGTTTCTGTTGTTCTTATGCGTCATTCTCAGTTACGACCATGTCATCCACATACGTGATTAATGCAGTGATTTTTTCACCATTGCGCTTCAAGAACATGGTATGGTCTGAATTACTTTGAGTCTGTTGAGGCCCAAAAAATCCACGATCGGGCCCAAATAAATTATCGGCCCAAAATGACACTCTATCAAGGAAAGGCGTAAAGCGGAATACACAAAAACCAGCCACATGCAAGTTGCAATCCACATGCCATGCTAAATAAATAATTCGTCATGCTAGAATATATCGGCCATGCAAATCCATGCTAATTATCCCATCAAGCATAATAAAAAGCATGTCAAGCGATGTGCCATGCCAAGCGACATGCCATGCCATGCCAAGCAGGAAATCATTATTACACACCCAACCACGCTACAAGCCTAAGTGGGCCCAAGCCACTCAAATGCCCGGGGCTTGCTTGAGTGGGTTGTGGTATGGATGGTAATAAATCAACATGAGGCCCATTGATGGGCCGAGAAATGGAAAGTCTCGGGTTACTTGGGAGCCTCGAGACTCAAGCCCATTTCTTAGGCCCAAACATGTGGGTGAGCACAAGAGGAAAAGAAATAGCCCAAATAGCCCAAATAATCTAAATAGCCCCAAATAGCCTATTGACTCAAAAGCCCAATATTTAACAAAATAGCCCACTTATTTAATGAACTACCTTGGCCCATACAAAGCTTCACAATAAGCCCACAAAAGCCTCAGCCCTTTGCTGGAAAAATAGAAGCCACGTAGAGAAGGTCTACAGGTTCATTAAACAAAACCTTCAGACATGGGGGGAGCAAGTTCCAAGCAAGAAACATTCAAGGAACCAAAGAATATTAACCTGCGAGCTGCCAGAAACACCCTTCGAACTAGCATATATTTCCCAACTCCTTTTCCCATCAGACTTGGCCATGGAAAAGAGAGAAGAAAGCAATAAAAGAAATAGCTGGGAATGGAAATCTATCACTAAGACAGCTGCGGGAAAATGGGGCCTTGAGCTCCCAAAGTTCCTGATTTTGTGCTAATAAACAGAGGAAATTTCACCAAGATAGGAAAAGCCAAGGGAGGAGAAGAGAAAGGAAGGGAAAAGCTTAGCCAAAATGGGTAGAAACCAATAGGGTTTCTTGGGAAGGGATGATTTCCAACGCCTATAAAATGAGGCCTCTTCTACCCAACAAAAACAACCCACGCCTGGAGAGCAAGCTTTCTCTCTAACTTACAAAAACCCAGCAGTCTCGTGCACTGTTCACCATCTTCTCCATTCTTCTCTTCTGGCAAACAGAGTATCTGTCAAGCTGCCAGAAGAGCATTGTTCTTCATTTCTCTCTTCCTAGCCAAATCTCCTACAAAATCTCTCTTTTCTCACCTTAACACTTCCCTTTTTCCCTCTAAGAAAGCCTAAATTTCCTCTTAGTGCTAAACTCATGTTGCTTTTGCTCCCATGCCACATGCCTCTCATGCCAAGCTTAAAATTTTATCTGTAAGCATGCATAAATTATCTGTAAGCTGCCATTATTTTGGTTGGTGAAGGTAACCAAAATACTTCCTAAGGCTCTACTGCCCTTTCGAGGTATTTTGGGGCTTAATTTTCAAACTCAAGCAAAGGGGACAATTTCATCAGTCTGCCCTTTTTATAGCAGCCCATTTGCAGCTCTGGAGGAAAAAGTCCCCTACAGAGTGTATCCAAAATTCTTCATGAACTTAGTGAATCTACCAAACTATCCCCATATAGTGATTTTCTGAGCTTGCAAACTTGATTCTTCTTATTATGAGCTACACTACATCCTAGTGGTAAATCCATATAGACCTCTTCCTCTAAGTCTTCATGTAAGAAGGCATTTTTAACATCAGACTGATGTTGTGGCCAGTCTAGATTTGCTACTAGAGATAGTAGGATTCTGATAGTGTTGATCTTAGCTACCAGGCAAAGGTTTCTTGGTGGTCTACCCCATATCTCTATGTGTACCCTTTTGCCACCAGTCTAGCTTTGTATCTTTCAAAGGATCCATCTGCTTTGAGTTTCACATTATAGATCCACATGCATCCCATTGTCTTCTTTCTGTGAGGTAAAGATACGAGCTCCCATGTGGCATTATTTTGGAGCGCTCGCATTTCTTCATTCATGGGTTCTTTCCATTTTGAGTCTTTTAGTGCTTCAGCCATACTACTGGGAACAGATATGTCGGCCAACTGCTTCACAAAGTATGCATGTGATTCAGACAATCTGCTCATTGATATATAATTGTTCATGAGGTATTTTCCTTTGGCTTTAAGATCTGCTTCGTACTGTACTCAATGTTTACCATGGTTCATCCTTTCTGGAAGACGATATACAGAGGTGTATGTGTCCCTTATGCTTTCTGAAATCAAATCATCATGGTATATTTCATTAGTGTTATCAGTTTCAAAAGAAGGTGTTACTTGAATGACATTCTCAGCAGGTGATTGGTGTGGTACTGGAGCTGAAGGCATCTCTGGAGTGGGCAAAATCGCAGAAAACAATTCAATTTCCTTATCCTGATTTTGGCAACATGGAGTCGACCGGTCTCTTAGAAGCAGAGGCTTCATCTGTGAGGAATTCATGGGGAGCGACCGATCGAGTGAGATATGTGACCAGTCGCTTTGAAACAGAGAGCTGTCCTGAGGGAAAAATCAAACATCTTTGGAGTGATTGATTGATGATTCACTTCATGTGCTGCTAAAAAAAATATATAGTATTCCCGGAACACGACATACATGGAGGTATATTACCTTCTGACTAAGAGGATGATAACAACGATACCTTTTTTGATGAGAAGCATAGCCAATGAAAATACACTTGTCTGCTCAGGGTTCCAACTTGCTACGTTGGTGACTATGTAAGTGTATAAATATAACACAGCCGAAAATCAGAGGTTCAAGATTTTGGGTGGGAGGTATTTGGATATGGAGACGAAATGTTCGAAGTGGTGTTTGTAAATTCAAATACTATAGGGGATTCGATTGATAAGGTAAGCTGTAGATAGGACGACTTCTTCCCAAAATGACCGAGGCATATTGGCATAAATAAAAGGGGCACGAACTACTTCCAATACATTTCTATTCTTTCTTTCAGCCATTACGTTTTGTTAGGAAGTGTGGGCATGAGTGTTGATGTATGATGCCATGATTGTAAGAACTTGTTAAGATCTTGGTTGAGAATTTCTCCGCCATTAGAATGAAGAACCTGCATTGTGGCCTGAAACTGAGTCTCCACCATTTGTTGGAACTGTTGAAACTTTGAACTGACTTCCCCTTCAGTTTTGAGAAGGGAAATCCAAGTCAAGTGTGTGCAATCATCTATAAACGTGACAAACCATCGAGCTTCCCCTAGAGTAGCAATTTTAGCAAGGCCCCAAACATCAGAATGCATAAGAGAAAATGGAATCGAACTTTTATTGGAACTTAAGAGAAAAGGAACACGATGGCTCTTAGCTAGTTCACAAATGTCACACTTAAAACTTGAAATATCTAAACTAGTAGATATGGATGGAAATAACTTCTATAAATATCCAAATAAAGCATGTCCAAGACGTCTATGCTATAACTATACTTGTCAGTTTGTTTCTCAATACTAGCACCCATAATCTCGAAAGCTTGACCTACTTTGGCTTCACTGTCAGGTGCCAAGTCCAGTAGTAGAGTTTGCCTTTCCTAGTACCACAACCAATCGTCTTGCTGCTCAGAATATCCTGAAAAACACAATAAGTAGGCCAAAAAGTTACAATGCAATTCAAAGCCGTAGTAATTTGGACAACAGACAATAGATTGTGGTGCAAGGACGGAATAATCAACACAGTCCAAATTGAGGTAGTTAGAGAGAGAGTGAACTTTCTCCAATCATGGGGGAGGGGGTACCATTAGCATTAGACATCATCGATTAAGGGGACGGTGTATGAGAGGCAATTTGTCCAGGATCACATGTCATATGGTCAATTGCTCCTATGTCAATGATCCATGTGTGTTTCTTGGATGTAGTATTTAAAACATGACCTTTGGTACCTGTGTGGTTATAGAGGCAGATGTTGGAGATAGTGTAGCCAAAACAGCAGGACTTATAGGGTATGAGTCGGAAGATGTGTGGAGTGATTTAGTCCTATGTCTGCGAGGATCTTTGGAGTGGTCCCACTAATCAGGATACCCAATCAATTCGTAACAGCTAGTACGAGTATGTTTGTCTTCTCCACAGTGAGTGCACTTCTTCTCTAGATGAGATCCTGAAGCCTTGTTCTGAGAAGATCCATCGGTCGAAGTTTGGGGCCCTCTTTTGAAGTTGAGCGACCATGACAGAGGTTTCCGAAGCACCAGTCATGTTCATTCGCTGTTGAGCTTCATGACAAACATATGTAAATGTTTGGTCAAGGTCTAATTTAGGATCTTTTCGTAAGATTTCCCCTCAGACTTAATCAAACTCAAGGTCAAAACCGGCAAGACAAAGGTGAACACGAAGACGATCCAGTTCTATCTGGCGCTTAGTGACATCGGCATCGCAGTGCATGCAGATGGGACTCTGATGGTCAATTTCCTTAAAAATACTGTGCAGCTGGCTATAATACTTATGAACAGGTGCACCATTTTGTTTAATAGTGAACGACTGTTTGTTGAGATAAAAAAGATAAGTTTCATCCCCACCATCATTGTAGGTCTTCTTGACGGCAGCCCAGATTTCTTTGGCGATACTTAATCGGATGAAACGACTAATAAAGTCAGGAGACATGGAGTCAATTAACCACCTTTTGACCCGAAAGTTCTCAGTACACCATTTGTTGTAGGTGGACGAGCTCTGAGGGGCTGTGGAGTGTCTTCGATTAGGTATCCCAATTTTTCCCGGCAGCAGTACACATCTCCATGACTTGAGACCATAAGGCATAGTTGGTTTCAGTCAGGTTTATGCCAGTAGGAAACGAGGAGTTTTCATTGTGAATAGCAACAATTTGAGGAGTGGAGGTAGAAGAGCCTATGTGTGTGAAAGCGGGAGGTCGCCTATTGCAACTAAAGGATTTGATTATAAGATAAATTATGGGTTTTGATAAGAGGATTTGATATGAGTGTATAAGATTTGGATTTAAGGAATTTGAATTTGAGGAATTTGATTTAGGGTTTAGGTTTGAATTTGAGGGTAAGATTTAAGGGTTTAGAGACAACCTATGATCCATTGATCTGATACCATGCTAAAGTATGAATATGGTTTGAATACTTTAGGTCAATAATATTCTTCTCCATAAAGAGGTATATAAAGGAGTTTACATGAGTGCTTTACAAGGAAATAGATATGGAATAAATAGATACAATATTCAATTAGAAGAATATCACCTAATTATATAAGGATATGTCAACTATATAAAATAAGAAGTAAATCCCCAAATTAATCAAGGAAATAAATCTCATTGATTAATTAGGAAGGCTCAGTCAACAGATGGTACGTAATAGGTATGGGAATGTAACCTTTTGAATGAAGTTGTAGGATTGTGCAGCGGGTAACAAATTGGTAACGCTGACAGTGCAAGACGATGCTTGGAATGTTCTAATAACTAGCCACAACTTCATAGAAGGGCATGAAATCTCATGTGCAGTTAAATCCATCTGGTATTGGAAAGAAGGCAAATTCAGGGTGGTTTGAAAGGTTGGAGAGTTGAAATGGTATGAAGAATTGAGAAGGAAACGACCATTGAGTGTACGAAGGTGCCCAGCTAAAGCATAGGATTTATGTGGCCTTAGTATATGGACATGGGACTAAGACTAACCTTTGACCACTCTATACTTTCTTTCCATCTCCCTCTCCCTCTTCTCTCTCTCTCACACTAATACTGTTGGGTTCATTTTTACACATGATTTATCATGTTATTCACCCAATATTTTGAGTTAGTTCTTGACATTTCATAGCATTTTAATTCCTTTTTGCATTTTCATAGATTTTACCTTGGTTAGAATGAAAATGAGCTAAAAATGCATTATTGGTTATAAATTCTGTTTTTGTTCATTTTCGTATGTCAACTTCTTGACTTTGGATTCGCAAGCTCCGTTGCTCGGATGAGGTGAAGATCTTCATGAAACTTGTTCCAATGGATATTGACTACAACATATCCGAATTTGAGAGAAAGTATAGCCCAGCCAACCGATCCAACAATTGATCTTGGCTTTGGAAATCTGTTTTGGGCAAATTTCACCTCTACTTGATGTCATCTTATTTCTACTTGTTACCATATCATTTGGTAACAATAAATTACCTTATGAAGTGGGATTTTTTGAGTCAAGGAGAACCTTGTAATGTATTTAAAAACAAAATCTCATCATGGCAAGAAGACAACGAGGAGACAATGGCTAAAGGCTTTAGCAAAAGGTAGTGGAGTTTAATATTGAGGTGTGAGCTGGAAAGTAAGAGAGAGAAGAATCTAATGTCACATCCCCGTATCGGCTCCGTCGTAACACGATATTGTCCGCTTTGGGCCCCCCTCTCTGCCCTCACGGTTTTGTTTATGGGAGCTCACGAGTAACTTCCCAGTGGGTCACCCATACTGGGATTGCTTTATCCCCAACTCGCTTAACTTCAGAGTTCCTATGACTTCGAAGCCAATGAGCTCCTAAAAGGCCTCGTACAAGATGGAGGCATGCATGTACATATAAGGCACATTACCCCCTCTCCATTGGTTGATGTGGGATGTTACAATCCACCCCTTTAAGGATCCGACGTCCTTGTCGGCACACTAGCACCACATGGCAGAGTGGCTCTGATACCAAATTGTCACATCCCGGGATCGGCTCCGCCGTAGCACGATATTGTCCACTTTGGGGCCCCCTCTACCCTCACGGTTTTGTTTCTGGGAGCTCATGAGAAACTTCCCAGTGGGTCACCCATCCTGGGATTGCTCTAGTCCTAACTCGCTTAACTTCAGAGTTCCTATGACTCCGAAGCTTGTAAGCTCCCAAAAGGCCTCGTGCTAGATGGAGACGGGCATGTACATATAAGGCACATTACCCCTTCTCTGCTGGTCAATGTGGGATGTTACAGCAAAAGGGAAGGCATCAACCATTCATTGAATCATTCGACATTTTTATGAGATTGAGCAAAGATTAGAGATTGGAGCTGGAGAGGAGACAAGGTGCAACCAAGCAAGAAGGAGAAGAACATTGTCCACCATTAAAGACCTTGAGCTTCCATCACTTTCACAAAATCTATCAACTCTTTCTAGTTATATTTTGAATCTATGTTTGAAATAAGTATGAGGAGCTAAACTCCATAGCTAGGGCTTAAGTTGAAGCCCCAAACATGATTACTCTATTGTTTTGATGCTTAAGTTTATGAATTTCTAGATATTGTTGATGAATTCTCATTCACTAAAATAAGCTATCATTGATGTATGTTTTTCTTTGATTGATCACCTTTAAAAGCATGCTTCTTGAGATTGTTGGGATTATATATACCCTTATGTTTTCCTAAGCAACAAATGGATGAAGTAAGAATCATCCATGTAAATTGGTTTCTTGAATGCCTAATGTAAACATCATACTATTAGGGTTCTTATGATGTTCATATTCTCTTTGAACGTAATGAGTTTTTCATGTAATTAAATCGAAGTACTAAGCACACCTATCTTGATTATAGAGAAGGCACGAGTATTGTAGCACTAGCCTCGCAGTCTAGTTATATTAGAGAGAATCAATGCATCTTGAGCCACTAGACTCGGTTTTGATTGCGAACATCTTCATCAACACATTTAGAGTTCATTACTTGGGTGACCATGAACGTGAGTATGATTGTTTAGGGTGGATTCCAAAAACCCTAGTGTTTTTACATTTCAAGTCGCACTTTGATATTCATCTTTGTCAATCTTGTTATAATTAGGGTATGGTTACATTCAAGCATTAGAATTAGGTACTTGAATCAACACCCACCCCCCCTCCCTACCCAAATTCCTCGTGTGTGTGTGTGTGTGTTTTTGAAAAGTTGTGTGTTTTCCTCATTGAATTCTGCTCACTTCTGTAATTGTTTATGACATTTGGTCCATAATGATTTATTCCTTTTTCTGTGCTGAATCCAACCATATGAAGGACGTAAAATTTGGATAAAAGTTATAGGTAAAAAACTGGATAGAGGTCAAAGTTGAAAACAGAGCACACACTCTACTTCAAAACGACTGGCTGTCACTGTTCATACGACCGGTCGCCTTCCATTTTGGTTTTCAGGTCACAATATGTTTCAAAACGACAAGTCGTTATTGTTCATGCGACCGGTCGTTACTGTTCACTAGGTGATAAATAGATGACAAAGAAGTGATACAGTGGTAATAGAAAGGTGATAAAAGGGTGATAGAAATTGATGTTTGTGTTTATCTTTGGTTTCTTGTTTTGTTTCATTTCTTTTACTATTTTTTATTCACTCTTAGATTCGAATTTTCATTTTACCTGTGTGTTGTGTTAAATAAGTGTTCTTTACATACTCAAACTAGAACTTTTAGTAAGCCGAAAGTTCCTCTTGGGCAGTGAGCCTACCTGACCCGCCCCACACCCCCCCTCACAAAATATTTTTATCCCTCCTCTATTATATATATAATATGTAGAATTTGTAAAAAAACAACTTATAATTTAAGTTACAATTTTCTCTAAAACAAATTAGACATGACTCAATTCGAAACATTTAGCTCTAAATATGTAATTATTGAATACTTAGGTATCTTATATACTTGTATTTTCTACTTCGGCGCAAATCTACACCTCAATAAATTCATGCACTTGCGAGTATTTTTAATTAGATGATTAGCACATTAATTTATGCCAATTATTAATACAACAGATACGCACGTGCGCACATTGACACTCAACAGCTTCTGGCTATGGAACTTGAAATTCGTTGGAGCTTGAGTATGTCAATTAATAATAAGTTTGCCTTTTTTCCATAAATTGTTTGGGACAGAAGCATGTGGTTCCCAGGACAGCTGGGTGTTGCGTTTCATGAAATAAGTGAACTTTGGATACTCACCTCTAAGATTGAAAAGTATATTACCTAGTTGTGGGTCGTTTTAGGGGATGTAAAATCTTTATCAAACGTGGCTGCATCTTCAAGGAATAAGTCCTACTCATCCTCCTTCAGTAAACAATTGATGACTCGTAGTAACATGATACTATATTTCTTTATGTTAATAATTTTATTTTATTATTTCTTATTAAGTTCAAGATGAGCCAGCATCCTCTATATTTACTTCTTCTGTGTTGGTACACCGTGTCGTCTTGAACTTTCGTTTGGTTACACTTTTGATATAATTCTACACCCTAAACCCTATGCTTAATAGTCAACCTTTATAAATCAAATGGTGATGGTCAAAAGGGAGGTAACAACATCAACATGAACAGATAAACAGATGATCTTATTTATTTCACTAGAGATATGTCCCCTGTTGTTTTGAAATTGGAAAAAATATTTTGACTCTTACATGATGTCCATTACTTATTTATCAGAATACAAAGAGGCCTAGCATTTAACATCTCCCGCCAAATGTTGTAAGGATGGATAAGGGGGAGGGAATGATTGTGTGAGTTCGTTCCAGAAATCACTTAGTTGAGAGAAAAAAAAAACACTTCTTGTTCCAATTAAAATGACCTTATAAGCTTCACAAGCTCATTCAAGAAATGGTAGGTAGAGCCACCCTTCATACTAACTTCTATTTTCTCCTTCAACTCCTTGGCCCTCACCCTCATTCCCTTCCCATCATCATCTACCAGAAGTTTCCTAACAGCTCTCTCTATCTCTCCCCTCTCTAATTCATTCTCCAATTGTATCCCTATTTTCCATACTTCGCTTACATACCTTGCATTCACCTTCTGATCACTAAAGCACGGCCTGCATAACATCGGAACGCCTTCAGATATACTTTCCAGGGTTGAGTTCCAACCACAATGGCTCCAGAACCCGCCCACTGCGCCATGCGCCAAGACTTCCATCTGGGGTGCCCATTTCACGATGCAACTTCTTTCTCCAACAGCTTCAAGGAAACCTTGAGGCAGTAGCTCGATCCAATGAGAACCGCAAATTGATCCGGGCCTAATCACCCACAAAAAAGGTTGCCTGCTGTTATTTAATCCCCAAGCCATTTCGGCTATTTCTTTCTCACTGATGGATGCTAGACTCCCCAAGCTTACATAGATAACTGAGTTATGGGATTGTTTGTCAAGCCACGCAACACAGCCTGTGTCTTCTTCTAGTAAACTACTGGAGGCTACTGTTGCAATCTTGTGAAGAGGACCTATGGAGAAGATTGGAACTTGACATTGTTGCTGGACCTTTGCTAGTGATGATTGTTCAAGGCAGTCCGGGGTGTTCCAAATGATGGCTGAGGATGTCCTAACATTGTTGGCAATAGCCAATAGTTTCGAATAGTTTTCAAGTGTGTCGAAAATGGTGATGGGCAGATCCTTGAACCGGAGGGGATGAAGCTCATCCACCGAGTTCACTAACATAGATTCTGTGATCCGGAGTTATAGTCTTATAAGTAAGAAAAATAAACATCATACTCTTCAGAAAAATGACTCAGGCATTAGTCTCTTTCCTCGTTTGCAGAAAGAAACATAGAAAGGAGGAAACAGGGCACATACCTGGGAAGGGAGTGCAACCGTTCGAATGAAGTTGTATTACAGCATTGCGAGCAATAAAATTGGTAGTACTTTGTGTGCGTAAGAGGATTCTTGGAATGTTTAGATCATTAGCCACAGATTCAGAGAAGTACATAAATTCATCATAGATGATGCAGGTGATTTTGTTCTGCGGTTCTCGTTCTGTCACTCTATCAGTCAAGCATTGTTTGAAACTCGCTTTGCAGTTGGCGTTAATAGCAAACACAATAGCTACTACATTCCCAGATGAAATCTGATCAGCAGTTAAGCCATCTGGTATTGGAAAGAAGGTGAATTCGGGGTGGTTTGAAGGGTTTGGAGAGTTGAAATGGGTGTGAACAATTGAAATGGAAAAGCCCTTCGAGTGAAGGAAGGTACCCAGCTTAAGCATAGGGTTTATGTGGCCTTGGTATGGGCATGGAACTAAGACCAACAGTTGACCACTCTGTTGTTTCTTTTCCATCTCCCTCCCTCCCTCTTCCTCTTCAGTCTCACCGATAAGAGCGCGTACGCACGCACAAAGACACTCAATAGCTTGCGGCTATGGAAGCTTTATATTGCTTGACTGTCTCCTTGAAATTCATAGGGGCTTGAGTATGTAATATATAGAGACCATGCTAAGAAGATAATATTGAGATAAGCCAATTAATAATAAGTTTGTCCTTTTCCATTTGTTTGGAACATAAGCTTGTAGTTCTCAGCACAGCTGGCTGCTGCAATTCATTGATTGATATTGAAAAGTATATTGGCTGGTTGTTGTGTCTGGTATTAGAGGAAGAACTGACTTGATGTAATAATTCCTAAACATCTTTGTCAAACTTGGCTGCAGTTCATGAATTAATATTGAAGAGTATATTGGCTGGTTGTTGTGTCTGGTACATGAACCGATAAACAGATGATCTTATTTATTTCATAAGGGAAATGCCACATGGTTTTTGAAATTTGAAAGAAAGATTTTGACTCTTACATGATGTCCATTACTTATTTGTCAGAATAGAAGGCCAAATCGCCATTCAACATCTCCCACCAAATACTGTAATGATTGTGTGAGTTCGTTCTAGAAAGGACTTTTAGTTGAGAAAAAACCACAGCTGTAATTAAAATGACCTCATAAGCTCCACAAGCTCATTCAAGGAATGGTAGGTAGAGCCACCCTTCATACTAACTTCTATGTTCTCCTTCAACGCCCTGGCCCTCACCCTCATTCCCTTCCCATCATCATCTACCATAAGTTTTCTAACAGCTCTCTCTATCTCTCCCCTCTCTAATTCATTCTCCAATTGCAACCCTACTTTCCATACTTGGCTCACATACCTTGCCTGCACCTTCTGATCGCCAGAGCACGGCCTGCATATCATCGGAACCCCTTCTGATAAACTTTCCAGGGTTGAGTTCCAACCGCAATGGCTCCAAAACCCGCCCACCGCGTCATGCACCAAAAACTTCCATCTGGGGGTGCGCATTTAACAATGCAACCTCTTTCTCCAACAGCTTCTATGAATTCTTGAGGCAGTAGCTCAATCCAATCTGAACCACAAATTGATCCGGGCCTGATCACCCACAAGAAAGGTTGCTTGCTGTTAGCTAAGCCCCAAGCCATTTCGTCTAGTTCTTTCTAGCAGATGGATGCTAGACTCCCCAAAGCTTACATGGATAACTGAGTTATGAGTCAAGCCACACAATGCAGCCGGTGTCCTCTTCTAGTAACTACTTGAGGCCGCTGTTGCAATCTTGTGAAAAGGACCTACGGTGAAGATTGGAACTTGAAATTCTTGCTGGATCTGTGCCACTGATGATTGTTCAAGGCAGTCCATGGTGTTCCAAATGACCGCTGAGGATGTCCTAACTTTTTGTAAATTAGCAACTAGTTTCAAATAGTTTTCAAGTGTTTCGAAAATGGAGGTGGGCAGATCCTTGAACCTGAGGGGGTGAAGCTCGGACACCGGATTCAGTGACATATATTCTGTGATCCAGAGTTGTGGTCTTAGTTACAAGTAATAAATAAAAAAAACGCCATACACTAAGCAAACAAATCAGGCATTAGCCTCTTCCCTCATTTGCAGAAGAAACATATAGAAAGGAGGAAACAGGGCACACATACCTTGGAATGGAGTGTGACCTTTTTTAATGAAGCCGTAGGAGGGGGTTGAGAGCAATAAAATTGATAGTGCTTTGCGTGCGCAAGAGGATGCTTGGAATGTTTAGATAATTTGCCACAGATTCAGAGAAGTACATAATTCCATCATAGATGATGCAGGTGATTTTGTTCTGCGGTTCTTGTTCAATCACTCTATCAGTCAAGCATTGTTCGAAACCCGCTTTGCAGTTGGCGTTAAAGGCCGACAGAATAGCTAGTGTATTCCCAGATGAAATCTCATCAGCAGTTAAGCCATCCGGAATCGGAAAAAAAGTGAATTCAGGGTGTTTGAAGGGTTTGGAGAGTTGAAATGGGTGTGAACAATGAAAATGAGGGAAGGAAGGTTGCCAGCTTAAGCATAGGGTTTATGTGGCCTTGGAATGGACATGGGACTAAGACCAACCTGTGACCACTCTGTGCATTCTTTTCCATCTCCCTCCCTCCCTCCCTCTTGCTTCCTCTTCTCTCTCACTGATATGAGCGCACAGGCCCACGCACGCACACACACACTCAATAGCTTGTGGCTATGGAAACTTTATATTGCTTGGCTTATCTCCTTGAAATTCATTGGAGCTGGAATATGTAATATATAGAGTGGTCCTCCCTGCAGAGACCATATTCAGTAAATAATATTTAGGTGCTAATTAGTAATGTCTTCTGCCATAAATTGTTAGGGAAATAAGCATGTGGTTCTCTCGGCACGCATTTCATGAATTAAGCAAACTTTGGCTGCACGTATCTCCCGAATTAAGAAAACTTTGGACTCGCATCATCTCTAGTGATTCAAAAGTATATTGGGTGGTTTTAGAAGAAGAACTGACTTGATGTAATTGATAACAGAAGAGAAGATTGAAGAAGAAAGCAGAGAAATCTCAGAAAATTTTGTATTAGTTTTGCTTAATAAATCGATTACAACGTAAAACTCAGCTTATATACATAACAGAAAGCTTAGAGCTTAAAGTAAACTCAGCTTAACAAACTAACAGATCTTACCAACAATACTAACAAGAGCACGTGATCTCCATGTGCCATTCTAACAAATTGAGCTGACCTGGACAATACAGTCATCAGTAATATGTTGTGTTAATGATTTTATTTTCATCATTGATGAGCTCAGGTCGTCCATTTACATCTTTTGCATTGGTACGCCGTTTTGAACTTTCATTTTTTTTTTTTCTTCTCTTTTAATATCAAAGATAAATTTTATTAGATAAACTTCAATAGTACAATCAAAGACATCAACATGACATTTAAAGTACCAATCCCAATAGGTCAATAAGCTAACATGTGAAAAACAAAACTATAGTGGACAAAAGCCGCACTAAAACTATTAGCTCACATTACCACAATTAATAATAAGCTCAAACAAAGGTACATGCCATTTTTAGGAGTTGAAAGAAAGATGTTGACTCTCACACGATGTCCATATCTTATTTATAGCATATTGAAATCGACAACACTCATAAATTAAATGATATGTGGTTCAAAATTAAATTTTTAAGTGGCACACATGATAGACACATAATTATATACAACTGAGAATAGGGCATGTTTTTCATCATTCAAGGTCGTTGATATGATATAGGATGTTCTAGCGTAAAAGCAACTATTTGGGACTTATGAAACATAACATGACTTGTCTGACAAGCAAGAAGCCCAAGATGTCAGCTTGAGGCCAGGAGAATAAAAGGCACTTATTTGGGCTTAAATGGTGGGCTTTCGTTATCTGTTGCTCCAGTAAGACATCCAAATCTTTGAAATTGGTGATGGGTAGGCTTCAAATTTGAGTGGTTGAAGTTCTTGTACTAGCATCATAGAATCTGCACACAGATATGTTCCAAGTATCAGGGGTGTTAAGGTTTGAGTCAAAGTTAGGTATGAGAACCAGAGAACATAGAACCTTATTTCCCAAGAAAAGGGTCAATACCATATTCAGAAAGATGAAAAATAGCTAATTTCTTAAATATACCCTAAACTAAATACAAGTGCAAATCTTGGTGCCCTGGTTTTGTACTATAACAGAACCTCTTCACCATCTTTTGTTGGTAGTGGTGATCAACGAAAATAGAGAAGTTTAGAGGAATGATTGTCTGAGTTAGTTGGAACAGCTTCATATTGTTGCTTCAACCATTTTGAAATGTAAAATCTGGATTGATTGTACAACAAACAGAAGTTTGTTCACATCAGATGCAAGAAGCCTCAACTATCAATCTGATGACAAAGGACTTAGTTGAAAGAAGAAAAAAACACACACACGCACTTCTTGTAATTAAAATGACCTTATAAGCTCCACAAGCTCATTCAAGCAATGGTAGGAAGAGCCACCCTTCATACTAACTTCTATTTTCTCTTTCAAATCCTTGGCCCTCACCCTCATTCCCTTCCCATCATCATCTACCATAAGTTTTTTAACAGCTCTCTCTATCTCTCCTCTCTCTAATTCATTCTCCAATTGTAACCCTATTTTCCATACTTGGCTCACATACCTTGCATTCACCTTCTGATCGCTGGAGCATGGCCTGCATAACATTGGAACCCCTTCAGACATACTTTCCAGGGTTGAGTTCCAACCACAATGGCTCCAAAACCCGCCCACCGCGCCATGAGCCAAGACTTCCATCTGGGGTGCCCATGTCACAATGCAACCTCTTTCTCCAACAACTTCTGAGAAACCTTGAGGCAGTAGTTCAATCCCATCAGAATCACAAACTGATCCAGGCCTGATCACCCACAAAAAAGGTTGCCTGCTGTTAATTAATCCCCAAGCCATTTCAAATAGCTCCTTCTCACTTATGAATGCTAAGCTCCCCAAGCTTACATAGATAACTGAGTTATGGGATTGTTTGTCAAGCCACGCAATGCAGCTGGTGTCTTCTTCTAGTAAACTACTACTGGAGGCCGCTGTTGCAATCTTGTGAAGGGGACCTATGGAGAAGATTGGAATTTGGCATTGTTGCTGGATCTGTGCTAGTGATGATTGCTCAAGGCAGTCCAGGGTGTTCCAAATGATGGCTGAGGATGTCCTAACATCGTGTCCATTTGCCATTAGTGTCAAAACGTTTTCAAGTGTGTCGAAAATGGAGATGGGCAGATCCTTGAACCTGAGGGGATGAAGCTCGGCCACCAAGTTCAGTGACATAGAATCTGTGATCCGGAGATATAGTCTTAGTTATAAGTAAGAAAAATAAACATCATTGTCTATAAAAAAATGACCCAGGCATTAGCCTCTTTCCTTGTTTGCAGAAAGAAAAATAGAAAAGAGAAAACAGGGCACACACCTGGGAAGGGAGTGCAACCTTTCGAATGAAGTTGTATTAGAGTGTTGCAAGCAATAAAATTGGTAGCGCTTTGTGTGCGTAAGAGGATTCTTGGAATGTTTAGATCATTAGCCACAGATTCAGAGAAGTACATAAATTCATCATAGATGATGCAGGTGATTTTGTTCTGCGGTTCCTGTTCCGTCACTCTATCAGTCAAGCATTGTTTGAAACTCGCTTTGCAATTGGCGTTAATAGTGAACATAATAGCTACTACATTCCCAGATGAAATCTCATCAGCAATTAAGCCATCTGGTATTGGAAAGAAGGTGAATTCAGGGTGGTTTGAAGGGTTTGGAGAGTTGAAATGGGTGTGAACAATTGAAATGGAAAAGCCCTTTGAGTGAAGGAAGGTGCCCAGCTGAAGCATAGGATTTATGTGGCCTTGGTATGGACATGGGACTAAGACCAACCTGTGACCACTCTGTGCTTTCTTTTCCATCTCCCTCCCTCCCTCTTCCTCTTCCTTCTCACCGATAACCGGGCGCGCACACACACACACACACACAAAGACACTCAATAGCTTGCGGCTATGGAAACCTTATATTGCTTGACAATCTTTTTGAAATTCATAGGAGCTTGAGTATGGAATATATATATATATAGTGGACCTCCCTGCAGAGACCATCAGTAAATAATATTTAGGTAAGCCAATTAGTAATGTCTTTTTCCATAAATTGTTTGGGACATAACCATGTGGTCCTCAGCACGCATTTCATGAATTAAGCAAACTTTGGATGCACGTATTGGACTTTCATCTCTAATGATTGAAAAGTATATTGGCCGGTTGTGGTTGGTTTTAGAGAACTGACTTGATGCAATATGTTGTGTTGATAATTTTATTTTCACGATTGATGAATCCCGATCGTCTATTTACGTCTTTTGCATCGCTTAATTGTAATTCTCTATAAATGAAATTAGGCCAAAAAGTGAACACATTCAACATCTCCCACCAAATATTGTAAGGCTTGTTTAGGTGTGTGTTTGTTTTGCATGGTTTAATGACCTTCGTCGTCTCAGAGTTAACAAATATCTTTTTCACATATTATGGTAGACGCAACAATTTTCTCATGATTAATTAAGAGGGAATGCTTCTTTGAAAGACATGTATCCGTTTTCGCTCTTTCTTTTTCCGGAGGAGCACTTGGTACAGTGTCGCTAGTGATTTTCAGCCATTAATACAAGTAGGACACACAATACATCGAGGTCTGGTAGTGTTGAGAAAAACTTCTGTACCTACCAATAGCTCACGCAGCTGTCTTTCAAATCTTTCATTTTTTAAGTGAGAAAGATAAGGACCAATGTGCAGCAAAGCAACCATGAAAACCCATTATTCTACATTTTTTGGGGGCAACACCACAGAAATTACGTTCTCAGGTTGGCCAGGCCAGAGCCTTGAATCATACATAATATCGTTATTAATGCGCTTTGGACTAGAATGAAAATTTATTTACATCAGATGCAGGAACCAGGAAGCCTTCATCTACCAATTTGACGAGAGAGGACCTAGTTGATGACAAAACCACTTTGATGTTCCAATCAAAATGACCTTATAAGCTTCACAAGCTCATTCAAGCAATGGTAGGAAGAGCCACCCTTCATACTAACTTCTATTTTCTCCTTCAATTCCTTGGCCCTCGCCCTGATTCCCTTCCCATCATCATCTACCATAAGTTTTCTAACAGCTCTCTCTATCTCTCCCCTCTCTAATTCATTCTCCAGTTGTATCCCTATTTTACATACTTGGCTCACATACCTTGCATGCACCTTCTGATCGCTAAAACACGGCCAACATATCATCGGAACCCCTTCTGATAAACTTTCCAGCGTTGAATTCCAACCGCAATGGCTCCAAAACCCACCCACCGCGTCATGCGCCAGAACTTGCCTCTGGGGTGCCCATTTCACAATGCAACCATTTTCTCCAATAGCTTCTATGAAACCTTGAGGCAATAGCTCAATCCAATCAGAACCACAAATTGATCCGGGCCTGATCACCCACAGGAAAGGTTGCTTGCTCTTAGCTAACCCCCAAGCCATCTCAGCTAGTTCTTTCTCACTAATGGATGCTACACTTCCCATGCTTACATAGATAACTGAGTTATGGGTTTGCTTGTCAAGCCACGCAATGCATCCCATGTCCTCTTCTAGTAAACTAGTTGAAGCTGCTGTTGCAATCTTGTGAAGAGGACCTATGGTGAAGATTGGAACTTGACATTGTTGCTGGATCTGTGCCAGTGATGATTGTTCAAGGCAGTCCACAGTGTTCCAAATGACGGCTGAGGATGTCCTGACATTGTGTAAATTAACTACTAGTTTTGAATAGTTCTCATACGTGTCAAAGTTGGAGATGGGAAGATCCTTGAACCTGAGGGGATCAAGGTCGGGAACCGGGTTCCGTGACATAGATTCTGTGATCCATAGTGGTGGTCTTAATTAGGTATAAGTAAGAAAAATAAACATCATGCATTAAGTAAGATGACTCAGGCGTTAGCCTCTTCCCGGTCATTTGCAGAGAGGTAGATCAGCTGTACTATTAATCTTAACCATTGGAGTTTTATAGAAGGGTACATACCTGGGAAGGGAAAGGAACCTTTTGAAAGAAGTTGTAGGACGGTGCTGCGGGCAATAAAATTGGTAATGCTGACAGTGCGTAAGACGATGCTTGGAATGTTCAGATAATTAGCCACAGCTTCAGAGAAGTACATGATGTCATCATAGATTATGCTAATGCTGTTCTGTGGTTCTTGCTCCATCAGTTGAGTCAAGCATTGCTGGAAGCTTGCTTTGCAATTGGCATTAAGAGCCAACAGAATAGCTACTAAATTCCCAGACAAAATTTCGTGTTCAGTGAGGCCATCTGGTATCGGAAGGAAGGTGAATTCAGGGTGGTTTGAAGGGTTGGGAGAGTTGAAATGAGTGTGAACAATTGTGATCGAAAAACCCTTTGAGTGAAGGAAGGTACCAAGCTGAAGCATTGGATTTATGTGGCCTTGGTATGGACATGGGACTAAAACCAACCTTTTACAGCTCTGTGTTTTCTTTTCCATCTCCCTCCCTCTTTCTCTCTCGTCTTTCACAGATTCAAATAGCTTGCAGCTATGCAACCTTATGAGACTATGTAATATAGAATGGTCCCCGCGTGCTGCACAGATCATAATTAGCAAATAACGTTAGGTAAGCCAGATTAATAATAAAGTTGTCTTTTCTCTTCGTAAATTGCTTGTCGCAGTTCTCAATCAAACTTCCGATTTTTGTCTCAATAAAGACTGACACTCTTCATGTCGTCTTGTGCTTTTGGTTACATCTTCATGGATTAAGAACACGTTTTTTTTAGGAGTGGAAAAGAAAGATGTTGAGTCTTACATGATTCCCATTTCTTATTTATAGCATAATTAAATCGACAGGACTTGGATACATTATTCAAACTGAGAAATTTTCGGGTGTTTATCAATTGTATTATACAACTATATGATAAGAAAGATAGACGCATGATTATATACAAGTAGTGGTAGGACATGTTTTCTCGTAGTTCAAGTTCCAGGCTTCTACTAGAATATCATTCACTACACACTGATAAATAGATACAAATGCATAAGAGTGGCTTTTGGAAGTTTTAAGCAAACTGCTAACTCAACAGTCCTTGTTGAAAATAAGTGGGATAGACAACAGTATCCAATACAATTAAAATGAATTCATACGTTCGCTTAATATGCTTTTGCTTCAATTGAGTCTCTTGTCAGTCCCATTCCAATTGGAGAAAGCCGGCACTCACCAGTCGGCTCCCTTTAGAAAGCTGCTTTTTGCTTCAATTAAGTTGGCTACTTTTTATCTTTCTTCTTCTTACTTTTCCAACTAATAGAAACTGGTAATTTTAAATTGAGATTAAAAGAAAAGATGATATTTTTAAATGCTTTTTACAAATATAGTTATGAGAAATTTTGATATACATGAGATGAGGTCAACCCTGTAACTATAAAGTCTGCAGTCCCACACTTTTTATTGCAGTTGAGGACAGACGTACATAACATTTTTGAGAATTAGGTAAAATGTTATTGCATATCCGTCGTTTCGTTTGTAAGCTACTAGTCACCCTTCTCATCTGTCAAAAAAAATCTAATAGTCAATTGATATTTAAAAGTTGGGCAGAACGTTGGTTCTAGCTCACATCATATTTGTCACATGAATAGATGTAGTGAAAGTAACTAAAATTGTTTATATTATTAAAAATAGTTATTTACTGTAGACGTCCCTAAACTATGGCCCCAATTGCAATTGGATACATGAATTTTTTTTTTTAGACAATTATATCCTTTAATTAGACATGGAAAAAGCTTTAATTAGATGAAAAAGCTTTTTTATAAAACCTAAAAAACCAATCCAGAGTTGCAATTAAATCCTGCCGTAACAGAATCCGTCAAGATTAACCATGTGAGTGCCACATGATCTTCTTGTTCAGGGTATATTCGACTTTTCATCATTTTGAAAGAAACAAAATTAAATTCAGCGTTGGAAAGAGGGGGAATTAAAACCCATCAAATTGAAGATGAAAACCCATATGCTATTTCTACACTAGAAGAAACAAAAAAGAAAAAACTTAAATTCTTCTTCTCAACCACCAAGTACCAGATTTCCTTTCTTTTTTTTTTTTTTTTTTTTAATGATCTTCCTTAGAAAATAAGGGCAGAAAAAAAAATTAAAAAAGGAAAAAGAGGGAGCATTATTGAGATCCATACGGTAATTAGAGGCATAAAAGGGTGGATTGAATGATCATCACCACAAACCTCACTGAATTTGAATAAATCGAGGTCGTCCATCATCGGGGGGCAGCTATAGGTTGAGATCAAACTGCAAAGGAGAGACTCTGAAATGACGACGTCATGACGCAATCATCGCCGTTGTCAACGACGGAGGACGAGGAGTCGCAGTTGCTGTGGCAGTCATCGGGTGGGCAGGGTGCACGAGTTTCCGCTGCCGCTGAGCATCGGAGGTGGGTATGGGGAAGGGGAGGTTGGGATGGGGGTTGGGGAAGATGAGATGGGGGTGCCTTTTTCTGGGTTTGGTGCGACTGTTCTTGTTCTAGTTTTTATTTTTTTGAATTTTTTGTTATTTTATTCTTTAAGATATATTTGTTCTTGTTATTATTATTTTTGTTTTAAATTTATCTTTTCTCCAACTCAGTAAATACTTCTGGAAGAAGGAGCAGTTCATCCATGCTAATTGAAAGGACACTTTTACCCCTAATCTTGACGGACAAATTGACAGATTTGGATGGCATGACCTAATTGCAACTGTTTGTCTAATTAAAGGATGTAATTGGCACGAAAAAGGCAATGAGGCAAGTTAAAATATCGGCCGTGCAGATAATATCGGGTCTCCAATTTACGGATATTTCATGATATATCGTTATCGTTTTAGGTATCGGGAAGAAATCAACAAAATGAGTATATAGGTGAAACACATAATTTTGGTGTAAAACTTTCATAGATGTTATGTACATTGTCAATGAATGTATTGAACAAATAAAACTCAAAATTTACTAATAATATATATATATATATATATGATGAAGTATAAGTGGTATGTAATGCGTATGAAAAGTTTGAAAATAAAAAGTTGATTAGAATGAATAAACCATGCATAAATTCATAGTTTATTTAAACATTGGATTACAATTTAGATGAGTGTCCAACTACATAAATGAAGAGCTCCTATGAGGTTCAAACAATGAGGAACAACCATCTAGATTCATACAATAATCATACCAAGTCATGTAACCGAGTAGTTTGTAAGCCATGTTTGAACATGTGCACATATGTCTCTCTTGAGCTCCCTATGTCCTCCCATATATGGGATAGTTAGGATTAACCCAACTAGTAGGTCCATAATCTATTTCTTCATTTTGAGCTCCATATCTAGTTCCATTATAATCAGACATGGCATGACCATAGCCATCATAAGATTCATTTGAGTTAGTACTAGGTCTAGTTCCTATGCTCATAAATCCAAAACTGATCGCCATGTCCTCTTCAGATGAATTGATTGGTTGGCTTCTTTTCTTTGAGTATTGCTTCCCAATTGCGTCAATGCCTGGTCCAGCTTCTCTGCATCCATGATCCTCATCTTGGGTGGTATGAGTAAAATCAGCCTCAACAGTAAATGGGTTGTATTGTCTTCCTTCTTCATTACCTCCTGATCCATCATTACTTCCTCCATTATTATCTGACGAATTGGATGAACTTTCCATTCTACTAGCACTAGCATCGTCTCTCAAGGGACGTCTTTGACCTTGCCTAGGTCCAAGCATATACCTCCAAAAAATATTTTCAATTTCAATTTGCTTCAAAGCTTTTAATTTTTTTGGGTTTTGTTATGGGTATCGGAAATATCGCAAAATATCGAATATCGCACTTAGCGGGGATATATCGTCGATATAGGGGAAGATATGACCTTACCCCAATATCGGTGTCGACAGTTCAAAATGTCGATATATCGCCGATATATCGGTGTATCGGCCGATATTTCAATCCTTGACTGAGGGCCAAGTTCAATGACATCTATAGTAAATAACCCTATTAAAGAAAAAAATTAAACATGCCGTAACATTTTTCAACTGGATTATTTTGCTACTCAGAATTATCACATACTATCAAAACTAACTCTAGACAAATTCTTATGTAATGGAATGGGAATGGTAACACATTTTTCATTCCATCCTACAGCAAACCCAAACGCTCTCTATGACCTTAACATAGTTTAGACCCTCTTGGGCACGCAGGCCCAAAGAGGTCCAAATAGAAGGAGTTAAC
Organism: Prunus mume; assembly: GCF_029339155.1. NCBI lineage: Eukaryota > Viridiplantae > Streptophyta > Magnoliopsida > Rosales > Rosaceae > Prunus > Prunus mume. Next base: position 24,914,745 of record NC_142698.1, read on the forward strand.
AACAAAGAGTGGGAGACAATATTCCCAAAGCAAGGAAGGAGAGGGAATGCCCCAAAGATGCTAAAGCATCAGCTACAGAATTAGCTTCCCCAAAAATATGAGTAAATCTAATCTCTTCGCAGAAAGAAGCTAGGTGTAACACGTCCTGAATCAACTGTGTAATGCACCAAGGAACTGTTGGAGCGGAAAATTTCGGATCCTCCAACAAGTAATTTTTGATTTCCATGTTGAGAAACTGGACACCATCTTTGATTATCACCATTGAGTGAGGAGGGGGTACCTGCAAGAAAACAATCCGACGCTCAAATCAGTTTTCGTTCATGAATACTGCAATAGAATCAATCATACATCTCTCCCCTTATGCTGGGAAATTAATTGTCCTTTTATAGGCACTGAACCCTTAGACTCCAAGTCCCATATCCCATATTTATCTCCATATTCTATGGTAGTGGATATCATGTTATTTAATTCCCTCCACTTCCTCAAATTTAGGGTTCATGGGAAGTGTCTTGTTACTTGAGCCTTAATTTTTGCTCCCACAGGAACTGAGCAGAGATTCTTCACTGAGTCAATCACCAGTTTTGAGTCACCCTCGACCATGATGTAGCGCCAGCCTTTGGAGACAGCATAGGCTAAACCATCCCGAAGAGCAAAGAATTCTGCCACTGTAATTGAAACCTCACTAAGCTTCTTGGCGCCTGCCAGCCGGACGTGTCCATCATCATGTGAACTTAGGTCATAGCTAGGCAAAATTTCCATTTAAAAGCTCAATATCAGCATCAAGCACATATATATGGACAGAGGAGGCACACTTCCATTTAGTCTCACAATATAAGGATACTTAATCAGCTCATACCAGTTGAGTCTAATATGGATGGGTGCTTAAATCTAGCACGAAAACTCATCTTGCCTTAGGAAATTTATAAAATCCAAAATTATTTTTCCACTTTCCACTTGAAATCATTTAAACTCAAACTATTACCTTCCAAAAATGCTTTTCATTTTGGGATCAATTGATTGCCCTAGATTATAGCCGTTTTCATTGTCAACAACCTTCTTAATTCTTGTAAGGAAATCTAATTCCCATGGGACTTTATTGGGACTTTATTGAGGAGTTCAATTGTGCTATACTTAAAATTCATGTGCCAATGGGTCTACCTCAATGGAAAAAGACCTTGATGTGCAGATCAGTGATCTCAAATTCAACCCATGGCAAGACTTTAGTATTGTGTGCATAGAAAACCCTCTCTCCCTTGTAGTTTAGACTATATCGCTTGTATTATATAACAAAAAAAAAAAAAAATTCACATACTCATCTTTTCTCTTTATTATATTCTTCTGATATGTGAGGAACTAGAGTGATTGTTTAAATTATATTGTGTTTAAATAAAGTTAACAGTGCTAAATTTTTGTTAAGTGATAAGACACATGTCAAAAGAACAGGGCAGACTGGGCACATGGATTTAGAGAACAACAAATTTGATCCAAACATTTTTTACACTGTGTTACTCAACACTTACACAAATTGGGTTTTTGGTTTTTTTCTATGGGATGAGGAATTCAAATTTGCAACATTTTTCATTGCTAGAAAAAGAAAAGCTACTGCCAGCAGGATATATGTGTGAGAAATCTCTCTCCTCTGGAGTTTAAACTATCACTTGTATTTAAAAAAACTACCAGACGAATAAGTGGTTAGTAACCCCTTCACTCATACTTGAACATCATTAGTACTTCTTTGAAAGACAGTATGCTGGTGTTCTTTCATTGTTTCGTATTGAGAAATGCCGGCAATCTAGAATAGACAATAAGTTAATTTAAACTTTTTTTTATTCACACATGGTGCTTAATTTTTTGGGTTTAAGAAGAAGAAAAAAATCAGCCAACATATTTTATCTGTATAGTTTTGTACTACAATATTTAATATGTAGTACACAGAATGCTACTTAAACAAATTGCATCTGCTCTTAAAGTATGCAAATTTCCACCCCCAACACAAGACTGTGGTGCAAAAGTTGTGACTAGTATATGGCATGGCCCAGTTAATTATAGCCAGCCGACTAAGAATCTACTTGATAAGTCTATGGTGGAAGCACCACTAACCAAGCTAGCTGATGGAGTTTAGCACCACTAACCAAGCTAGCTGATGGAGTTTAGCACCACAAATTAAATTAAGTACCATTTGTTGTAGTACAGATATATGAACTTCCAGTACTAAAACCCACTTTCCCTTATTTACTTCTTTCTTTATATAATCTCTTCTCATTTTTATTTGGGAGCAAAGCAACCATGAAAACCCATTTTACATATTTCTTGGGCAACACCACAGAAATTATGTTCTCAGGTTGGCCAGGCCAGAGCCTTGAGTCTTACATGTTGGCCTTAGTATCCGTCTTTCTGCTCTCTTTGGTGGTAGAGTGGCTTTCGCACACGAAATTGATCGATCGATCTACCGCAGATAATTATGTTTCTGATGGGCTTAAGCAAACCTTGATGTATACTATTAGGGTTGGATTGGCTTATTTGGTAATGCTAGCAGTCATGTCGTTCAACGTTGGTGTTTTACTCGCTGCAATTTCTGGATATTCAGTTGGCTTCTTGATTTTTGGTAGTAGGGTTTTCATGAGATCGAAGAAGATAGTGCCTAATATGGATCAAACTGACGATCTTACTCCAATCAGTTGTTGCTAAGCAGCATATTGGAGGTACCTTATCATCTGAAAATTGTAATTTTGATTGAAGAATATTCACGTACGTACATATTTTTGTTTGGCAGACGATACCTGTGTACGCACTTGTGAGCATATTATTCTTTTTTACTTTCTCTCCTTTTACCTTAATGCTTGTGAACATTGTACAGAAAATTGATTGAATATTAGGAAATTACTGGCCAAACCAAGGGAAGGATTATACGTTATAGGAAAATCACAAGTAAATCGATCTAGTCTATATATATAATGAGGATGATGGTGAAGTTCAAAGGCACAATTAATGTTCAAGGGGGAAACTAGGAATTTGCATAGGGATTTCGTCTCTTTTGCGAGGATGGTTGACTTACCTTTTACTACGTGTTGCTGGAGTGGACTGGACTGGACCAATAAGGCACACCTATGTTGCACTGATGTTCTTAATTGGAGGGGTATATTAGTATTCAATACTTTGATACCTTGATACGGGTACGATACGCGTTTGATACGTATTTGATACAGATATAGGAGCATCGTTGACTTTTTTGAAAGTTAACGATACCTTTCCGATACTTCAAGGATACATTTCGATACTTTAAGGGGTAATTTTGAAAATATTTTAAAATATATTTGGTGGTTTTCAAAATTATAAAATCCAAAGTTAGAGATTTGGGATGTGGGTTCTCAATGTTTTTAATTTGTTTTTGTGTTGCTTTTATTATGAACAATCCTATGGAAACTTATATTTTGTGTTTTTTTTATAGAGGCTTGTATTTTGTGTTTAGTTTTATATTTTGAACTTATGATGAATGATTATAACATGATGGATATAATATTTATTAATTTATTTTAATATATATATTATTTTAATCGCCGTATTCATATCCTAGTTTTTGGAGTTTTGTCATATCAGCGAATCGTATCATATCGTATCGACGTCCTTGTACTCGTACGAGTGCAACATAGCTTGGCAACATACCATAAGGATTTGCGATTGATTGTTCAGTTTTAGAACATACTCGTCGGCTGAAGATTTGCAGCAAACAATAGCCTAGGGCCCGTTTGGTATCCTACTTGGATCCAATTTTATAAACTCAAAAATATATTTGCCACAAAAACCTATTTGGTAGGCCCATTTTTAAAAACCCAAACCCAAAAAAAGTGAGGTTTTATATTTTTTTTTTTCTCTCTCTCTCTCTCTTGCACACCACCAAAATTGATGTTTATGTCTCACATCTTTTTCCTTTTCTTTTGTTAATTTCAATTTAGGGATTAGAGTTTCTGATTTTTATTGAAATTTCTTTTAGATCTTAAAGATAGTTTGGGGTTCAATACCAAATAAGGTTTTAAATCTTAAAATCACTATTTTAAATATAAAAAAATTATAATTTTTAAGTTTATTTTTTTGAGTAGGATATCAAAAAAGTCCTTAGCTACCTACTGTGTTATGGTGTGGCAAAAGAAAACATTTCTAGATAAGCAAAAAATTGGGTCCCACATATCGAGCAAAAGATGGTATTAGAGAACCTTTGTCAGTTTGTGGCACTATCACGTCTTTTAGTGAACAAAATTTGACAAATTCAATGAGTCCAGCAATATACAAATTACTCATAATTGAGTAGGATATGCGTTGAACAATGATCTGGCAGAGCGGGACCCCAAAACCACAAGAGCAATTTTCTTCTCTTTTTAAGAAATAAAACCAGAAAAAGTTAGACTGACTATAAATCACGAAGATTTGATAAGATGCAATAATCTAAATACGGAAGCAATATGATTATTGAATCACATTTCCTATTTTTTTTCATCCTTTTTGGAAATTAAAAAAAATTATCTGACTGAGTAATAACCCTTCATAGCTCCTAACCATCGCCATAGATTTTCATACATTTGAACTGGTATCCATAAAAAATAATAAAAATTGAACCATTAATTACCTAACATTTACGGGAAAAAAAAAAGTTAAAAGTGAACCCTAAACCCTTAATTATCAGTGTAGCGGAAGCGCAAGCTGTTTTTATTTTATTTTTTATAATCTCTAAATTGTATTAAGGAATGATAGATGCTTTTTGAACGTTAGAAATATATTACCACTTATTAAGAGCTAGTTGATAAAATGTGTAATCTTTACTTAACACAGTAACGCAAGGAGCTTGTAGCTAAAGCTTGAAATTTCAATATTTGGAATTTGGAATTTTTCGGAATCTCTAGATACATTCCCACTTCAATCCAATTTTTATCGGAATTTTCGGATTTCGAAACTTTCGGATATCAAAATTGATTTGGACTTATCAAAATCAGAAATTGTCATCACCAAATTGGTCCTGTAATTTTAACCCATCCCCATCCATCCATCCATATATGATATACATGTATGTACTATTAATACCATCTGTGTACTATTGATATTCTTCTCTAGGCTGCTACTTTGTTCTAGGGGTGGTTGCGGTTCGGTAACGAATTTTTACTCAAACCGCTTAAACCGACCGACTTATTTGCGGTTTGGTGATTTTGAAACCGCAAACCGATGCGTGCTTTGCGGTTTAAAACCGATTCTCAAGATTCACAAAAATATAAATTCACAACCTAAATAAATAAATACACAACCTCAATTTCTCAAATATATATAAATTCACAATCTCATCAACTTCAAGCATCTCACAACCTAAGAAAATTAAAGTTACAATTTCAACATTCCAATTAAAGTTAAACTTCTCAAGCATTCCAATTCCAAATCCTTTAAAGTTATAAACCAAAAGGAAAATGCAAAGCAAAATGAATTAAAGTTACAAAAAAAAGAAAAATTCAATTCAAAGTTAATTAAAGTTACAAACTAAAAGGAAAATGCAATGCACCAAGCGTTATAAACTAAAGTTATAAACTCAAGTGTTGGTGGTGAGTGGATTTGAAGAACCCCTGTTGTGTTGTTTGGCACCAATGTTATTTACAAATAAAACAACATAGTGTAGTACATTTTATTATAAGAAGAAGCATAAATAACATTAGTATAAATAAACTAATTACTTACAATTGTCATATGTTCTATTTCCAAACCCCAAAATTCAACAAAATTTCATCATCCGCATGGCTATATTTTGCGGTTTGATAACGCAAGTTTGAAAATCAATATCAATGAATGAATCGCAAATGCGGTTGGTTCTTATCATAAGAAATGCGGTTCGGTTTCGCGATTCGGTTTCATTCATGTAAATTATCGGTTGGTTTTTGCGGTTTTTGGTTTTTCGGTTTAAAATGCCACCCCTACTTTGTTCTATATTATATATCAAACACCGCCAGATGCGTCAGGACGACTTGACCTTAGACTTGACCAACAATAAAAAGACTTAAACCTTAGACGGCATTTCTCTTATTTTGGCGATGCATACACGGCAGTGCCGTGCAACACATGTTTCTTCATGAAACTGCCATGTACTATCTTCATTGACCCGGTGAACTGACAATTCCCAGATTAAAACAAAAGAAAAAAAGAAAAAGAAAAGAAAACTACAGTCCAAAGTTCAAACGATGGCAATCACAGATGACTTTTCAGGTGAACTTAGGACCAGTTTTTATTTACACAAGAATACTGCCAAGATAATATTAACAAAACACAAAAGTTGATTATGTTTGAATCTATATATATATAAAGCAAAAGGCAGATAATGGTGAAACATTCAAAATACCAAAAAATGTGATTAATTCAAATATTAAGAATTGTAATTATTAATTAAATGAGAATAATATGGTAAATTCACATTTTTTAATATTAAAAAAATTAAAATTAAAAATAAAATCAGATAATAAGTTCCTACCATTTAACATAACTACTTACAGTGTTATCTTTTCTTATAAAAAATAAAATAAAAAGAAAAGAAAACCAATTGGCGCATGTGCCAAGGGGCTAGTCTAAAGAATAAAAAATAAAGTTTTTTGATTGGTTATAAAATTGACCTCGTCAATTTTATTTTACCAGGTTTTTTTTTCTTTGGGGTATATATTTGATTCTCATTTAAAAATGACGTAATATGACAGATATACCCCTGTATACATCAAGCTATTTTGGCAAGGGTTTTGCGCCTATTGCATATACATATTTGTAAATTCCCAAATTTCCCAGTTGAGTTTTATCTTTGTACTACACATTACGAGCCCCAATGTGTACGAACAGATTCATTAAGACACCCTAATATCCTTATAAATACCCCCAACTAAATGCATTGAGAGCCCTCACTGATTTCAAGTTTTCAAACCCCAAACACAAGCAAAATTTTGAGAGAGAGAGAAAGAGAAGGTATGGAACATGGGCATATGGAAGGCATGGCATCACCACCATCACCACCATCATCCATGATGAACGGCTCAAATGGGATGATGCACCATAAGATGATGATGCACATGACCTTCTTCTGGGGCACGACCGCCGAGGTGCTCTTCTCCAAGTGGCCAGGCTCAAGCACCGGCATGTATTACGTGTGTCTGCTCTTTGTCTTTGCCCTAGCTGTTATCGTCGAGTGGCTGTCTCATTGTCGTTTAATCAAGGCTGGCTCAAGCGACGTCGTTTGTGGACTGGCCCAGACTTTCCTGCATACCATTAGGGTTGGGCTGGCTTATATGGTCATGTTGGCCGTCATGTCATTTAATATTGGTGTGTTTCTTGTGGCTGTGGCTGGGCACACCGTTGGGTTCTTGCTGTTTGGGAGTAGGGTTTTCAAGAAACCAGATCCTGAGGATGAAAAGGGCTCTGATCTTCCTCCTATGAGTTGTTGATAATTTTCATTCATGGAAATATTAAATGGGCCTTCTTTTTTTCCTTAATTTTATGGATTTCTTTTCAGATTTTGTTTGTGGTCTTGAATAAAGACGATAGATATTTACCAAATTAGTGTTGGTTTTCAGAATTTTTTGCAGAATTATCTCTTTCTTTTTCAATCCAAGATTTTGATATGTGTGGCTGTGAAGGGGAGGGTAAGCTATTGCTCTCATTACAATCAAGTCAAGTCAATATTCATTAATGACCATGGGCTAAAGGGCCAACCTTTTGAATCCTTGAGCCGTTTTAACGGATAGATGTGCTATAATTCTGAATTGCAAAGAAAACAATTTTCGAAATTAAGATTGATTCTAATTAGCTTTGGAGTTGTTAAAGATAGAACGACGATGACATCAAAATTAAGACTGATTCATTTATTATTTTCTAAGGGAGATGTCAAATACCAAACATCAAATTTAAATTGATAGTGATGTGTGATTTGACATTTACATTTATCTCCACGATATATCGAATAAATAATTATCAGAATATCAATCATTTAAGATAAAGAAGAAAAATAATAAAAGGAAAATAATAAATGAAATTCTAATAGTTATCTTTAAAAAATAATAAAATATTCATTTGACATTTCTTTTGAGATGTCAAAAATAACAACTGAACATCGCTTCATTAAACATCGATTTGACAATTGATTGGAGTGATGTGAGATGTTATTTATAACCGTTAAATGTCTATGTGGCACTTTTGATATATCAGTTGAAGATGCTCTAAGAAGTGTATCACTAAACTAATTAAGGATGGATTAGAGACTATAATTTAATTTATTAAATTCAGGAGTTATAAGCTGTATTTGGAAGGAGGGATTCTTTTTTTTTTTTTTTTTTATCAAATAGAAACTTTATTAGATGAACTTTAATGGTATAATCAAATACATCAACAAGACATCTAAGGAGGGTGTATTCAATTTAGATTTTAAATGATTTTAAAAGAGTTATAAAGTTTATGGAGTTTAATTGAATTTAATTGAGTTTGACTAAATTCTACAAACTCCACGTAGAGTTTCATTGAATTTGTGTATAGATTTTAATTGAGTTTGTTAGAATTTTATTATTGATTTCAATGGAGTTTATAACGATGGAGGTGGTGGTGATGAAGATGACGGTGGCGATGGTGGTTTGTGGGGGAGGTAGTGGTGGAGGAGGTGGGGTAGTAGTGGTGGTGGCAGTGGAAGTGAGGTGGTGGTGGGGTGATAATAGCGATGGCGGTGGCGGTGGCGGTGGTAGTGGCAATGATAGGGATGTGCATGAACACATGATGTCTTTCTTTTGGATGTAGTGCGGTTGTGCGCGGCGTGCCGACGGTCACGTGCGTTGAGATGGTGATGAGGTTCGGGTAGAAGATGTTCAAGTGATGCGCCTATTTGAGTTAGACTTCTAATCAACGATTGTGGCCGAGAGAGAACTTATCTCGCCGTCGGGTTCACTACCTGAGCTACAAGGCCGTTTAGTGGTGGTGTTGATGGTGGGTTTTGGGCGGTGCTCCGGTGCGTTGCTCAAAGAGCAACGGTCATTATGATATATGAGGTGAATGAGATGATAACAAGGGTGGTGCTTCGGCGTCTTGAAAAATCAAGGGTCGTATGATATATTGATGAATGGATTTTTCTTACAATCTACCACTACTCCTAGGAAAGCAATTAAAGGTATTGAAAGTGCGTTACAGGAAAAGATAAATTGCTCCGTGGGAGGCTTTTGGTTTTGGTGTTGGACCTTTTGAATGTGGCCTTGAGCTTAGTATTTATAGGAGGAGTCGGAGGGCCAATCGGACGCATTAAATGCGCAGGCACGTCGCAAGCCATCATTGCCTTGATTCGCTCGAGCGTCGCCGCCTCGTCAATTGAAACGCGGCCTTTGGGCTTCGACACGTCATCGCGTATTCGAGCACATCGGACCGTTACGTCTCGAAGGATCGTGCCTTTTCGTTTAATTCTAGCGCCAATACAAAAACCCATCCTCTTCATTCCTTCCTTACGCTTGCAGAATTTTCAGAGCGCCCAAACTCGCCAAAACTCTTCTCTCAATCTATCAACCCTTTCGAACTTCTTATCTCGGCCTCCACTTCATACGCGATTATCCCTTTGTGCAGTGCTTGGCTCCCTATGTTCTTCGTGTTCATCATCCCTCTTGACTTTTTCCTTTAAAACACCCCACTTTAATCCGTTTTAATGGCCTCGCCTACGCCTCTGTTGAAGCTCTGTCCCAAGTCTTCGGACTCGGTTTGAAGACATCTGCCGAGAATTCGGGCTCGGTCCTTTACGATATCATTGCGCCTGGGTGATGATGCGGTGTTGCCACGATTCCTGCGTCCTCGGCCCCTCCTTGAAATGAGGAATGCGAGAAACAGTGTCCATTTGAGGACAACTTGGTGAATTTCGGCCTTTGATGGGGACTTCAAGATTGGAATGTCGCGGTCGCGCCCCAATGGCCAACCTCGACCCGCGGGAAAAATGGCTGAGGATGGAGCACTTCTTCCCGGTAATGGAAGGATCAAGGCATTTATCACTTGATCAAGCTATTCGATCGACCACTCGTCATGGACCGATCGCTCTTAGCCGCGACCCTATGCCTCGGTCGTCGGCCACAAATACTATGAACTGGTTTGGCATGATGGCGCGACCGTTTAGATATGGCGCTTTATTCGGCCTTTCCCTCTCGGCGTGGAAGTAAGCGTCGCTTTGGTCGCCAAGGCCGAAGGGCTTCAAGGCCGCGCATGGCCTCGGTCGCCAAGCTTGCCAGGAGTTAGGCAAGAACATGCTCAACTACTCCAGCTTATACAAAGAACCGTGTGGAGGCGGTGATGATGATTCTATTGCTCCCTTGGGCGAGGTCGAGCATGCCGCGTTCTTCTTGTATTGGGTAAGTTCGTGTTCGCACTCGGCGAACAAAGTTACCTAGAGTTCGCCCATCGGCCGACTATCTTGTGTAGGGCGGAAGGTGGCGCTTCGGCCCATTCCTCTCGGCCATATCTACCGCGTTTCGATGGTCACCGGCGAGATGAAGCCGGGCGGTGGTCCCCATGGGCCTTCGATTCGGCTGCAAGCTTACTTCCCAGAGTGAGTGGGCGGTCGATTACCGACACCGAGCCGTTGTGCGATTCGCTCGGCCCGTGAAGCATAACACCTCGATCTTACGCTACAAATTTTTCTATGGTGGACCGAAAGACGGTCCGCGATTAAGTGTGCCTCGCTCGGTCTTATCCTTTGTACGCGCACGACCTCTCGTGATTCCCGACGGTGAAATAGAAACGATCCGAGGGAGATCGAGGTTCCTTCGGTCGCGCGACCTTCATTCTGCGGCGTCGGGGCTAAAGTTTATTTACGCGTGCATTTTGTGGCGCGGCAATTCGGCCTCGATCAACGGTGCGCTTCCACCGTTGTCAATCAAGCGGCTCTCATCTTGGAAGGCGGCGTCGCTCAACGACGGCGTGGCGGATCTCATTCGGCTTGTAAAGAGATGACCTTTCTTACCCTAAGGCAGTGGATTCGCCGAAATGCGGTCGGCGAAGATGGAAGGCTCGCGAGGAGTGCATCTCGGCCTGATTCATCGGCTGTAGAAGAGGCCGTGATGGGGCCTTGAAGAATGTAGATTGGGGCCCTCCTTCCCCGGCAAGGTGAAGAAGGCTAGCCGTGTTCGGACTAGTCGCGGCGCGGCCGTACCTAAGTGGCGGCCTCCTCCTTGGTCGAGAGCGGATCGTGACTCCGCGGCCCCACCCTCGAGCACCGGTGTGGTGGGCGCGAAAAACCTTGGCACATCGGCTGAAAAGATGAATGGATTTTCCTTACAATCTACCACTATTCCTAGGAAAGCAATTAAAGATATTGAAAGTGCGTTACAGGAAAAGATAAATTGCTCCTTGGGAGGCTTTTGGTTTTGGTGTTGGACCTTTTGAACGTGGCCTTGAGCTTAGTATTTATAGGAGGAGTCCTGAAGGGCCAATCGAGGTGAAAAGATCTGCCTGGTAACTGAAAAGATCTACATGGTGGAGTCTGATCAGGGCAAGTAGGTAGTCAAATCGGCATTTGGGATCGTGAAGTATGGTGGTGTGACCCCCATAAATCTGGGCAAATCTCGGCCATCGCTGATCGTGAGCTTTGCGCCCCTGGCGTGGGAACGCATTTAATGCCCTGGTCTAGTGGTTGGTGATCTGACCTCAAGTTGTGAGAATACTTTGTGAGAATGTTTGCGCCTAACCACTCTGATTCCTGTTGCCAAATCCTGAGCTTAACCACTCAAGTTGTGAGAATACTTTTTGGAAGTTGATGATGTGTGTACGTTTGTGTATCTACACAAACGCACACACACATCAACATCCAAACAATTGCCTCCTAAAATTTCACTACGGTAGTCACAGATTTGCAATCAGAGAGACAATTTTTTGAAAATTGGTGATGTCTGTATGTTTGTGAATCAGATACATAAACATACACACACACACCAACATTCAAACAATTGCCTCCTAAGAGGTGAGGTGAGACAGAGAATGGGGCAAGAAGAAGTTGAAACCCTAATTGAATACTAAAACTGAAAGAACCCGTGAAAAAAAAAATCTATTTATAATTAAAAAATCAAATCCACATCGGTTATATTACACCTAACGACGTTTAACAAAAAGAATTCACGTCGCGCAACAAATACATTGCGTCGTCTTAGTCTTACTTAAGACGACAAAAAGACTACGGTAGTACAAAAAATCGTCGTTTTATATTCGTATTTGATTTAAATCATCATCCAAAAAGAAACTTTACATATTCCAGAACATTAATTTCCTTCATTTTAAATTTCCTCGGGGAAAAAAAACTCTATTTATAACGCATGTAATTGAAAAATAAACTAAAAGATCACGGGAAAAAAAATTCTATTTATAATTAAAAAAATCAAATCAACGTCGGTCATATTACACCTAACGACGTTAAACAAAAAGAATCCACGTCGCGAAACAAATATTGTGTCGTGTTAGTTAAAAAAACGACGGTAGAACAAAAAACCGTCATTGTCCCAAACAAAATAATAAAAGCAGTTGATCTTTTTTTCTCCAACGTTTCTTAAGCATAGTAAAATTAGACTATTCGTGACCTAAGTTTTTGTGGGTATGTTGAAAAAGCAGTTGATCTTTTGTATCTTTGTTGAATTTTACAGAAATTTTTGTGTGTTTTTCATTTGGGTCTCTGCCAATTTTGATGCTTGTTCTATTTCCGAGCTCGATAAAAAAAAATAAAAATAAAAATTCAGGCACCTATGATTTAAGTGGGAAAATTTTGTCACTTGAAACGGAATTTAATTTTCCTTTTGTTTGGAGTAAGTTTAAAGTATGGTTTATTGAAGCACTTTGTGAAATTGAAAGTCCATGAAGCATCTGTGTAGTTTATGATTGCATCTTAGGCTGTGGATATTTCAGTTGAGGTTGTAATTGTGAGAACAGCGCTCTGTTTCAGTTCTCGCAGACAATGCAGGGATAGTTTGTATTGCATTGTATATTTTTATTGATATAAAGCTTAATTAGAATTAGAGTAGATGTTTACTGTGAGGACAGATTTTTTTTTGGGGATTGGTAAACATGATTTCTGATTTTATGCTCCCATTTGAACAAATTTTTATAATTTTTGAAGGGTCCAAAAGTCAGAGCAGTTAAAAATGCAGTCCAATGAAGCTCCAGTTTCCATGGAAGTCGAAGCAGTTCCATCTGAGCCAAGTTCAGCATCTGCGGCTTTGCCACCAAAACCAATTTTTGAGCCTTTGAAGGCTCATGAGATGTCAGATGGTCGAGTTCAGTTCCGGAAAGTCTCTGTTCCGCCACATCGATATTCACCTCTCAAGAAAGTATGGATGGACATTTACACCCCAGTTTACGAGCAGATGAAGATAGACATTCGTATGAATCTCAAGGGTCGCAAAGTTGAGTTAAAGACTAGAGCTGACACACCCGACGTGAGTAATTTACAAAAGTGTTCTGATTTTGTTCAGGCTTTCATGCTGGGTTTTGATGTGATAGATGCAATTGCCCTTTTGCGTATGGATGAGCTGTATGTGGAGTCTTTTGAGATCAAGGATGTTAAAACACTTCGTGGGGAGCACTTGTCTCGTGCTATAGGAAGACTGTCCGGTAAAGGTGGTAAAACCAAGTTTGCCATCGAGAATGCTACAAAGACGAGGATTGTGATTGCTGATACCAAGATTCACATACTGGGCTCTTTTGCAAATATTAAAGTTGCAAGGGATTCTCTTTGCAGCCTTATCTTAGGGTCCCCTGCTGGAAAAGTGTATTCAAAATTAAGAGCAGTTACTGCCAGATTGGCAGAAAGGTTTTGATTTTAGTCTGTAATACCTTAGAGAGTTTGTCTTGAGTAATGCATTTGTTATAGCCAATTATAGTTTTGAGTATTCGGAGGATGCGTGTGGCTCTGCAAAGGTTCAAGGTATTTTTGTAACTTGATTAGACATGACATCTTGTAAGAATTTCCTTTTTATGGAAACATTTTGTTTGAGTTGCATTCATATTTATATTTTTGTTTCATTTTAGACTATGCTCCTGAGTGACAGATTCATTTTGATATCCAGATTATAGGATATCAAAGTGCTTACATTATTTATAAGAGGTCTTCAAGGTGCTTCTTCCTGTGTTGAGACAAATACAAGGGTTGATGACCTTAAGGACTTGTATCAAATAACAAAAAAAATATAGACATTACGCTGGTTAGCTATCTATCCCTGATCGTCATTGCCCACTCTGCAGAGTAACTCTTCCAATGTTTGAAGGGTCATAGTCAGCATGCTTAAAACTGCAGCAGATGCAGCATCTGGTTCCTTGCCACCCAAGCCAAAATTTGAGCCTTTTAAGGCACATGAGATGTCATATGGCTAAATTCAGTTTTGGGAAGCCCCGCCCAAGGTAGGTCTTAAATATCGATAGTTTCGGAAATATCGGTGGTTCAAAAACACAGAAATATCGATGGAAATATCGGGAAAATATCGATATCGATAAAAATTGGATAAAAATCACAGAAATTGTGATAAATACATGGAAATTTTTAATGAAACTTTAGAAGAAGTTTATTTAGTCAATCATCTATTATTTTGACACAAAAAATTGGAAGGAAATGCATTGCATAGTGGGTTTGAGTGATTTAAGTTGATTATATTGCGAGCTGACAAACTCTGTGACTTAAAAAATATGGAGTAATTAATGAAGAGAATTAAACACCCCATAGTAATTTATTTATCATTTTTTAGTACAATATTTTACACTTTATAAATTGCATGGTAAGATACATATGTAACCTTATTTCACATTATTCATTGGACATGGTACACGTTCTTATATTTATTATTTATCAAAAATTGAAAAATAATTAAACCAACTTGACTTTTCATGAAAATGGTGGTAGAGGGGGCGGCGGCGATGACTATGGTAGTGGTGGTGGCGACGGCTATGGTGATAGTCATGATAAGATAGTGGTAGTAGAAGTGGTGAAATCATATCTTGAAAATAAAAATAATATATTGATCAAAATCTCTATAGATAAGCAAAGATTTGTCTTGGCCTAAAATTAGTCTATTATCAAATGAAATCCACCACTTTTTGTATTTTCTTTAAAACTAATGATTTTTTTAATACACCCAAACTTTTATAAAGTTTAAAAAGTCAGAATGGAATACACCAAGAATTGAATAGACTTCTATAAAATCGTGATTAAATACATCTAAACTTTTAAACATCTTTAAAATCTTTTAAAATCTAAAATATCAATCCCAAGGGGGCAACTAGGGATGGCAACGGGTCGAGTAGAGGCCGGGTATGACAATACCATCCCCATCCTGCTCTCCACCCTACCAGTCCCCTGAACCCATCCCGTTTAATAGGTTTGGGAATCCCATCCCGTCCCCATCGGGATGATCCCTCATACCCGGCCCAAATCCCCGATTTTTTTTTGCATAAAAAAAATAAATTTATCATATATTTTAACATTAAGTTTCATATTAATTTATCATTCAACACATCCAAATTAACTATAAAGTTCAACTCAACTATTCAAAATCACTTCAATATGAAATTCCAAAGAAGATTATGGAGAATTAGGAGAGGGAAGTTAACTTAGGGTTAAACATAAATATTATAATTATTTATTTATTTATTTAAATATAAACATATAAATTTTCGGGTCGGGTTTGGGAATGGGGATGCCAATACCATCCTCTCCCATACCCGTCGGGGATTTTTCAAGTTCGGGATCCCCGTACCCGATACCCATTTGACCGAAATCTCCCCCGTTAAGGTCGGAGACCCGCCCCGGCGGGGATTTTACCATCCCTAAGGGCAACAAACTAACATGCTAAAAGCAAAACTAACACAGACAAAAGCCGCACTAAAACTACTAGCCCACATCACCACAATTAACCATAAGCTCAAACAAAGCCTACAAACCCAACATAACAAAAACCCTAAGGTAACCCATGAGCCTAGACGAACCCTATCACCACCACCTAAAGAAGCGTCATCGCGGCCACACCCTCTACCACATCCGTAACAGATCTAGGGAAAATATGATTTCCAGCGATCTACCTACGCATAAGAGTGAACAAATAAATGAAAACAACAATCTTGCCAAAGAACAATTGGGCGATCTGTAGCAACCTCTGTCAAAAACAATGTAGAATCAAATTTAGAGAATATGAGCGGCATTAGGGAGAAGGTTTTGGAAGCAGGATTTGATTGAGAATATAGACTAAAAGTGGTGATGTGGAACTTCAATCTAACCATGGCTCAGAAGAAACCACCACAAATGACTTTTTATTCAAAATGCATTAATGGACTTATTCACTGATAAGTCCATAAATATACTCATTTATGTACTCTTTTTACTTAAGTTTTGTAGGAGAATTAGATTTAAAAATGGCTTATTACTTTACTTTTCTGATTTTCAGCTTTTCTGCGCTCTTAGAAGGTTTTTAAGGAAAAATCAACTTTTCGGAAGAATTTTAGAGCAAGGCCAATTGGAGATGAAAGCTAACATCTTGAAGTTCAATCTGTGATTTTTCTAGAATTTTCTACCAAGCCAATTGGTACAGTATTACAAGTAAAGTTAGCCCACGTGCAGACAAGACAGTTTCATACATGTTACGTGAATGTGAAGAAACGGAAGCCTTCCTGAATTTTCCAAGTTACGTGCTATATATGGTTGGAAAGATAAGACATTTATATTTCTAAAATATATTTTTAATGATTTTTCTGCAAGGCTGAAGATCCCCAAATCGTGTGACAATTGGGCTGAGCTGTATTTCCCTGTGGAGTTAGGAATTGTGATTTTTACTTTCCTATTTGGATTCCTTGTTTACCAAGACTTCTTGGACGACTTGTCAGTCAATTTTAGGGTTTTAGAACTCTGATATAAGTGATATAAAAGGCCAGCCAAGGCCCGGATACTCATTCACGTCCAAAAGGGATCAACCGCGTAAGAGGAGAAAGCTGCCAACGAGTTCTTTCTTTCCTTTCTTCTTTTAAGTTTCAGTTCTTATGTATTTATTTTTGAGTTCATCCAAGAGCATGAGTAACTAATTTCTTGTTAGTTAGGGCTTAATCTTGAAGCCCTAAACATGATTTCAATTCTATAAACAAGTTTGAATGGATTTTCAGTTTCTACAAGCGTGATGATTTCGGTTTCTCTATGTTATGTGAATTTTGATATTTTGTTTCTTTGAGTAGCTAACTTTGAAGCATGTATTGGAATTAAATTGTTGTAGAACATAGGTCAATTGCCATATTGAATGTGTTCTTGTTTGCAACGAATAATGGGGTTAAGAACTAGTTATGGGAAATCGATTCTTGAATTCCTAATAACAAATGCCATGTTTTAGGGTTTTTGTGACCCTCATATTCTCTTTGATCTTAATGGATTCTTGATTGTTAATTTGAGTAAATGCCAAACTAGATTTCAATTAAGAATACACGTATTGAAGTAAATGCCATACACTTTACATGCACTTAAGAGAGAATCATACAACTCGAGTCAAATGCCATGATCTTGTTGTGAGTGTCGTCATCATATGCTTGCTAGAAATTGATTATCTATTGTTGTTTATGGATTGATTGATTGGTTAGAGGTGGATAGTGAGTCCTAGCTATTGTTCTTGATTGATTATAAACCAATTTCTCTTAAACTCTAATTTAAATTCTGTTTTGTTTTGTTTTCCTTATTTTGTTTTATTCACAAAATCAAATCAAAACCCCCCTTGGTGTTGGCGTGTGTGTGGAAGTCCTTGTGTTTTCGTTGCGTGACATTGATAAACATCTCTCTACATTACAATCTCTGTGGGAATGACCTTTGCTTGCTTACTATACTATCATTTGATTTGTGCACTTGCAAGGTTTAAATATTGTTGTTAAAAATTACCAACAAGTTTTTGGCGCCGTTGCCGGGGATTGTCAATCTAATTGAGTTTTGTTTTCAATTTTCAGGTATATGCTGGGTCGTCGTTCACAGAGTCACGAGCTTATACCATACGACCCTGAACTAGAGAACACACTTCGTTATCTCCGTCGAGATAAAAATAAGCAAGATACACTTCCAATCAAGATGGGAGACGCGTTGGAACTTAACAACCTCACCCGACCTTTGAAGGATTTCACGGTTCCTAAAGCATTGGACCAGCCGTCTTGCATTGCATATCCAGCCACTACAACCACCTTTGAGATCAAGAGTGGCACCATTCACCTTTTGCCACAATTCTATGGCAAGGTTGGGGATGATCCTCACATACATATCAAGGATTTCTTTGCTGTGTGCGCAACTATACACAATGGAGGGATTAGTGATGAGGCAATCAGATTGCGTTTGTTTCCATTCTCACTCAAGGAACGAGCCAAGGAGTGGCTCTATTCTTTACCTAGTGCATCTATCACCACATGGACAACATTGGCTTCCAAGTTCCTTGCAAAGTTCTTTCCAGCTCAAAAGACTAACCATATTAGGAAGGAGATCATGGGAGTGCAGCAACTAGATGGAGAATCATTTCATGAGTATTGGGATCGGTTTCAAAGACTCCTAGCTTCGTGCCCTCATCACCGAATTGAAGATTGGCTACTTATGCAATACTTTTATGAGGGATTACTTGATTCGGAGAGGATGATGGTTGATGCTACTAGTGGAGGAGGCTTGATGAACAAGAGTGCTACTCAAGCTAAGGAGATGTTTAAGAACATTGCAGCAAACTCTCAACAATTTAATTACCGGAGAGCTCCCCCAAAGAAAGCAGGTGTTTATGAGGTAAGTGCTAGTGATATTGGTCCTCAAATAGCTAATTTGACTAACCTTGTTAAGCAATTAATCCCTCAAGCACAAGTGTGTGCCGTGTGTGCTAATCCCGGACATCCTATGGAGTCTTGTCCAAGTTTGTATGGTGATGGAGAAGAGATGGCTCAAGCACACTATATGCAGCAACAAAAGCCAAGAAACGATCCTTTTTCTAACACCTATAATCCGGGATGGCGGCAACACCCTAACTTTGGATGGAAGAACAACCAAAATGTGCAAACAGCCCCAGTTCAACAAAATCAGTTTGTTCCTCAACAAAATGCACCACCACCTCATGGGCAAGGTAAGTCTTTAGAAGAGTTAATTAATTCTTTGGCATTAAGCACTCAAGGTTTTATGCAGGAAACAAGGCAAACACATGCACAAATGTCTACAGCAATCAAGAGCCTTGAAAACCAAGTTGGACAAATTGCAGCCTCCTTGAGTCAAAGAGAGCCAGGAAAGTTCCCAAGCCAAGTCATTCCAAATCCTAATGGAGGCCATGAAACAGCAAAGGCGATTACTCTTCGAAGTGGAAAAGAGGTGGCAAATGTTGACAAGGAGGAGAGAAATTCAACCAAAACAGTGGCTGCCCCCTTTTCCAAGCTTACGGTTCCAAGTGACAACTCTAAGGTAAGTTCTCTTGTGAATCATTCGATTACTCCAAAAGTTCCTTTTCCTCGTAGGTTTTTGAATTCAAAGAAGGACCAAGTTTCAAAGGACATTCTAGAGACTTTTAAAGTGCAAGTGAACATTCCCTTGCTTGATGCGATCCAACAAATTCCAAGCTATGCAAAATTCCTCAAAGACCTTTGTACAAATAAGAGAAAGTTCAAGGAGCATGAAACCGTGGCCTTGAGTGAAGAAGTCTCAGTGTGCTATTGCGTAAATTGCCTCATAAACTAAAGGATCCAGGGAGTTTTACTATACCTTGTCTCATTGGAAATCAAAGGTTTGAACATGCTTTATTAGACTTAGGTGCTTCAATTAATTTGATGCCTTTTTCTGTTTTTGAATCTTTAAATTTAGGTGAGCTTAAGAAGACTTCCGTGAGTATACAATTGGCTGATCGATCAATCAAGTATCCTAAGGGAGTGCTGGAAGACGTTTTGGTCAAGGTGAATGAGCTAATTTTTCCAGCTGACTTTCTAGTGCTCGAGATGGAGGAAGTTCCTATTCATGGAAAAGACCTTCCATTGATTCTAGGACGTCCATTCATGAGAACAGCAAGGACAAAAATTGATGTGTATGAAGGCACTCTCACAATGGCATTCGATGAGGAAACCGTGGAGTTTAAGGTATTTGATGCTTTAAAATATCCTAACGATGATCATGCTTGTTTTTCCATAGATGTACTTGAACAAATGGTACAAGAAACATTTAGTGCATCACAAGGAGAGACGCCATTGGAGAGGGCACTCATCCAAAGCCCCGAAACAGTGAATAAAGAAGGGAACATAGCCGTACTTGAAGCTGTGAATATACTTGAGGCCTTGCCTCCCCAAAGAGGTAAGTTTAACTCTATTTTTGAGTCTCTTCCATTATCTACTAATAAGCTTGTTCCCTCTATTGTGAAGGCACCACAAGTTGAGCTAAAACCCCTTCCGGAGAACTTGAAATATGCATATTTAGGTGACAAAAAGACGCTGCCTGTGATCATTGCTTCTAATTTGAGTGCATCCGAAGAAGACAAACTAATTCGAGTTCTAAGGGAGTACAAGACTGCCCTAGGTTGGACCATTGCAGACATCAGAGGAATAAGCCCTACAAAGTGCATGCATAGGATCCTTTTGGAAGGAGAATCGAAACCTACAAGGGAAGCCCAAAGGAGGCTGAATCCAGTGATGAAAGAAGTCGTTAAGAAGGAAGTTTTGAAGCTTTTGGACGTGGGAATTATATACCCCATTTCGGATAGCAAGTGGGTGAGTCCCGTCCAAGTTGTTCCCAAGAAATCCGGAATTACCGTTGTGAAGAATGAAGACAATGAGTTGGTGCCTCAAAGAATTCAAACGGGTTGGAGAGTATGCATAGATTATAGAAAGCTCAATACCACGACACGTAAGGATCACTTTCTGTTACCATTTATTGATCAAATGCTTGAGCGTCTTGTAGGTCATAGTCATTATTGCTTCTTGGATGGATACTCCGGATACAATCAAATTGCCATAGCTCCGGAAGATCAAGAAAAGACCACCTTCACTTGTCCATTTGGTACGTTTGCTTATAGGCGTATGCCTTTTGGTTTATGTAACGCACCTGCCACTTTTCAACGTTGCATGATGTCAATTTTTTCTGATATGGTGGATGAGATAATAGAGGTATTTATGGATGATTTTTCAGTTTTTGGTGATTCTTTTGATATTTGTCTTCACAACCTCTCTCTAGTGTTGAAAAGGTGTCAGGAATGCAATTTAGTGCTCAATTGGGAGAAGTGTCACTTCATGGTACAACAAGGTATTGTATTAGGTCACATTATCTCTTGTAGGGGAATTGAAGTGGACAAGGCAAAAATCGATGTTGTGAAAAGCTTGCAGCCCCCAACAACTGTGAAGGAGATTAGGTCATTCCTAGGACATGCAGGGTTCTATAGGCGTTTCATCAAGGACTTTTCAAAAATATCAAGGCCCCTATGTCGATTGCTTGGCAAAGATGTGGAATTCGAGTTTAATGAAGCGTGCTTGGCTACATTTAACAAGCTTAAGGAGCTTTTAACGTCTGCCCCTGTTATACAACCTCCAGATTGGAATTTTCCCTTTGAGTTGATGTGTGACGCCTCGAATTATGCAGTGGGGGCTGTACTTGGACAAAAAGTGCACAACGTACCACATGCCATCTATTATGCCTCCCGGACTTTGAATGATGCTCAGTTGAATTACTCAACTACGGAAAAGGAGTTGCTTGCTGTTATTTTTGCTTTAGAGAAATTTAGATCATATCTTATTGGCACTAAAGTAATTGTATTCTCTGATCATGCAGCGCTTAGGTACCTTTTCCAAAAGAAAGACGCCAAGCCAAGACTGATTAGGTGGACTCTCTTGCTTCAAGAATTCGATTTGGTGATTAGAGACAAGAAAGGGAGTGAAAACATGGTGGCTGACCATTTGAGTAGGCTGGTGCAAGGATCCAATGAAGAAGAGGACATGCTTCCTCTAAGTGAAAGTTTCCCCGATGAGCAACTCTTCACCCTCGAAGCCAAGGACCCTTGGTACGCTGACATTATCAATTACAAGGCTTCAAAACTGATTGCGGAGGATCTCACTCGAGCTCAAAAGGATAAGCTTGTCAAAACGAGTAAGTATTATGTTTGGAATGATCCATACTTATGGAAATATTGTCCAGATCAGATTGTTAGAAGGTGCGTGTCCGAATCTGAATTTAATTCTATACTTACCTTTTGTCATTCATCTGCATGTGGTGGACATTTTGGTCCTAAGAAAACAGCCCTTAAAGTATTGCAATGTGGTTTTTATTGGCCAAGCTTGTTCAAAGATGCATATACTTATTGTTCCACATGTGATAGATGTCAAAGAACCGGTAACATCAGCTCTAGGAATCAAATGCCTTTAACGCCTATTCTTATTGTTGAAATATTTGATGTGTGGGGTATTGATTTTATGGGACCATTCCCTTCCTCTTATGGCTTTATTTACATTCTCCTTGCTGTTGACTATGTCTCTAAATGGGTGGAAGCAATTCCTACCCGGACTAATGATTCAAAAGTTGTTTTGAGCTTTGTGAAGGAAAACATCTTTTCTAGGTTTGGAACACCAAGAGCCATTATCAGTGATGGAGGCACTCACTTTTGCAATAGGTCATTTGAGGCACTTTTAAAGCGGTATGGAATTACACATAGGGTCTCGACACCTTATCATCCCCAAACAAGTGGACAAGTGGAGATTAGTAACCGAGAAATCAAGCAAATCTTGGAGAAAACCGTGAGCCCTACGAGAAAGGATTGGAGTTTGAGACTTAATGAAGCATTATGGGCATATAGGACAGCTTACAAAACCCCCATTGGTATGTCTCCTTTTCGTTTGGTTTATGGTAAAGCATGTCACCTTCCGGTTGAGCTTGAACATAGAGCATTTTGGGCAATCAAGAAATTCAATTTCGATATGAAAGAGGCTGGAGATGCAAGGCGACTCCAATTGAATGAATTGGATGAGATGAGGAATGATGCTTATGAGAGTGCACGGATTTACAAGGAAAAGACGAAGGCATTTCATGACAAAGCCATTCAAAGGACTTGTTGGTAATTTTTAACAACATTCACTAACCTAAAAGGAAAAGACGAGAAAAGAAGATGGGGAGGAGGGGCAATGACGCTTCTTCCTCCTCCCACCTCTATGGAGTTTTCCTTTAGGACTCACAAAGGGAGAGAGCGGCTAGGGTTTTAAGAAAAAAATTTATGCCATAAGATCATGACTTGACTCGCTCCGTTTACAGTTTTCATTGATAATTTGGTTTGGAGGAGGGATTTGAAAGAAAGGATATGAATTTGACAATAAACTTAATGAAAATACCTGTGGGATGTCTATATATACCTAGAGAAGGTTAAATAGGCTAATTCGAGTTTTTGCCAAAAATATTAATCAACTTTCGAAGCAGGATTGATATGAGTTATCAATCCTGAAATGTGCAGACCTTAAAATAAAAGAACACGCAGATATTTATTTTACGTGGTAAAACCCCACGTCTGGGGAAAATCCACGAGACTCCTTAGTCCAAAACGAATCCACTATAGAATTGAAATTACAATAAGTACTCACACACACTTATCCTTGACTCAATCTAGATAATGTTTACCTACTTCTTTGTAACTCAACTTCTGTCATGTGATGATCTTCGACACTCCTTATGTTGAACACAATACTGGTCACAATTGCTTCAAGCTCACCGGAGGATAAACGCCACAAACATCTTGGTGCCCTTAACCATATGAGACACCGACATGCGTATGTATGCAATATGAATGATGAATGAATTCAATAAATCACCAAGCAACAGAAGCCCTTGATGACTTACCAAGAGAAATAAGCGCAGCGGCTTTTCCAAAAATAGATTCAATATGCTCTGAAAATTAATGCGTTGGCCTCCTCTATGAAACGAAGACACCTTGGTTTTATTCAAAACAGGTTCTCTCACTCAAGAGACACCTACGTGACCACCAATCCAATTCACCAAAGACTTTCAACCTTATTCAACTACCACACAACAAAACCTGATGCAATATGGACACTAGTTAAAAACGTCAAACAAGAGACCACTCATACTATTCAAGCATGAATGTTTCTTTTGATTCAATTTACATGCTATGTGAATCGTGATGATGCCAGCTAATGCACGATGTGAGGAAACCTCATGAGTTTCTACTACAGCCAATCTTTTAAAACAATATCTACCTAACAAATTAATAAGACCAATCAAATAGGAAATAATATCAAGAGATAAAATCTAATCCTATTAAAAATAGGATTAACATAAAAGTACTTGAGTGAAAATAATTCCAACTAGGAGTCCTATAATGAATGCATGATTATGTCATGATTTACCTGTTGTCAAGTTTCTCATATAATTAGGTCATGCCTGGGAAGAGAGGGTTGTGCCAAAACGTCCAGTAACAATTCCTCACAAACTAATTTTCAACCTATGCTAAAGTCTAGGAAATGCCAATACGATTTTCGTACTAACACTTAAATTTGCTAAAACACAAGAATCACATTAAATTGAATGTATTTGAGACGAGCATTAACTTGCAATTGTAGACCAGTGGTTTAAGGTTCGAAACTCTGTAGTATCTTGACAACGTGTAAGAAACCCACCCTCCCTCAGTATCGCTTTCGAGGTGATTGATTATATTGAGTAACCCTTTTTTTTTTATAACCTTTTTTGATTAAACCATTTTAGAAATTATATTCATACTAGGAGTTACTAGGTATGATAGAGTCCCATCTCTGTCGTTTAGTACATAGATCATAAATCGTATTGTACAGTGTAGAAGCTTTTAGTTCCTTTAAGCATAATTGAAGTACCCACTACAAAAGGTAAATTTAATTTCCTAACCACTTGAGTTATATATATATTACTCATATTAAAAGATACAACGCATAACACACAAAACAGTGACATGATAATTTTAGCCGATTGCAAATAATGTGAAGTAGCATCAAGCACTAGGGTCTGGACTTTTCTTTTGTTGCCAAAGTTAGTCAGGGATAAGGAGAAAACTCACACACACAGGTACCATGAGAGATTGAACCTAGAACTACTTGGGAGCACAGAAAGAGTTTAGTACTAGGTTTGGACTATTTAATCAAATTCAATCGATCTCTATATTTATTTATTTATTTAGTGAATTGGGCGCGGCAATACTTTTTCTAATTGGGCTATGCTACAGTGTTTTTCTAAATGGGCTTGGCTATGGTGGATTTTCTAAACAATATTTTTAAATTGTTTTTACTGGTTTGGGTTGTGGGTCAGGCACTTACGGTTTATTGCAACAACAGCAGGCCTTGCCTCGTCAGGGTTTGTGGATCTAAAAATAAAGGTTTTTTTTGGAGCAGATTTAGGATATAGTTCTAGGGTTTAGGGTTGTGATGTTTTCACAGAACACCTTCAAGTTTTAAAAATTAAACTCACACACTCCGTGAGATTTAAAATTATTTTCCGTAAAAAAAATTGGTGATTTCATTTTAAAAAAATTATTCAAATAAAAAATTAACTTCAAGGGTAAGGCCACAAGTGGTTATATGCAATCTAATTTATGAGGTTAATATTGTTATTTGGAGAAATTTTTTTTATGACATCGAAAAATTTTAGGTAGAAAATTAACTGAAAGAATTTTGTGAAAGCAATTTAAAACATAAGAGGATAGTGTAATTTCCGAAACCTTAAGAGATTTTACGAAACACCCAAAACCTCAGGGGCACTCTTTTACTGACCCATTAATTCCCTCCCACACTTAGTTGTCCACCTCACGTTACGTGAGGGTTTGGGGATTGGAATTAAGAAATTAACTCATCCCTCTCCCTGCAGAAACGTAACGTGTCAACCACAAGTGCTTTCGAAGTCTCGATATATATATATATATATATATATATATTAATTTGGTATAACAAGTGCCCCAAGTTGTTTTAAAATGATTGGCACTGGCACTCCGATGAGCACGTACGTCAAAGGGATCATTTATGCATGGGATTTTTTGTTTCTTATGATTAAAATCAATTAAACAAATGAGGAGAGAAATGACAGAGAGATGGAAAATGAGATATTTGAGGTAGATATAAAAAAGGAATTCGAATCCCAATGGGGTTTAGCAGAGTAGTGGTGAGAGTGTCCTCTTTCTTGTAGTTTAAATTATCGCTTTTATTAAAAAAATTAAAAAAATTCGAATAAGGACAAAATTAGAATTTAATTTTAAAAGTCCTAATGGAAATAAACACAATTTTTTATCAAAAGCAGTTGCAATGCTTTTTGATTCTCTGATGGTGATTTGAGCAATTTGAATCAAATGCCGATCGGTGACTCTAATCGGAAGGTCTCTTTACAAAAATTAAATTTTTACGTAGCAATGGCATCAGCATTTGGGGTTGGGGGGGAGATATTTGGCTATTGTTTTGTCTTATTTGAAAGATTTTATACAAAACAAAAAAACCAATCAAATAAGATGAATGTTGATGGTGATTTCTACAAAATTCATATTTGCATTTTGGATATTTAACATACACTTCTAATAATGGACGTTTTCTTTTAAAAGTTGACATGAAAATAAATCATATTGGGTGTATGCAAACAGAGCGGAGCCACAGCAAGGCCTGTCATGGCCCTGGCCCCCTTCATTTAATTTTTTATCTCTTGTAATATATTATAAAATATATGATATGGCAATACAATTACTGTAATTAGATTAGTGATGGCCCTCTCAATTGAAGATGAAAAACTTATATAAAAGTGATTTTAAAATTTTGGCCCTCCATACTAAGAATCCTAGCTCCGTTATTGTGCAAATGATCATTTGCACAGGTGTAAGGGTGGTTACTAGGAGAAAATCTATCATGTCACGGTATATTTTTTTTGTGTCTACAATACTCTTCACGTGATTAATGTTGTAGACAAAGGGGATATATCTCCAGTTGTAGGGTGTCGGTCCAAAACGTTACTCAATATGAATTCAGTTGCAATTTCTTTTATTTTTCAATTATTTATTTATTTATTCAAAGCTTTCTGGAATTTACATTTAGCTACTCGTGAGCTATGCATAGCTTTTGTAAGCGTAAAAGAGAAACTCAAATCTCCACGCACAACACACCAGCATTAAGATTAGGGCAATGATTTCCTCACTCATATTTTATCCACTTACACTCTATTTTTAGTTATAAAAAGGAGTGTAAGTGGATAAAATAGGAGAAAAAGGAGCGGAGAAATCACCATGCTGCTATAACTTCTGTATCCTTTTCAACTTTTTCGGTCAATTTGTCTTTTTCTGGTGGTTTGGTAAAAAGTAAAAACCACATATAATGCATTGCATTGACAGCTTCAACAAACGATAGTTACAGTTACCTAACTCACGGGATATTACTATCATTAAGATAAAATATATGCATCTTCTGGTAAAAGGAATGAGTCTTAATTATAAACTAATTGTCATTTGTAACTAAGTAGGTAGCCCCTTGGGAGAGCCAAACATATATGATATAGAAAAAGTGAACCTAGAAGTTTCTTGTTATTTTACATCAAAGTGATTGTACATGTAGATTCATGGTAAGAATTTAGCTCTCGTTCGGCCTATTATTAAGTTGTAGACTTACTTTAAATAATCATTAATTAAGAATTAATATTTGTAATTTCATGCCATTTTGCTTTGCCAAATTAAGACAAATAACATGCTTAGCATCAGAGTTCTTATTTGATCAACTCGACTCACAGACTAATGATGGTAAGGTAGTTGTGAAATTTAGTAATAACAAATTGGTTAGTGTTTATCATTTTGTACTATTATTTTCACTTTTAATGTCTTTGCATGCAGATGTGGATTAACCGAGTTTGCCATGGTAGTGAGCCCGTTCCTTTGCACTCAAAGTTTGAATTCCTCTTTCTAGACTAGATAAATTTAGAGGTAATTTAGACTATTACTTGTATTAAAATTAAAATAAAAAGTCTTTGCCAATGGTCTAGCTTAATGGAAAAGAACTATAACTTGTATACCAGTGGTCTTAGGTTGGAACCCACATGATACCTTGATAGTGTGTTTATGAGAAACCTCTATTTCCTCTTATAATTTAGACTATCACTTGTATTTAAAAAAATAGAAAGAAAAAAAAAGTTTTTAGACGTCAAGATGGATATATTTGCTTTCATTTATTCACGAGGAATGTTTTCCCTCTCATGAAAAGCGGTTAGCTAAACCATAAAAGTTGGTTCAATTTTATATAAATCATAGGCTTCATAATATATATATATATATATATATATATAATGAACTCTGAAACTTAACAATCTTAGAAAAATATTTGATTTTCACATTATGATCTGTTGCTAGAATGATATTTAATTCAGCAGGTCACTTGACATTGTCACTTTGCTTTTATTTTATTTGTCGTGTAGCTTTAGAAACACCATGTTAACTAGTTTTTTGTATTTGTTTTTTTTTATAGGACTTTTCCTATTGAGATAAGCGATAATATACTAAATTTATACACATGAATGTTGACTGAACCCAAGACCTTGACTAAAAGAACAATTGCTCCGACTTACTACAATAATGAGTCATTTGCTCATATTAAGTAGTTATTATTTAAAATTACAGTTGTTTTATTGTAGGTCAATGAATATCTTAGGTATGAAATATTTTTTTCCCCTTTCATCTTCCATAATAAAATGTAAAAGCTGTTATCTCAAGCTCATATTTTATCAATATATAATGATCAAGTTGATAGTTTGGAGTAACTTCTTTGAACATTATTGTGTATTAAAACTTTTGCAACTCAACGTGTACGAAAGCAGCAAAAGTACCAATCAATTGCCCTCAGCAAACTTGTCAAACCAAAACGTGTATGGTCTATGTGACTGCACCAAACTGTGGCTCTTTTTGTATTGCGTGGGCTAAAAAGGGTGATTAGGTTAAAAGGCCCACTATCAATATCCACGCGTCATTTCTTCATAGTGGTCATCTCCATCAATCATTAATTAAGTTTTACTTAAATTAGTGATTCAGATCCACAGTTTGATAATATAATACGCCCGACGCATACTAACTTATGTGATAATAGTTATATAAGTTTGATAATATAATACGCGTATGCGTACTGACTTACTTGATAATAGCTATATAAGTTTAATTATGATCTTTTGGGTTTGAGTTTTACTTAATAAATTGACATTGACAAAAAATTTATAACTCAAGTAATTAAGAATATTTACCCTTGTATTTGAGGTCCTAGATTCCATCGGAGCCAAAATTTGCTTTAACTCTTTATGAAGAAAACCAATTCTTTAGTGAACTAAAGAATCCCCATGAAAGTAAAAATATTAATTACATGATGAAAGCAGAATTGGTACGCAGTGCTTTGCATTAACCAAACAAAGACCAGCCTGTTGCGTCCATTTCAGGCAATTGAAACTTATTGTTTATTTGAAAAAAGATGAAAAAAAGAAAGAAAGAAAGAAAAAGAAGATAATATTCTTGAATCTATGTGTTTTGTCCTAAACTATCTATATTTAGATTCCCTAATCTAATTGACCGACGACATCTGCCTGTCATTTTTCTCTTTATTCTTTTTCTTGGAGCCTTTTCTTCTTTTCTTCTCTTCTAAGAACAAAATGCCAAAACACACACCACTGTAGACTGTAGTTGAAAACGAGAGCTTAATTAGCAACATCGATGATGGGTGGCGAATATTGAGGCGTAGCATGTGCCAAAGCCGTGTCAATATGTCCATTCTTGAGGCAGACCCATCTCATTATGGTTCATCTCTGGCACACCCCGTGAGTTACGTTTTTTAGTTGATTGCATGCTTGCCCTACCACCCTTGTTAAAACCATCTTCAGCGAAAAAAGAAAGAAAAATAAGTTAGAGGCCTGAAATTCATGCACAAACTTCGTCAATCTGAACCGTACATTTAACAAGATTTTATCGTATCAAGAGTGACAATCGAATTATATATATGTTCTACAAGTTATAATAAATGTTTATGTTGAAAAATGTACCATTTTGTATAGAGAAGCCGGTAGCGTTGGGTCGGGGTATCTCACCAACTCGGTCGAAGTGAACTTTCAAGGCTTGCACTACCTTAGCGGGTATAAGAACAGGGGAACATCCTGTAGACAATAAAAGAGCCGAAATGTTACCATATATCATGATCATTCTTGTGTAATTCACAAATCTTTACGTACAAAACTATCATCGACGATTTGATAATATAACATGTGAAATTGTGTGAGAATATCTCAATTACCTAAAAAGAAGTTGGTCAATTATTTTGAACTCAATTTTGAAAGGATAAATAAATAAATAAAACAGAATCAATTTTGGCCAAACCCCGAGCAAGTGGACCAGAGAGGAAAGAAAGATTCGATTTCACACCAATCACTAGCGAGCAACAATTTTGGCCACTACAGAATTTGAGATTGGGGGCCAAAAGGAATCTTGAGAATGAAAGAACCCCAATTCTTCATTAGATCCAGGGTCAAACCAAAAGATGCAACACATAATGAAATATCTTAATTTCTAACATGGGATAGGTGATATTCCACTTCAAACCCAACCACTCCAACGACTAAGAAACCACAATTAAGTTTTAACAAATTAAAGCTTTAATTAATTATGTGTACCTTTTTTCTTGGGTGATTGTGACGCATTACCAGTAACACAAGGCAAAAAGACACCTGTCCCACAAGACGACCTGGTTTTCGAACCAGACCCACCAAGGAAAACGGCCCTCATGCCCGGACTTGCCTGCTGGCTCATCCATGGGTTTGAAGCTGCTGGCACTCCAAATTGTGTAGGAGACCTTGGCCTTCCACAAGCTCCTCCTTTGTTCTGGTGCTTATAGTTAGCAGGCTCAAATTGTTGATTACCAATATTGGCTTGCCTTCCTCTACTACTTGACCCTTGTTTGCTTGAAATTTTCTCTTGCTTTAGCCTATGATAGGCCTCAAGTTTCTGACCAAAGTAGGAAATGTTTGAGTAAGATTTACTATAAAATATCGACAATGCATCATATACTGTATATTATGTATCGTATATTTGCTACCGATCTATTACTTAAAAACTTATAAACATATTTATATTGAGAATGTATCATGTACTGTAAATTAGTATCCGTTACAAGTCTTTAAACTTGTAAACAGTATCAAATATTACCTAAAAGTTAGATTTAACTTATTACCTGAAAATCGTGGCTTTGATCAAAAGTTAGACCTTGCTTTGAGCAAGATCCAGCACCTGAGTTCTCAGCTACTTCGGTGCACGTGCTTGCTCCCTGAGGAGAATTTAACCCTTGGTTGGTTCTATCTAATTTGTCCAACTTCTTCACAACGTCAGCGTATGTGCAGCTATTCCAAGCGTGGTTTTTGACTGGTGTAGCTGGTGGCGTTGGTTCCAGAGATGGGCCTTCTGGGCTACCATAGCTCGAACCCAAAGGTGACCACAGTGTTGAGTACTGTGGCCAACCAACAGAACCCAATAACTGAGAAAACAAAAATTAGTAAAACATAATTGTAGTTCATATAAACTTCAGTTAATTAATTAGTCTTATGGATCGATATTGAAAAAGAGAGATTCAAACACAGAACCTCGAGTACAGGCTAACTGTTTTTATACGTACCTCTTGGTTTTTCTGAGAGCTAATATTGGCTTTGTCATGGTCATCTTGAAGCATGTAGTGAGTCATCTGGCGAGTCAACTCAGCAATGTAATCGTCTTCCTCATCAGTGGTCTCAGCTGACTCGGAGGAAACGAACTCATCCTCAAGCACAGAAGATGAAGAAGAAGAGCTAAAATCTGATGACCCAATGAACCCTTTGGCAGCTGCTTTAAAATCCCAGTCCTTGTAGTTGGGTTTGGAGGAGGAGCACTCAAAATCCACCATAGTAATTAACTTTCTTAATAACAATTAGCAAGAGAGAGAGAGAGAGAGAGAGAGAGAGAGAGAGAGAGAGAGAGAGAGAGAGAGAGAGCTGAGATGGGTTTGATTTGATAAGAGAATATGTGATTTATACGATCAGAAGCAGCTTAAGAAAGCTGGAATAAGGGTCAAAAGTGTGTGTTTTAAAGGGACTTGGGTGGGACCCAGTAGGTAATTAAGTGGGTCCAGTGTCACGTATGATATAGTAGTAGCTGTAGTTATTGTTTGGTATGTTGTGTTTCAGAAGGGTTGGGCATCGGTAGTTGGACCGATTTGTCCAGCTGTGCGATCCTCCGTCCTTCCAATCGTTAGATGGATTTGCGGTGGCCTCTATCTATCCACATCCCACCGAACCACCGTTAAACGTAGATAAGCTTTTCATGTATTGTGCCTTGTCAAATTGTTCATGAGAATTTTATTTCAATCAATCATGTGAATTTTCTTTCATCCAATCATGAAAGTCCCTACAAACGAAAATGTAATTATCTAATTGTGATCGAATAAGTAGACTAAACAAAGTAAATTCGTTGTAATCGTCTAATTATGTTTGAATAACAAACAATTTTGTCTTATGATTTGATTTTGATGATTTTTTTTTCTTCTTTCACAGATGACCTTTGAAAGAAAACTTGAAAAATAAACGATTAGATTATAAAATCGCATCACACGTTTCGTCCCAATAAGATTATTTGTGCTTATGATTTTAAGAAAATGTATGCTGAACTATTTTTGGTAAATAAGTTTGGTAAAATTTTACGAATTTGCTTATGCATCAAGTATTATCAGTTGTTTAATGGTATGTTTTCAAAAGATAATGTAGTCACAAATGGTTAGGGTTAGGTCGTGTCAATGTGTCATGACCACCAATATGGTTGAGGGTTGATGCGGTTCAGTGTTGACTATTTGGCCACCGTGACATTCTTTTCATTGTTTTTCTTTCTGTGTTTACTTTTTGTTGGTTGCCATGCACACGACCGACAACAGCCTCTCAACAATGTAGAGAATAAATAAGGAAAAATAAATATTGTCAAGTACACATCAACGTGGAGTAGCTGGATCTTTGACAGTAGCCCACTTCTTCTGGTGCATATACGATTCTGAATCTTGTTTTAAATTTGGTGATTTTGTCAACGATTACTGCAGGTTATGCCCCACTTGGGCTACTACTATAAAGCAATTTAGTGCTCCATATATTCGCAGCACAAATATAATGTATTAGGTCCAGCTCTCATTCTATCAAAGGTTGCATGTATAGCCCAATAAGTTCCTCAGTCGGGCTCTCTCGTGACCAAGGCCTAAAGTTCTCCCTTTACTTTTTGGTGTCACTATCAAACCATGGTGCTTTCTAGGTAGGGTTCGTCATTGGACCGGAGGTCGGGCTGGGCTGGGCTGAACATTTTGGACTCATGTCGGGTTTCATAGGTTTTTTAAATTTTGGGCCGGACTAAAGTTTGAAATGCCAAAATTCAAGCCATCACATTAAGTCGGAAAAGGCTATAATGAGGGCTTAAAGTGAGGAGGTTAATTGAGGACAAATCTCATCATCAACAAATGTAAAGAAATCATGGGACTTAAATATTTTAAATGTTTTGATGGTCGGATCGGCTCCTCAAATAACCTCCTCATTGTAGAAGCTCCCAAGTCGGACCTAGCTGTTCGGTGGGCCTGACCACCCATGAGCTTAGACAAGTTGGACACTTTAAAAAAATATTTTTTTTTTTCAAATTTTTAGACAACATTAAAAATATTAACTTAATTCATATCATGTGTAAACCAAAAAAAACAAGTTTATTAATTTATGCTACATATTATATTATTTCAATTCAGTATACATAACGTTAGGGAGTACACTTGGATGTTGGTTGTAGTTCAATGTCTTTTATAAATTTTTGTTACATATTTTTAAACAAAATTGAAAAATTTAACTTAATTTATAACATGTGTAAACAAAATAAAAAGTTTATTAAGTTATCCTACATTTTATATTAATTTGATTAATGAGGTTAAGGAGTGCATCAATTAGGATTAATTTTTTTAATTTTTATAAATAAAGGGCCTAGATGGGCAAGGCCGTGAGTGAGGTGATGGTTTCAAATTCTAAGGTCAAGTCTTATCCAATTCAAGAGTAAGCTAGACCGGACTTTAACCCATCATGCCTTGAGCTACCCACTTCGACCAATGGGCTTAGGGCCAAATGATGATCCCTACTTCTAGACTTGGTATATTGTAAATGCTAAAGTTAAGATGTATACAAAAACCCTAATAGTATTTAACAAAAATAAACACAAATTTACTTTTGGAGAATTTAGAGTTAGAGTATACATTGGATTGAAACTTTTAAAATTTCAAATTCTAAAAGTTTTTGTCATTACCGAGCACCCAAGTATCCGTACAAAGACTAATCGATATTTTAACCTCTTATAGAATTTTTTACATTTGTTAATAACCATAACCATAAATGTTTAAGGTAATTTATCTTTGACATTACGCCGCAATGTTACGGTCGCATATGAAAGAGTTTTTCTAATAGTTTGCAACGTATAGAGTGCAGTGTTGTAACAGAAAACTTGGGAAGAATATATCAAGCTAGTGTAGAAAAGAGCAAGAAGGATACGTCTTCTCTCCATCAATTGTATAATTTGTTCAGCCAGTGGACTGTTTGTTGAGATGTCTCACTCAATATTCAACCTTTGGACTCGTCCCTCTCTAATCTTTCATTAGGGAGAAGATCAATCACGCGCGCGCACATATATATATATATATATATATATATCATTATGTAAGTAAGAGTATTTCCGCACCACCAACCAGTCCTAGACCAGAGAATAGCAGATCATTATGTCATAAATAAAAAAATAAAAAAAACCCGTGACTTTAAATAAAATTCAAAGCCCCACCGAAAGTTCAACGCTCAGATCTATCTCCTAGCTTCTTCTATCATATTCCTCAGGGCTCAGAGCACTTGTTTTTTATTTTCTACTTTTATAATTCATCGAGATGACAAGAGATAGAAACATAGGGGTGGCCGTCGATTTCTCAAGGGGAAGCAAGATTGCTCTGAAATGGGCTATCAATAATCTGGCTTATGAAAAGGGTGACACCTTGTATGCTATCCATGTCAAGCCCTCTCAGGGCGATGAGAGCCGCAACCTTCTTTGGTCCACCACCGGATCACGTACTTATACATCATCTTATTAATTTACTAAGCTTTATTATATGTTCTGGATGATGTGTTTGGATTTTTTTCAGCTTGGAATGTGTATGTATGCAGCTCTGATTCCATTGGCGGAGTTCCGTCAAAAAGCGGTGATGGAGAACTATGAAGTCGAGGTCGATCCGGAGGTCTTGGACTTGCTTGACACTGCACACAGGCAGAAACATGTATGTTATCAGACTGTCAATCGATCAGCAATTTTGATTGATGATAATTTGACACGATAACTTATCAGACTGTTTGACGAGAGAACATTTTAGTACGTTTTGTATACTGAATTTGTGTGAATTGATTCTAGGTGACGGTGGTGGCAAAGCTTTACTGGGGTGATGCGAGAGAGAAACTTTGTGGGGCTGTCGAAGATCTAAAGCTCGACTGCTTGGTCCTTGGAAGCAGGGGCCTTGGTTCCATCCAAAGGTATATTTACAGCCAATACATCAATTTCAAACACTCAATGATATGGTTAGTATTAAGTATTTGTGCTTTGTTGAATTTAGGGTGCTGCTGGGAAGTGTGTCCAGCTACGTTATGGCAAATGCAACCTGCGCCGTCACCATTGTCAAGGATCACAGTGCTTAATTAATTAAGAAATATTGTACAATAAACATAACTTGTGTTGTGTTTCTTTCAGCTTAGATCAGTCAGATTGAGACTTGTGATCAATGTGATGGATATGAGGGCGGTTGAGTGTGGTAGTGGTACCGCTACATCCACCGTCTACATGTTAATTTTATATGCAAAATTCCAAAGGATGTATTCAATAAGTTTATTTATGTCTATCTGTTGATGAAGTGGAATAAGGACAATCGTTGAAATCAATAATAAAGTTCCTTTTTTTAAAGAATTATTCATGCCAAACCTTTCGCTCAACAAATTACGATTTTTTTGCGCATTTTAAATGACCAATTTTTAAAGTTTTTTATTATTATGGATAATGCTTCATTCTTGAATGATGATCTCAAGTATAGGCGGTTCGAATCGTTGAAATATACTCAAAAAAGAATGTGAGCACTTTTCTTACTGTATGGACATCCTTAACATTTAAAAAAAGTCACGTTAGTTAACTACTTTTTTGAATCAAGATAATGATGATGGGTCTCTATCTCATTTAATTCAAACTCATCAATTTAATCTTCCAAGCGTGACACCTAAATCTTATAAAAAGTTAGCCGTATAACATTAGGAAAATGATGTCATTGCTTGGGCCAAACTAGCCCCAGCGAAAAGGATAAGATACTACATTAGATGTACCGAAAAGCAATGTATCAAAACCCAGAAAAAAGTAACCCACCAAAAAAAAAAAAAAGCAATGTATCAAAGTGACAATTAGCCATGTACTTCTGAAATACTGTAAATTCCTCCTAGTTCAATGGATACAATTATAACAAAAAATGCTAGACAAAATTTATTTAGCACCATGTTTTTAATAGAAATGAGAGCCATCTATTATAAGGTAGATAAAAAGTCTTGATCTCTCTTCCAATCGTACTGTTAAATTAAACTGAAGTTGATAAACAATCAACAAGTCGTTGTAGTATAGTGGTAAGTATTCCCGCCTGTCACGCGGGTGACCCGGGTTCGATCCCCGGCAACGGCGTAATTTTTTGCTTTTTTCAAACCTTTTTTTCCCGAACTACTCTCGCGTCTTTGGCTTTGCTTCATCCCCTTCCTTCGTTCCTTGTCTGAAAAAATACGTTACCCCAGAAAAGAGAAAACACACGCTACTCTCGGTTCCAATTTCAAGCTTCAAAGCCACGTTTTCCATTATATCGCTACAAAACAAAACAACCCAACGTCCCATTATTTCTTCAAAAACGGAGAAAACATTGCAAAAAACATGATTTCTCCGTTTTCATTTCCACCGCCGCCGCAAAAACCGCGAAGACGGAAATGTCCGACGTCTCACGCCGTCTAACGCCCACGACGCGCATACACATAATGGCCTTAGACGGCATCGTTAACGTCAATTCACTCTTCTCCTTCGCGATCTTCGTCGGCCTCAATTGGTACCCCACCACCGACCCCGCCTCCATGCTTATCGGCTCCGACAAGGCTTGCGCCGCCGGGGCCGACTCAGCAGAGGGTCTCATTGCTTTCCACGTGTACTCCTTCAGCTCCTTCCTCTTCTCCAGCCTCGTCGCCCTCGCTCTCAAGCAAGCCATCAAGATCAGCCGAGCCGCCGGCCACGACGGTGGCTACGGCTACCACGTCCGTGGCACCAACATGGGTCATTTGAACCGGGTCGCTTTGCGGGTCGGGACGTTGGTTTCGGCTTTCGGGTCGGTTTTGGGGTGTGGGTTTTTGATGATGGCTCTGGTGGATTTGGTTCAGATCAAATTGGGGAGGTTGGATTGTGGGAATTTCTACACTTTGGCTGCAATTGGTCCTCTGGTGACTTTGGTTCCTCTGGCCCTCGTCATCTATGTGTTTCTTGTGCTACACGCTTTTACTCGATAGAAAAGTATAAATCCATGAAAAGGGAAATTGAATTTATATTTTTATCTGTAGAGACAAATTGTTCATATATGAATTGATTAAGGCTTGAAATTTGGGTTGTCGGGTAGACCAAAATGAATTTATGAAGTCAATGGATGTTGCTTCTGTGACAAGGTTCGTATTTCTTCATAAATAATCTATCGAGATTGCCAATTTGTATAGGATCTGCTTCTCTTGTACATTTAGTCTTGTCGGTGGCCATGTGCAGATGCCATTTGAATCAGAAACAGAGGAAAAGAGTTCTCAAAGATTTGTTCTTTCTTTTTGTTGTTGTTGTACACTTTGTATGGTTGCAAATTTTACTTTAGTATACTTCTTCAATGGCGAAGGATGCAGTTACTGTGTTGAACTTTCACCGTGTTTGCTGCATCATCTCGGTGTTCTGTGTGTGGTCATTTATCTCATTCATTTACTGGCGCCATTACTATGGTCCAGGCTACTCTCTATACCAAAAAATGGAGCTGAAGCAAAACCAAATCAATGACCTCCTTGCATTCCCTTCTGCATGGAATCAGCTTGCTTTTTCCTCAAAACCGCCTCCGAAGCTTCTTAAAATTGCTCTGTTTGTCAGGAAATGGCCTCATAGATCTGAAGCAGGAGGGCTTGAAAGGCATGCCTTGACCCTCCACCTTGCACTTGCCAAAAAGGGTCATGAGCTTCACATCTTTACCACTTCTTCTTCAAATTCCTCCTTCCCAAGGTACCCAATAAGCAATTTGTATTTTCACCTCTCAAAACCAACTGCTGCTGGGTATCTGGACCAAGCTCTGGTTTGGAAGCTGTTTCAAACTCAAAACTCAACAGGAAGGCCTTTTGATGTGATCCACACTGAAAGTGTCGGCCTCTTGCATACTCTATCGCGTAACCAGACAAACCTGGCTGTTACTTGGCATGGGATTGCATATGAGACTATCCATTCTGACATCATACAAGAACTTTTGCGCAGCCCCGAAGAACCACAGGGATCTGCATTGACTGAAAAAATCATGAAAGTTATTGAAGAGGTGAGGTTTTTCCCCAGTTATGCTCACCATGTTGCTACCAGTGACCATGTTGGAGATGTACTCAAGAGGATTTACATGCTCCCGGATGATCGTGTTCACATTATTCTTAATGGTGTCGATGAGGATATTTTCAAGCCAGACATTGCCAAGGGGAATGACTTCAAGAAAAAATTTGGGGTACCTGAATCCAGGACGCTGGTTTTGGGAATGTCTGGAAGGTTGGTAAAGGACAAAGGGCACCCCTTGATGTTTGAGGCTTTGAAACAAATGTTCAAGGAAAATGAAGCATTTCGGCAAAGTATTGTGGTTCTGGTTGCTGGTAATGGTCCTTGGGGTGCTAGGTACAGAGATCTTGGAACTAATGTACTTGTTTTGGGCCCACTGGAACGAGCTCAGCTTGCTGAGTTCTATAACGCAGTTGATATTTTTGCGAACCCGACTCTACGCGCTCAGGGATTGGATCAAACTTCGTTAGAAGCAATGCTCTCCGGGAAGCCAGTAATGGCAACAAGGGTTGCCAGCATTACAGGTTCTGTGGTTGTTGGCACAGAAGTGGGATATACATTTTCACCAACAATAACTTCACTAAAGACGACCCTCTATAGAGTTTGGAAAGATGGCAGAGGAGACTTAAAGCAGAAAGGCCAGGCAGCAAGGCAGAGAGGTTTGCAATTGTTCACTGCTACCAAAATGGCTGCTGCTTATGAAAGGCTTTTCCTTTGCATATCCAATGATGAGAACAGAGGGGACAACTATTGTCAATATCAGATTCCATGACACTAAGGCCCAGTTTGGGATTGCTGTCACTTTTTAAAAAGTTGATTCTGCTGTATTTTGAAAATAATGAGCTGTAAAGTAAAGCAGCTCCATGTTTGGTAAACAATATTTTTAAAGTGATGTTAGTATAAAAAGCAGTGTCAAAACCATTTGGGAAATTTTAATATAAAATTGTTGTAACTGCGAATAATGACTAAAATAAACATGATGTAAGTGTTATGTACTAATCATATGGTGGTAATGGTAGTGATGGAGTGGAAGTAGTGGTGGTGATGAAGGTGGAGTTGGTGGTTGTGGTAGTGGTGATGGTGGTGGTAGTGGGGATGACGATTATGGAGGTGGTGGTGGTGGTGGTAGTGGCAGCATGGTGGTGGTTGTGGTGTTGGTTGTGGATGTGGAGGTTTTGGAGGAGACTGCGGTGGTGGTGGTGGTGGAGGTGGAGGTGGAGGTGGAGGTGGTAGAGGAGGTGGTGGTTGTGGTGGTGGTGGCGGAGGATGATGACGAGAAGGATGTGGTGGTGGTGGTGGTGTCATTTTAAAAATGAATGATGGTATTTTGGGAATTAAAAATTCACTAAAGTTCACTGCTTGAAAGCTTTAAAAGAACCTGAGCCGCTTTTAAAAATGTCAAAAGGCCACGCTTTAAAAATAATCGAGATATTTTATTTTTACCAAACACCTTAAACTGCTTAACTTTAAAGTGATGCAGGTTTTTGGCCAAAAAAAGCAATACCAAACGGGGCCTAACTTAATTAGCAGATCATTCATATATCTCTAGTCCTCAAGGATGATTATGGCATCAGACTACAACATTGTGAAAGTTCAGAAAACCAGCTAGTGTAGAAAACTTTTCTTGAAGATGAACTAGAGGCTTGTCACTGGATTTTCGGCGTTAGAATCAAGCTGTTCTAACAAAAAAACCACCATATGGAGAAAAGGCCAGACAGGGCTGAAGATCCAATCTGTATTGAACCTGTAAGTATCTTTGACAATTTCCATATGCATTAAATTGGCTGATTGGCCAAGGATAGCTAGTGTGCAGGTTCTTTATGACATTTTTTTTGTTCTCTGCTCAAATTCCATGTATCCTCCTACTCTCTTGAAGGAAAGAAAAAGTGTGAGTTTTGCTTGACCAGCAACTACGAAAACTTCTAATCTAATGGAGATGCAATTAGTCTTTCAAGGGCAGCATGTCTTAGCAAAACACCATAATCCCTAAACCTATCATACTGAGAAAACACATTGCATAAGAAACCAGAGTCACTTCAAGCATATATGTTCATAATAGAAGACCAGGAAGCTCGTACCATTAGCCTGCGAGACATCGCAGGCTTTAATTTAACAGAACTCGCAGGCTTTAATTTAACAGAAAAAAAAAAAACTTTTAAACTCAATATAGAAACATAGTCCAGTGGTGAGTAATAAGAACTCAACATTTTGGAAACTCAGAACTTCTTGGTAAAACTCCAAAGAAACAGTTGACCATACCGACATAAAAGCTTTGCACTTGCTGCTCAGCATTTTTTGCAACCAATGCCCACATCAGCCACTTATTTATATTACACTTCTTCCATACTTAAAAAACCTAAGCCTCATGAATACCTGCAAAATGAAAGTACATAAGGTCTGCTTACATGAGCCGATGCTAAAAGACATTCTGATTGAAATAAGATGTCAAAATAAAAAGAGCAATCCATTTGGAGAAATGGATATAAAAGTGAATATACCTTGAATAATAGATGAAGAATTCATACGGCCAGGCAAGGAAATGTCCTAATAATACAGCGAACCTGCAAAAACACAAGTCAGAAGTTCAGGGACTGATCAACTCTACAACATCACTCCATATGCTACCAACTTACTATTAATGTCATCTGTAATAGAAATACCTTGCCACCAATTTCCTCGGGCAGCACTGTTCGAATTGCTTCCATTTGGATCATCTTCTCCCCCATCTTTCTTGAACTAATTCAATCGTAAGTAAGGAACAGAATCAGTTTCTCACATCATTTTTATCAGTTAATCATGCTGATACTATCAATATCACAGCAGTCTATGTATTATGTTGATGATCAACTTATCAAGACTCACTATAGGGTAGGATCCAGAGGCATGGGTACTTGGGGACTGGGAATACACCTCTTGCCCACCATAGTAAATAGATGAACTTAGATAACATGGTTCTGCTCTTTCTTCCTGAAGAACTGAACTGCGGTCCTTGTTGGGTAAGCTATAGCGTGCACCTTCGCTACTTATAGCTATATTGTTTAAGAAAACGCAAAGGTCGAGGCAATAAGCTTTCAGCATCCAACATTTAAGAGGTTCTTGAGAATTACAAAAGAAGCATATGATAATGGTAGAGAATGCAGGGAATCTGATGACCATGGAAGCTAGTTGTAGCAGTTGATTAAATGAAAAAGTTCTAAGAACTTAAACCCCACTCAAAGTAGCGTGGTTGCTAGTTAAACAAGCTTTCTTCTCAGTTAGGAACAATACATCAAAATGGTCATTTTCCACTTCAAAAAGAAAAGAAGTAAATTGTAAGAAATTATATTAATACAGCATAAATTATCAAAATTAAAAGAGGGTCTTTGTCAAGAAACCTTGAGACATGGGTGAATATAAACACAGAATAAGAAGAGAAAAATAATGAAGCTAAATTAGCAATTCAGCTTGATACAAACCTGGACTACCTTGCTTGGTGTTCCATGCATGATTTCCCAAGGACTGTTTTTGCCAATATTCCGTCAGCTCAGAGCTTGAAGAGTTCCTTCCTACCACCTAAAATCAGGATAAATAAGTCAGATACAGGAAGACAAATCCAAAAAGTAAAAGTCTATGTTTCTAAGTGATCCGGATACTTCACTGCACAAACCATTTTCAAGGACACTCATCTTTCTACCCACTTCCACTAATCTCAGTCTCAGAAGACTTGTCTATTCTCTATGTTGTATTATATTTTCCTAGACAAATAGAATCCATGAAGAAAACTGCTATGTAAGAACTATGAGGAACAAATTGTTCTTTCTTTTTGGGCTATTTTCTCGATAGAATTCCGTTAAAGAATCCGTCTCCAGCCTCCGGTTCAAGAACAAGCAGGGAACGCTTGGCCACAACATGAAACACTTCACTGCAACTTCAAGGAACTTGACCAACCCATAATAACTTTCTTCCCCCGCGTTTGGTACTTCTGAGCAAGAATTTACTTTTCCTTTTTAAAGAATTTTCAATTCTCTATTATATAGTTCACAAAAGTTTATCATAAAAATTATAAGCGGCATATGCAACCACAAAAAGAAACCCAAGTAAAAGCCAAATTCATCTTCACCCAATTTCTCTGCTTTTAAAAGCAGCTTCCTGGCAGAAGCCACTTATGCTATGCAGAACAAGCAGACAGCATAAATATGAATTCAGTAGAATCAGATATACCTGAGATGGAGGTGGAAAAATAGATGCAAAAATCCCAGTAGACGACTTGGGTGGTGGCTCCTTGACACCAAAGAGATCAGCAGTCAATGAGGAAGCTGCGCTGCCCTGCTTCTTAGCACTGTCCATTTTACTTCCCTTCTTTCTCTGAGTCAACTCAAAAGGCCACTCCAAACAAAAGTACTCTCCAAAAAAGCAGTTCAAAAGAAAAACCCAGTTGATGAAACAAAGCAAAGCAGATAAGATTTTGCGGAGGAAGAAACTAGAAAAGCAGAGCACGTGATGAAGATCACACACTATCTGAAGCCAAATTTATATTGGTAGTTCTACAAAAGACGGCACTGCAGGTAGCGCCCGCCCATGTGACACCATCACCAATATAAAACACACACCCTTTCTATTTTCATGCAAACAACATTTATTTCCCTTTTCCCATCAAAGATTTGGAACTTCCCTTGTGGTTTCCTCAGATATTCCTGTACGCTTTGATACAATACAATCATCTTTTCCCTACACACATAACGGATAAGTGCCACGTGGGCTCCACATGGACTAACTGGGGACTGCCACGTTTTTCGTAGATGGATGATTGAATAGATTGAGATCGTATCTTTATATTTTATGGTTATATCGAAGGGTATCGAACCTTTAACATATCCCAATTCTAATTCGTAACTCTGAATTCTCTTTTACCACTTGAGCTAAAGACACCATCCGTGTATTTTCCGTGTTGATATAATGCACTCATAATTTGGAGTATCTTCATCTCATCTCTCTCTACCTCTCATGCCTATACATAGACTTCTACTTCATCTCCCTAGCCAATGGCCTATTGTGTGATTGATTTTTGTGGGATATATAAGTTGAAGACTAAGGTGAGAGGGAAAGAGAAATGAATGTTAAAGCTTCTGATCCCACCAAGAGGATAAAAAGATAAGGTTTCCTCTGTCGGATGTGCTTCAAGTAGTGCTTGGTCCAACATTCTCTTCCTTTTAATATCAATGTATTATTACCCACCACTCCTCAATGTAGGACCATAGCTGGTGAAGAATGAGAAAATGATATGCGTAATATCTCTAGTTGTATACAACCGGTGACAGGGAAGTTTTTTTCTCGTAAAATTGAGATACGTCGACATAGGAAAAATATTCGAAAGGCATGAGATGTGATGAATAGAAGGGCAGAATTATGTGAACATGATTGTAGATGAAATTTTAGTTTTGTTTGATTGTGGATTTGGTTTGAAGTGGGTTCTCTTTGGATTAAGTGGGATGCTTACGACAGAGGTGGTACAATTATTGGTTTGAAATTGAATAGGTTTGATTAAAAAGCTTGTAGGTCCTTTGGATTTCTTCAGCAAATTTTACCCTTGCTTTTGGTCCTTACTATTTGGAATGTACAATGCAGGATTAAGCGACACTATCCATCAACTTTTTATTACTACTGTAAAGCCAACACTAAAGTCATAAATAAATAAATAAATAAATTCTTTAAACATAAACAAATTAACCCCTACTAACTACACAATAATAGTTATAAAAAAAAAATGGAATAAAAAACACTACAATAATAATTTAAAAAGTAACTGAAACTAAGAGCAAAAGAAGAGTAGTGGTTTTTGACATGTTTAGTTACTTTGAATAGAAAGGGAAAGAAGTAGGAATTATTCTCATTCCAGCATCTACTTTCAATAAAAGAATCAAAAGACGTGTGCACCTTTTGGTAAGTCGGTGGAGTTAACCTTTTGGTAAGTTGGTGGAGTTCACCTAGGATTCATATATATAAAAAAATCTGAT
This sequence comes from Prunus mume, assembly GCF_029339155.1. NCBI lineage: Eukaryota > Viridiplantae > Streptophyta > Magnoliopsida > Rosales > Rosaceae > Prunus > Prunus mume. Next base: position 24,959,380 of record NC_142698.1, read on the forward strand.
TAGTCATTTAATTTTTTTCAATTATATACAGGTGATAGTCTAAACTACTCTAAACTGCAGAAAGTGAAATATAAATTTGAGTGCAAGAAATACAGTTGATAGTCTAAACTACTCTAAGGGGGGTGTATTCAATTGAGATTTTAACAAATTGTAATTACATAATTTTAATGTAATGAATTTTGGCCGGATTTGTAATTATATGATTTTACTCATGATTTTAATAGATTGCAATTACATGATTTTACTTATGATTTAATTCACTTAGGATTTTACTTATGATTTTGATAGATTACAATTATATGATTTTACTTATATTTCTATACAAGTTTCAACTCTATCACTCATCATCATTCACCTATACATAACTTGAAGGAATTTGCCCAATTTTTAGGATACATATTCTCAATTTTTAGGGTTAATATAAAGATAGTGGCACAATAACCATCAAATGTTAGTCCAAGGGAAGTACACTGACATCAACTATGTAACTCCCAACATAACCACACATGACCAGAATGAATACATAAATAAATAAAAAAGCTTTTGTTCTTGTTTCACTTTCTATTGGTATTTATATTTCAAATGATCTTCAATTTAAGTTTTTTCTTTAGAGCTTGGCTGTGCTTAATTTTTATTTCGGGGAAGGATCAGACACAACTGGTGTGCTTTCAAAGATGCTGACAATGAATTGTTCAGTGAAGATGAGTGTGCACAACCCTGCTACATTTTTTGGTATTCATGTGAGCTCAACACCAATTAACCTTATGTATTCAGAGATTGCAGTTGCAACTGGCCAGGTAAGATTATTGGATTTATGATGATGCAATGCCAATAAGAAACTCATCCAAGTGAGCTTGACTGGCTGCTCACATTTGCTTTTTCTTTTCTTTTATTGTAAATCAGAGTTATCCCTTGGTGTGTGATTTAAGAAGCTACTTTCAGTTCTTTCTTATAAGGTTTACGTTTAGGTTTAGGTTCAGCTTTTTCTTATTTGGTTGCAAATAATGGCAGTTGAAGAAATACTATCAACCAAGAAAGAGCTACCGGAATGTGACTGTGAACCTCCAAGGGATCAAGGTTCCTTTATACGGGGCTGGGGCAAGCTTAGCAGTCTCTGATAACAGTGGAGGTGTTCCGATGATGCTGATGTTTGAAGTCCGGTCACGAGGGAATGTGGTGGGGAAGTTGGTGAGATCAAGGCACCGCAGGCACATATCTTGCTCCATGGAAATCAACACTCTCATAATAGCAAACCCATGAAGTTAACGAGATAGGAGGGGACCAATGCCACCGCTACCCAGATAGGAGGGGAAACCAATTGAGAGACACACGAGCCCACCAGCTGAAGAGTTTTTTGTTTTTTGTTTTTATATTTATATCTTTTTGCACAGTAGAAAGCATAAAAAAAAAATGGAAAAAAAAGTGTATGAGAGCATATACAAGAATCAGGCATAGGAGGGTGAGATTTCTTATGTGATTTGTTGTTTGTGTTATACACTCAAAAATCTCACACAATACACAATTTAATGAAATACATTAAAATCAGTAAGTTTTTGAATTACTTTTTCTTATCTTTTAAAAGTCTAATTGAATACCACTGACTTGCATTGATTATTTAAAAATCCTAATTGAATACCACCGAATTTTTATTGATTACTTAAAAATCATAATTGAATACCACTGTACTTTTGAGCTTCAAAATAATCCATTAAAATCTCAATTCAATACACCCTCCTAAACTGCAGAAAGGGGAATGTGAATTTGAGTGCAAAAGAGCGAGGACATTGTGTATCTTTTAGCAAACTACTTTTACAGGAAAATTTAATATCTTGCAGTTTAAACCCGAACCGTTTTGGGTGGCATTGGCAACGAAAACCATAATACAGGTTTTTCTTTGGCCTGAGAAATATTTGTGCTTGTTTTTTGGGGGCCAAACGGTTTCTTGCAGTCAAAACCGGAGGCAAAACCAAACCACCGGTTTATACCATAGTATTTGAGCATTTAAACTTTCACGATTCCATTGTCTACCTCGCTAAATTTGGTCTTTGCACAGTAAAGCAACAGTGCTTCACCACCTAAAAATCCCGAGGGCGTCTTAAGCTTCCCTAGACATTGGCTGTGCCAAGATATACAGGGTACAAAATTCACCTTCACTCATATCAGTTAATGTACATGCTCATCCACGGCGACACAGGCAGATCTAACAGTTCACATGGCTAGAAGAACATTTTGCAGCACATGACAAGTTACGTTTCAAGAGCTCCGAACTTCGATGCTCTAAAGAAGAATAGCAATTTTACGTTCCAACCTCCTCCAATAAAGTGAGAAATGAATTGAAGCCCTGGAACCAAATAAACTTCAATTGGGATTATGTGTGGTGCATGCTAAGTTCTTCTACAAAGAAGGCATCAAGCACAGATTGCAAGCCTCAGCAGCGCACACCAAATATCTCTTCCGGAGGATCATACACATGCTGTTCAGGAAAGAGCTCCTCAAAGTCTTGCTTGACTCTGTTTCTCAAAAGGGGGTGTGGTAGAAGCCCCTTCAACAAAATACGGAATGGTAGCTCCTCTGGTGGATCTGGAGAGTTCTTCATGTCTTCATATATGTTCATTGCATCGGCAGGAGAACCAGAGCTCAAAAAACCCCTAATAACTTCTGTATATGTTTGAGAATCAGGGAATAAATCCTCCTTTTTCATGCTGTCCCACAGCAGCATAACATCATCCATTTTCTTAGATCTTGCTAATGAAATGATTAAGTCTTTATACAGATAGACATCAGGATTGTACCAATCTTGCTTTCGAATCACATTAAACACCTGAAAATTAATTGAGTGGCTTGTAAGCCCAATCAAAAATTGGAGAAACAAAAATAAAACTAAATAGTCAATTTAAACAAAAGTTGAACAGTCAATTGAAACAAAAATCACAATGGTGGAAATCTAGAAGGAATTGCATTCGAAATAATGAGCTAAATCCATTTTTTTCTCATGCGTTCTGAGAAACAAGTCTGCAAACCACAGCATGCTATAATTTGTATTCTGAGAAACAATTAAAATGAAAACAGCATCTGTGCATGGGAAAGAGTTTGGGTTGAACCTGAGCGCTTGAAGGAAATAATAAACCCAAAATGTGAACACAAACTACTCTTGTTTCTCACTTTCATATGGCAATGTGGTCTTCTCTGAGTCATTGTTCAAATGGTAATCTTGAGAATGAGATTTCAACAACATTTAACAATTACTAGCTATTTCCAAATCCAAAAAGCTATCTTAACATCTATAACTACAAGTGAAAGGTTAAGGCCGATTTATCCATATGACAAAGATGGAATTGGCCTAAAAAAGGACCCTCTCCAATCCAACTTTACCACACACCACGAGCTTGCATTGCTCACAGAAATACAACCCAGCAAAACTAATACTAAAGCTAAGTTGACGAAGTGGCTTACATCGGGAACAGAAAAGTGATAATGCTTCTTAAACTGTTAAACATTAGCTAAGCATATTCAAGGTGTCCAAGAGCGCACATTACTTTTGGGCATTTAATCAAACACATAACG